>NW_022111358.1:40406031-40416885 GCF_000313985.2 Echinops telfairi
TTGGTACAATAAACCTTAACTATCTTACCTCCCAAATTCGTGGCCAACTTCCTCTTGAATTCTGCTAGCTGACAGTGTACTCCTTGGGAGTATAGAATACTAACTTCAAGAGCAAGTATCTGCATCCAGATCAGACATAAAACTTGCCTATTTTCAGGATTTCCTTATGAAGCCAATCTCCTAAGAATGAGGAGAGCAGACAGAGGCTATTTCCACTGTAAGAAATTCCTTTTAACAGCTCTCTCTCTCTCTCTCAGTATGAGACCTAATTAAAGGCAGTACTTTTGTCATCCATGAAGCAATCTATGCAATTTAGGGATATCCTTGAACTTTGCTCAAGACAAACTAACAACCATCTTGCCCAATGCATGCCCCTTCCAACAAAAAAGGGAGGGAAAAACGTTTAGGGAGTGTTGTCCTCTCTATAGGCGTGGCTCCTCCTCTCTATAGGCATTGCCTTCTCCACAATCATACATTCTTCTGACGATGATTCTCTCCTTGTTATTTTGAAATAGTCATTTTAATCCTGCTTTCTATGCTGAATTTAAATGTTTCCATAGGAAAATTATTCTGATGTTTGGCCATCTTTATGAAAAGAAATAGGAACTAGCAGAGATCTAGGGAAACTTTTTAATAGTATGGATTTTTTCCCCTTTCACATAGTGCGAAAGGTGAACCGGCTGCCAGTGTCACTAAACCAGTCAGACCACTCAGAGACTCAGTCCCCTCTCAAACACTTAGAGGCTGAATGGAGTGAAAACTCGTTTTTCAGAAGAGTTTCCAAGGAAGTAGAAAGTTTCCACACCCTACGTCTCCTGCTAAAAGAAATGGAAAAAGGATCCTGTCTGCCAAAAAGTCTGAATTGTTGTGCCACAGGCTGTTGAACATTATAATCAGTAATGAAAACATAAACATGCTTGGTGCTATATTAAAAGACACTTTGAAAAGCCTAGCTTAATAATACTTCTTGGATTTACTTTATCTATTTTTTTCTTTCACAGTGCTCACAGTACTTCCAAGTTCCAAATAACAATAAGAAAAACAAGAGAGGGAAAAAGAAAAACCTTTGAAAGAGCAAGCTTTAGAAATCAGTGTAGTGAAAAATTGCTTCTTTAAAAAATCTTAGGATTGACTGTCAGATAAGCCAAACCTTTAGAAAATTCTATTCTTTATTTTTCTGATTGTGAATAAAACACGTATTTATAGAAGGTTTACATGAAGGAATAAACTAAAGTTCACTTCCAGATTTCTCTGATATCACCACTGTTAAAGTTTGCAGACTTCTGTCTACATTTACATGCTTATACATTTGTAGTTTATTGGTTAAGCATAATTTTACATTAATGGGTTCACACAGTTGGTTCCATTAGTTTGCCAACATTTTTATTCAACGATTTCATGGTGACATGTTTTCCAAATTAATAAAATTTGATTCTTTTGTCTCTCATCTAATACATACATATTATGTGGCTTATTGTGGTAGTTACATAATTTCAGGTCAACTTGATTAATAGGTTAGAGGGGTGGAGTAATCTAGCTTGTCAATCAGGTCAGAGCCTGATTAATGACTTCCTGTGGGTGTGGCCTTTCCCTGAGGATTCTGGGCATTTTCCTCTCTTCCTCCCTGGAAGAGAATCACTCTTTGATATGAGTGTCTCTGGATTTGTTTCTCTAGTCAACCCAGACTAACAAATGTTAGCATTTAGCTGGTTTCCAATCCAGTGCCACGTTAAATGTTAACATGTTTTTTGCTTTATTAAGATAAATTCCTAGAAGTGAAAGCTACCTACTTATTCATTCACTCAACAAGTCTTGACGGAATGCCTATAGTATTGCATTGGCTTAAGTGCTGTGAACACACCAGAATGAAAATATACACTTTATCAGTTAGAACTCCATTGAACCATAAACTGATCAGCAAATGTATTTAATTCAGATTATAAGTATTATGGCAAAAACAAATAGGTGATTCGTGGCCCAATATCGATGGACCAAGCAAGAACATCTCAATGATGAGGCAATATCTGAGCTGACATCTAAATTCCAAAATGTGTCCTTGAGTATGAAGATCTAGGGCAGAACATTCAAGGCCGAGGGAATCACAAATGCAACATCCTCGAAGCAGGAAAGATGTTTGCATGTCCATGGAGGGACTGAAAGAAAACATGAAAATCTGTGATCCGAACTATCCTGGGGAAAGTGGCAGGTGACTAACTCATGGATCCATGTCGGGGACAAGTCACAGGAAACTCTGCAGGGCCTGGAAGGTAGTGGGACAAAAGTGTCAGCACATGGAGGAGCCATAGGAAGTTTTGTCTTTTGTTTTTAACAAAAGCAATAGCAAAATAAGAAATACCTGATTGTGGGATTATGATTTAAAATGGCAATGGCTTTGGCTGCTCTGTGGACTCTGGAGATTTAGGGGCCAAGAGTTTGAGAGGAGAATGATTAATCCAGAGTATGGGCTATTGAGGGAGGAGTTTTGTGGGTTGGGGTTTATAGAGAAAACTTTTTGTTTAATCATCTTAAGCTTGCAATACCTCTTAGGCACAAGTGTAAGTATATGGGCAGTGGGATATCTGATTTTGAACTTGGGGAAACCATAAGTACTGGAGAAGTAAATTTGGAAGTTATCAGCCTATGGTGGTATTTAAGACTTGGCACTGGAAATAAGACTGAAGGAGAAAGTGTAGAAAAAGTAGAGGAGAGGAGCCAAATTAAGAGGTGAAACAGGGGCAATCAGTAACTAAGAGGAAAGCCAGGGAATGAGGACTATGAAAACTAGGAACTCAAAGCCAAAATTACCCAAGTCCTGTCATTGAGACCATGCTAACTCATCGCTATCTTATAGTACAGGGGAGAATGGCTGCTTTGGGTTCCTGAAACTGTATCTTTATGGGAATGGGTATTCTCATTTTGATCCTATGAAGTGGCTGTTGTATTTGAAATGGCGACCTTGTGGTTAACAGACCAGTGCATGGCCCATGACACCACTAGGCTCCTTAAAGCCAACAAACAGATGCCATTTAAGAACTGGGTAGCAGCAGTAAGCTCGGTTCAGTCCTCTTATGGACTGAATACAGTATCCCACGGCTATGTGATCACGGTGTTTGCCTACACTGATTGTACCATTGACTTTCAGAAGGGTTGTTTCTGGTGACAATTGGAGACAATTCTTTTAAGAAATTCTAACAGACAATTCTTTTAAGAATTTCATTTTAGAGGGGTGAGAAAATGTTGTGTCAGATGGTGGTAGAAGTCAATCAAAGAAACTCTAAAAAATTGAATTTTCCAAAGTAGGCTTAGATTCTGGTGGGAGGTGGTCCTGTAGAGAATGACAAACTTACAGGGAGGTCTGGTAAAATCAAGAAACCTTGCCTGATTGTAGACCAGAAGGTGGGATCCAGAAAACAAGGAGAAGGGTTGGAAGTCAGTATGGCAGGAAATATGGCAAGCAGTGTGTACACAGAAATGGGTAATTCATTTGACTTGGGGGTAGGTCTTGAAGGTAGTCCTCACAATTTTCTGTTTTCTCAGTAAAACAGGAGGCAGGCTTCATAGTTTAGGAAAAGGGCTGGGATTTTAGGCTCTGCAAGAAAGTCTAAAATGATTTTTCTGAAACCGCTGCTCAACCAATATGAAACACTCAAATGCAATATCTGGTCAGTAATTGAAAGAGAGGGTAGATAGGATGGCTACACAGTTTGTATCTCTCCAGCATTATTTAGCTGCATGGACACCATTTGGAATTAAAAAATAATCATTTTTTTTGGATGAGTCTTTGGGTTTATCTAGGGCATTGTGGCAGAGAGGGAGAGAGAGGCAAGAAACTGATTGTGCTCCCAAAGAAATGATTAAGCTGAGAACTGATTTAATTTCTGCTGGGTAAGTTGGTAAGTGTGGAGATGAGAGGGGTACAGTGAAATAGTAAAGAAGTAGCCGGATTAGCAAATTATATGTTCCCTTGGTCACTGTGACGTGTTGGTGTGGAAAGCTGTGCAGAAGTAAATGTGGACAATAGCAAGCAATCATGAGAAGGTAAGACTCTCTGAGTGGTCCAAATGGTTAAGCAATTGTCTACTAACCTAAGGGTTCACAGTTCAAGTCTTTCCAGAGGCATTTCAAAAATTCCAGCAATGGAAATCCCTAGGGGACCCTGTTTTATTATGAAGCACATGGGTTGTCATGAGCCAGAAGCAACAAGGAGTAAGATCAGGATGCTGAAAAGCAGCTTGCAGAAGTGCTGACGTTGTTGGTTATGACAAAGCAGTGGGTGGAACGTGGGCATGCTGAAGTGGGGCCGATGAAAAGATTTATTAGAAGAAAGAAGTGAAGATGAAGCCGCTACTGTGTTTGGTGAATCGTTCATGGGAATTGGTGAATTATTTTGTGGATGTTCACATCACCCTCAAGAGTGACAGGAAAGGCAATGGGGAGGGAAAATAAAGCAATGAATAAAATGCCCATGAATGGGAGAGAAAGATGGACATATTGGACATGATAAGCACGAGACCTGTAGGAGATAGCTGTGCTTTGGCAATACCCACTTCACAGGAGATATTTTTAAAAAATAAATAAAAAGGAAGGCTAGAGAGTAAGAATTTAAAAGAGGTATCAGGGAGGGAGAAAAACTAGATAAGTTTTTCTCCAGAGCCTGGTATGTGGGTTTTGAGCAAAATCCAAGCATTCATGAGAGGACTGTAGGAGAGAGAGTGTCCTTCAGGGGACCACCAAGTATCATTTAGAGCAAAAAAAGTGAGACTAGTTAGATCGGAGTTGAGGATAGTTAAGTGTTTGTTCATGCTGGGCCGTGAATTCTGTGTCTCAACTTGGAAAAGCCTGGGAACACGTAGAAGGCATGATACAGGGCTAGATTGGGAAATGGAGCCACACTGCCCAGCGGAGCTGGGTGTCCTGGAAATGAGGGCTTCCCGTCGTCACGTGACCCGTGTATTTCCGAGAAGCCTGGAAACAGGGCTGTGAAAACGCAAGCCTGAGGCTGTGTGGGGCCCGGATGTTCCGTGACCTGCAGCTTCCAGGGATGGAAGTCAAAAGGGATGAGCAGTCTTTGGAGATGTTGGACTGTGAAGACATTCTATTTTTTTTAAAAAAACATTTTACTGGCCGCTATTACAGCTCTTATCACAATCCATTCATCCATCCATTGTGTCAAGCACATATGTACATAGGTTTCCATCATCATTTTCAAAACATTTTCTTTCTGTTTGACTCCTTGGTATCAGTTCATGTTCCCCCTGCACCCCCTCCTTTCCTCATGAACCCTTGATAATTTATATATGTTTTTCATGTCTTACACTGACTGCTGTCTCCCTTCACCCAGTTTTCTGTTGTCCATCCCCCTGGGAGTGGATTCTATGTAGGTCATTGTGATCTGTTCCCTCTTTCTCCCCTCACCTGCTCCTTCTCCTCCTGGTATCACTAGTCTCATTATGGGTCCTGAGGGGTTCATCTGTCCTGGATTCCTTGTGTTTGTGAAGACATTCATGTTGTAGGAGCCATTAGTAGAGAATCTCTGGCTAGAGCATGAGGCAAGATTTCAGCACAGGGAAGATTTCTGTGCTAGATGTGGCACACAATCACAATGTTATTGAATAGTGAATCACTTTTGTTTTTGCTTTATTGGTGCCATCGGGTTGGTTCAAATCCACATCGACCGCCATTTGACAGAGGAGAGCTTCCCCATAAAGTTTTCTTGGCTGTAATATTTCATGCAAGCAGATCACCAAACCTTTCTCCCATGCATCTGCTGAGTAGGTTTGAACCACCAACCTTCTGGTTCAAGCACTTAGCAGTTGTACCACCAAGGATCCTTTAAATTGATAAACACCTCTGCCCAAAGGCTGTGGAACTGATTCTGTTCCCAAAGTGAAGTTGTACATTTCTGCCCCAATCTCACCAGCATTGAGTGTGCTTTTTTTCTAAACATGCCAGTCTATTCAGCAAGATGAACCCTAATCTATAAAAAGTTGGTTATAAATGATTCTGAGAACATTAATGTGACCAGTTGGATTTTCGTATATTGGTAACTGTCATCCCCTTGCTTCTTGCCCATATTTAAGTTATATTGGACTAAATTTAATGTAATAAAATGCCGATCATCTTTTTTCGAATGGGCAGACACTTTGTACAAAGGGGATTGAGAACATTGTTGAGGTGAATCTGTAAAAGGAAATTTGGAGGGCATTTCAGCTGTTTTCCACCTGGTTTCATTTACGTCTGTGGGCGGCATCATGGTTGATACTCTGACTAGGCTGGGTTTTTCATTTGCAGATGGTTCATTTAAAATCTCTTCACTGGGTGATGGTGGGTGATTCATGTCTCCTGCTTTAACTCCACTTTTCTCATCTGGAAATGAGCATCCTGCTCTCCATCTGATGAGTTGCTAGTGCACTAAACAAACCCGTGTGCATGGACTTGCCGCCGGTGCCAAATGACACCCGGTTACCCATCCTGAATGTGAGAACGTTTACAGCAGCATGATGAGAAAGCTTGTCTTAGCATCGAGCCCTCACTGCCTGCAATAGGAAATGCAATTAAAAAATTAGACACCTGCCAGATTAACCAGTTTCTTTCTCTGATATTTCTTATTTAGATTGAACCCAGCAAATGCTTTTGTGGGCCCTGTTCCCCTATCCCTAGAGAAATCTAAGGATTGGCCTTCTTTTGTCAGTATTTAAGCTTGCTGCTTAACGTGGTAGCTTTGCATCACCAAGTTTTCGGGTCACTGATTGAGCAGCAATAATAACTACAACAGATATGGGAGACAAGATGTTGGACTCGGTCTCCAAATTTGATGTCTCAAATTCTTAAATCTAGATCCTTTTTAGATAAGAAGACCTTATGCATTTCATAGTTTTCATTCATCAGCAAAATGCTAACACCAATGAAAACCAATGGACTAAGGAACGACTAGATTGTCTATTGATTCCTCCAGCAGACAGTTGTTAGTGCTATGGAGTTGACCCTGTGCACTTCACACTGCCAGCTAGAGAAGAAAAGCACCTGCTAAAGCAGCAGGGGAATGAGGTGTGGTTCCTGAGGACTGGGGAGGTTTTCATATAGCTCCTATTGTGAAAGGAAGATAAAGCCATCCACGGACACATCAACGTTTCGCTGGAGCACAGGCGCTCTCCAGGTGACCACTGTGATGTCTACTGCTTCAATGGACTTTGCCATTTGCCCCATGCATTGGTGTAATTTGCTTGTCCTCCTCTTATAGCTGAGCTAGCTTTAGGGCCCACAGGTAACCAACAACAGCGGTGGATATAACGCTGCATGACTCTTGTGGCTACTAGATTCACCTGGCTCACTTGAGAGATGCATTTGGGGAGAACCAGCTGCCTGATGACCATGATACTCGACCACCATGATACCCCTGTGCTGGTCATGTAGAGACACTGGTCCAAGTCACAGCTATGCCCAGTCTCCCATCAATGACTACCAAAACACAAATCACATGAGTAGTCTGGCTAAGACCCTGCAGACCGTCCTTCAGCTGAGTACCACTGAGGGAAATTAGTCTGCAGAACAGAGGGGCCACCACGATGAATCCTAATTGGCTTTTTGATCTATAGCATCCAATGATAACAAAATGGTATTGTTTTATTCCACTAAGTACTGGGTCAGTTGTTACATAGTAATAGTAACTGGGATAGGGAGCAGTGAGAAAGTGAGTGTGTTTTTTGTTATTGTTGCTTTGTTTTCCCCAGGATGAATTAGAACCTAGATATAGAAGCATCTAGAATAAATTATAATACTAATCCTTAGGAAGTTGATCGTATGGGAGGAACAAAGGGCAAGGTTGGTTTAATACAGTTTAAATGCAGTTCCATTGGAACCAGGATAGAACGGGAAAGTAGGACCCAAAAGAAAGAAGTGGATTGACTGAAACTCGAGGTGGTAAAGGTCAGGAGGCCCTGGATGCATCTGCAGTCTGCTGCGGAAGTGAGGGAGGAGAAAGCCAGGGGAACGGAAGAGGCAGGAAGTTCTACTCAGAGAGGCAGTCAAAGATTGGGATTTGAGACTCCGCAGTAAAGAGAATGGGCATCGTATTTTCATATAGAATTTAGTCTTGGAGAATAGAAGTGACTGTCATTCAAGAGGAAATGAAAGCAATTTGCAAGTACAGTGTTGGTGGGTCGGGGTATTAGTTAACACAGCTGTGGTAGCCAACCACTTTGATGTCTCGGGGGTCACCAACATGGAAAGCTCATTTGCTCATGTCAATACGTGTGTTGGTTGTAAGCTCTCTCTTCGTGTTCAAGCAGAGCAATGAGAAGGGGTGAGAGGGCTCTCAAACAGTCTGTGGACACACTCCATTATCTTTTCATTCAAAATGTCAATGAACGCTTTGAAGCTCTTTGGCATTGCAGCTATGTTGTTCTAATGGTGGAGGACAAACGGAAGAGAGAGAGAATTACACAACGGAAGCCTATTCAAAGCTTCAGTCCTTATGGAGCGGACCGCTCACTCACTGACATTTCCTTGGCTGAAGAAAGTCACATGGTCTATCCTTAAACCAATGAGAGCACAAGAAATATATTTACCTACAAGGAAACATGATAAAGGTGGGCGAGGAAGAGCAAATAATTGTCCACGATGATGATTCATCGTGAATGATAACATAGATCGGGAGGTTGTCCCAAATGTCACTGCTATGAGGAGGAAGATTGTAAACCAGTTGCTAACACTTATACACTTATACATCTAATCATTTTAACATCTAGGAATGTACAGACAATAACTTTAAATTGTCAAACAGTTCATGTTCATACTAAAATTGAGCTGGACAGTGACCATACTTTGGATTTCATTTGCCCTATCCCCTTTTATCCAACAAAGACATTCAACTACCCATCAACGAAGTGGTTGATCAAAGCAGAGTAAGTGAACTGAAGTAGATATTGATTTGTAAATCCTTCACTGAGTTTACTATTTTCCTTCTCGGTGACTATTTTTTAAAAATCATCACAATTCCACTACCTTTTCCTGTTGATGACTATGCAGAAGTGAAATGCCAATCCATTGAGTGGAGCTGGAAATGCTTCCCGTCTACAATCAAAAGCTTGGCTAACAGTCTTGAATGGCTTTGGCATTTAATTAGGCACTAAAGATAGAGAGACATTATTTTTTGTCAAACCCCAAATAGTTGCATGACTCAGCCTTAATTAAAACAAGGCTCTGATTTTAAGGAAGGGCAGCATGGGGCCCTGGTTTTGCTTCTGGTATATGCGATAAGAGGAGCTGGTTAAAACTCCTTAATAGAGACTCTGCTCAGGACTTTTAAACCCCTCTTGTCGCAAATGAGGGAGATGTGAAAACTTGAAACACTGCCTACACACACATTTTTTGAATGTCACATGCTTTTCATATCTGTCAAGATAGTGAGAAAAAGCATTATATTGTGCATTGTGTGGCATAATGACGAAAATAACATTTAATGGATTCTTACTGAGTTCTAGACACTGTCTCAGCAAGCTTTTAAGTCATCCTTCCCGGGCTTGGATGTGGGTGTTTTCTTTATGGTGAAGGGTGCTGCATACCAAGGTAAAGCAAACCCCTCCCCTTTTTTTTTTTTTTTTTTGGTGTTGGGGGGTTGGTTTTACTGATGAAGATCAAAGACAACAGCCTCCAGGATGCACTACAATTCTATATAAAGAAAAAAAAATTAAATCCAGGGAGTGTAACTCAAATGTCTAAATACATAGCCATTGCAATATATAATAAATAACATGATAAATGGAGAAAATACTAAAGTTGTCCAGTATTTCATCTTATTTGGATCCATAACCAATACAGTCAAAAAAAAGTAAATGACTCATTGCACTGGGAGGATTTGCTGCAAAAGACTGCTTGAAATGGCTCAAAAAATAAAAAATGTCAATTTGAAGACTAAAATAGGCCTCAACTAACCAATCAACCAACCACTAAAGAGCACACCAACTGCCAGCATGCCAATTCTAGCTCATACTGACCTATTAGCACAGAGAGTATAACCTCTCCCTGGGGCTTCTGAGGCTGTACATCTGTACATGAGCAGTTAGCAGCTCAAGGCATAATACACTAAACCAGAAAAGCCTGCTGTTTTCCTTCGCCTCGTATCCAGCAAAAACTGGAGAGAGAATAAGAGAGATTGAAGAATTAATGGATTTGATCATGATGTTGGAGAAGAATACTGAATACACCATGGACTGCCAGTAGAATGGGAGCCCTGGTGGCACAGTGGGTTATGAATAGGGATGCTAACCTCAAGGTCATCGGTTCAAAATTACCAAATGCTCCCTAAGAGAAAGATGAGGCATTCTACTCCCATAAAGAATTACAGACTTTGAACTATTTATGGGCTTCTGTTGTTGTTTTGTTCTCTTTTGTTGCTTTGTTTTGCTCTGTCTTTTGTTTTTGTGCATACTATTATCTCTGCATGTCTATCTAGATCAGATAGGTGGGATAAACAATCTGAAGAAGAAAACTATGGGGCCAACAGTTCTGGGGGGCATGGGAGATGGGAATCGGGGAAATAAATAGTGTGTTAACAAACCCAGGGACAAGGGAACAACAAATGATCTAAAATCGATGGCAAGGAGGTATAGAAGGCCTGGTAGGGCTTGATCAAGGGCAACGTAACCGAGAGGAATTACTAAAACCCAAATGAAGGCTGAACATGAAAGTGGGACAAGAAGAAGGTAAAAAGAAATAGAGGAAAGAGCTAGGAGGCAAAGGGCATTTAGAGATGTCTAAAGACATGCATGTACATATGTAAATATATTTATATATGACAATGGGGAAATAGATCTATGTGCATATATTTATAGGTTTAGTATTAAGGTAGCAGAT
>NW_022111358.1:40417688-40433129 GCF_000313985.2 Echinops telfairi
GACACAATGGATGGATTGTGATAAGAGTTGTATGAGCCCCCAATAAAATTATTTATTTTAAAAAGTACTAGTCTTAGAAACTGACAATAGCAGTTCACTCTTTCCTGTCGGGCCGCTAGGAGCGGGCATCAACGTGGTGGCAGTACGTTTTGAGTTTGGGGCCAGAAGAATGACCAGGTCTGTCTGGGAAGGAGTAGAGTCAGAATGTTCATTAGAAGAGGTGCTGCTGATCTTTCATGCCATATATTTTAAACATGTTCTCAGGAGGGACTATAGCTAGAGAAAGACCTCACGACTGGTAAAATAGAGGTTCAGCACAAAAGGGGAAAGCCCCTGGTGAGAGACGGATTGGCGCAGTGCCTGCGAAGCTTGGCTGACATGTGGCAATGATTGGGAGGTTGGTGCTTGGCTGCGCAGTGTTTCCTTCTGCAGCCTATGGGGCATATGGAGTTGGAACTCACTGGATGGACGATGACAATAACAACGTTATGATTGTAACGATTGTGTGGTTGAGTAAACTGTGGTATGAAAAGGCTAAGTATTAAGCTACAAAAGTTGCACACATTACATCTATGTGCAATAAGTAATGTGGGAGACAGTGTGACTCAAAAGCCAAATTCTTATTTAGAGCAATATACTCATGGTTCCCACACCTGTGACCCTCTAGGACACTGCAGTGAACACCAGAGTTACTTTGGGGCATTTAAATGCATCCAGAGAAAGAGCAATTGTGTGTAGACCCATTTTTTAAAAAATAGTTGGAACCTGATTATTCAACTAATACAATTATTAGCTATTTCTTGTGGCTTATGGGTGCCATGAAAAAATTCTGTAGACAATGAAGTTCCCATGAACTGAGACGTTTTGGGAGCCGTTGAAGCATATTGTCTCCATATAATGATTTAGTATATTGCGGGATTCCAGACATCTGTCAATTGAATCTTTTATATCTAAGTCATCAGCATGCTTATTTCTAATATTTTTCCTATCAGAGTTTTTATCTTTTTCTCACTTCAATTACTATTCACATTATTCTTGCTAATGTTTATTGTTAGTAGGTGCTATCAACTAAGGCATGCCTAACTCAAGCCATGGTATTTTAAAGTATTATTACATTTAGAAACAAGCTTAGCAAACAGTATTTTCATACAGAGGCCCATTGGTTGGTTTGGACCACTCTAGGTACAGGTGTGTTGATCGTAACAGGAAGAATCCACTGACCCAGGTATCTGTGCACTGGATGGCTTTAACTCCTCTGGATTTTGCATCAAGTTCAAAAAAGTATAATTTAACATCAACTAACCACAGAGACGGTAAGAGAAACTATATATAGTTTAAAGAGCCCTGGTGGCATCGTAGTTAAACATTGAACTGCTAACTGATAGATCTATCGTTTGGACCCACAAAATGCTCTGCAGGAAAAAAATGTGGCAGTCTGCTTTCAAAAAACTTAACAGCTTTGGAAACCCTCATGGGCAGGTCTCCTCTGCCCTATATGGTTGCTACGTGTAGGAACCCACGTAGTGGCAGTGGGCTGTGTATATAATTTAATGTGACAGATTTATATTTCAGAAACCACTAGTTGGCTATTAAAGTGAACTAAGGACAGTGACACTTCATTTGCTTATGCAGAACTTGTACATGCATCCAGAGGCAGTTGTGTGAACAGAATAAGGGAATATTCCATCGCTTCAACTCAGAAAAGATGTGTGTCAGGGCTTTATTCTCTCAACGTACTTGTTCAATCTGCACGCGGACCCGATCATCAGAGAAGCTGGATTAGATGAAGAAGAGTGTGGCATCAGGGTTGGAAGAAGGCTTATTGACAGCCTGCCGTGTGCAGATGACACACCCTGGCTTGGTGGAAGTGAGGAGGACTTGAAGCACTGGATGATGAAGATCAAGGGTGGCAGCCTTCAGTATGAATTACAAATCTATGTAAAGAAGATCCAAGTGCTCACAACTGGACCAACAGTTACCATCATGATAACAGGAAGTTGTCAAGGGTTTTATCTTGCTCGGATCCACAGTCGGTCCTCATGGGAGCAGCCATCCAGAGAGCAAAAGACATATTGCATTAGGTAGATCTTTTTCACAAGACCTCTTTAGAGCACTGGAAATCAAGGATACTTGGAGAACGAAGATGTACCCAATGATCCAAGCCATAGTATTGTCCATTGCCTCGTGCAGATGTGGAAGTTCGATAATGAATAAGGAAAACTACAGGAGGATTGATGCACTTGAACTGTGGCTTTGACAAGGAACATTGCACGTGCCACGGACTGCTCAAAGGACACACCCATCTATCCTGAAAGTGCAGCCAAGGTGCTCCTTGGAGACAAGGGATTAGAAGGCTTCGTCTTACATATTTTGGACCTGTTGTCAGGGGAGATCAGTCCCTGAGGAAAGCTATCGTGCTCGGTAAAGAGCAGGGGCAGTGAAATAGAGGAAAGCCCGTGACAAGCTGGATTGACACAATGGCTGCAGCAATGGGCTCAGGCATAGGAACCCTTGTGAGGGTGGTGGAGGGCCGTGCGGTGTTTCATTGTGCTGTGCACAGGGTTGCTATGGGAACCAACGTGATGGCACCTAGCAACAACATGATAGTGACCTTCAGTTTCTCTTCTCTAAATATTCTCTGAATTTTACATTTTGATTTGTAGTTTGGAAGGAAAGCCAGCTAGTCTTCCCCCCCAAAAAAAAACCATTTTATTGGGCATTAATACAGATATCATATCATTCCATAGTTCAATCACATCAAGCAATATTGTACAATTACTACCACAATCTGTTTCAAACATTGTTTCGTTCCTGAACTCCTTGACATCAGCTCCCTCTTATGCCCTCTCCCCACCCCTACGGTATCCTCCCCAGAAACCCTTTTACTGGGCTTCACATACTGCTGTCTCTATAGGGCCATCAATCCAGGGTTTCATATACTGAAACACAGAAAAACATATAACACAACATTAAGAGTGCGCCCCCCCCCAATGACATAACACATATGATATAAACCAACAAAAAACGAAATACAGAAATACAGAAAATGTTGAAACCAGATCAGGCCTACCATGTATCAGAGGCGGGGATTAACTGACAGGTTTTAACCATTCAAGCCATCTTCCCAATGCACTCTGCTTAGTCCCCACTTTCCTCCCACCCCTGAATTATGTACAGAGGGAACTCACCGGAGGCTTCTTTCCTATGTCGATCCCACAAATGTATGCATCATGGGCTCCCACTGTCATCCATAGCTGTCTGTAACTGGATTCTCACAATTTAGGCTCTGATACGATTCCCTCCTTGGACTTCAGATTATGTAATTTGCAATCCTTTGGTGACTGATGTTGGTGTGCTTCTTCCATGTGGATTTAGTTGATATTTCACTTAGATGCCTGCTTTCTTGGGAAAAAAGGCTATAAAACCTCAGATGCTATTTTATCTGTTGGCTGGGCACCACGTAGTTTCTTCAGTACATTTTGCTATAGCACTCACATCTTCCGTATTCCCTCCCTGAGGGCGAGTATTGAGCAGAGCCAGGATGTAACAACTAATTGTTCTTTAGTTGAAGCGAGGATTTAGTGAAAGCCCCCAAACACATTCATATATATATATATATACGCCTTTGGCTCCCTTTCAAAACCTCCTTGTTAATTTATGGTAGAGAGGTGTATTAGTCTGGGTACATTAGAGAAACAAATCCACAGAATCTCCTATGTATAAGAGAGGGATATCGGACCAAGACCATGTTTGTCCATGTGGGAAAAGTTCAACATTCTTGGTACAGCTGTTTTCTACTTCCTCAGACTCCATTAATTTTCCATCTTAAGTCCTCAGTTTACAAGTGTGTCTGAGGTAGAGTCGGTTCACCAGTGGATTTTCGGCATTCAATCTCACCGATATACCCTCTGGAACATGCCGTGAGCCTTAAAGATCTGGGGTTCAGTGTCCCAACGATCCACGGCACCTGGCCTGTGTCCCCAGGATGCACCTGGAAGCCCAATCAATGTGGCCCATTTAGTGCATACCACCAGGACACTCCCCAGCTAGGGTCCCCCAAAACATTTTTGGACATTCTTCCCCCAAAATGGCGTTTGGTTCCACCTTTTTTCCTATCAACACTCCGACATTTGTGTTCCCCCAGACATGTTGACTCCCTCTCCCCTCTCCTGACTTGATTTCCCCATCAGTATCCCTCATCCCTCGGATAGGGCTGTCGACCTGTCTGAGGAGGGGCACCATATCATAGCTTTGCATGGCAGCCACTCAGTATACAAAGTCCCCTTCCTCTCCCTTCGCCATTTGATCCCAGTTGACCTGAGGCGCTCTCTGGCAAGGGGACCTTCAAGATACGTACTTAGAAAGGCTCGTGTATGGTTTATTGGCACAAGCCAGGCTCTCTACAAGGCTGTCTGGTCGCTCTGGGTAGGAGACTGGATTTCCTACAAGCCTGAGCTTGTGCCCACCCTGCTCCTTGTTCCTCCAGCAGTGGATTCATGCAGCAAGCTCTTCTTTTATCCTACAATTGCACATATTTTATTTTATGATATTATTGGAAATCCCCTCCAGGTAACAGCATACTTCCTCACCTGCCCTGGCTTCTTTTCCAGGGCCCCTCTTTGATGTGATATCTAGCCTTCTGAGCTTTGGTTTTGGCAAAATGCTGCCCCTTTGATTTCATACGTACATTCCTCCATGGCGCCATTGTTCATTCACTTTGCAGGCTGAAAGCTGATCCCTGGGGTTGATTCTTCTCTAGGCATGAAGGGTGCCTATGGGTCATCGTTTGGGGGTTCTCAGCAATCTCTATCACTATCAGTATCTCTGGTCTTTGTCATGATTTTTAAATTTAGTCTAAGTGTATTTTTCATCTATCTTTCTGTGCAGAACTTTCTTATGCTTCTGATCAGAGTGGTCGATAGCGGAAATGGGGCATCGTCTAGTTCTTCTGGTCTCAGGGTTAGGGATGTTGTGGTTCATGGGGTGCCTTAGGCCGTTGGACCAGTTGATTCCTTGAGTCTTTGATTTTCTTCGATTGTTGCTTCCTCAGTGACCCATCAAAAGCTTTTAAAACTCCAGTCATTTATCTTGGTATTGCTTCCGAACTACTATAGCTAGTGAAGCAGGAACTCTGGGGGTGTGGTGGTTATGAGTTGTGCTGCTAACAATAAGGTCACCAGTTCAAAGCCCCCAACGACTCTGCAGGGAAAACATGAGGCTTTCTACTCCTGTAAAGAGTAATAGTCTCAGAAACCCAGCGGCATGGTCCTCTTTTGTTCCACAGAGTCCCAAGGAGCTTGAATGGACTCAACGGGAGTGAGTTTATAGCCAGAGAAACAATTAAAGCCACGGCTTTAATCTTCTTCCAGATCATTGGAAATCATTGTGGGGCCCCACTTTCTCTTGTACCATTCTTCCTGTGCAATGCCTATTTCTTGCTTCAGGGCATTTATTATTAACCACTAAGGCATTCTGAATCCTTGCTTATGTACTTGTTCAAGGTTTCGTATTGAATTACTGGTACACATGAACCATGTTCTTTGGAAGGCTTTGCTTTCTTTTGAAATACTCTGCTAATCGCCGGCCACCTGTTCTTACTATAGAAAATGACAGAGCAAAATTCATTTTTTTCTGCATCGTTAAACTGATTGCATGGGGCCTGTAATTTCTCTGAAGCAATAGTAATTAAGCACTAGTAAGCCTCCATCCAAGGCAACAAGAGAGACATTTAAGATGCTTTAACCAAAGATACATCTTTCTGGTTGGCATCTGCCTATCACGTAGTGTAAGAATGTCGTGGGGGTTGTTGTCTGTCCTACTCTGATTTGAGGGAGAATACCCAGGGGAGGAACAGTAGTTGATATTAGAGATAAGGATGTCAAGGTCCAGCCTGGTACTGACCCTTCTAACAGAAATAATTCATGGAGATGGGTTCTCTGTTCCTCAGCAACATGACTTGACGTGTCTCGAGCTATTCCACATGAGTCACCACTTCACTCGCCCTCGGGGAAGGTGTCTGGTTGGTGTCTTTCTTCCCAATAACCTGCCTGAAACAGAGAGACCTGCACATGAAGTGTTGGCCCTTGACTCCTGGTGAACTTGTGAATCCTGAATTTAAACAATGGCTGGTCCTGCTTCATCCCTCTGGAAACCCACGGGGGCAGTTCTACCCTAGATGCAGACACAAAAACTGGAACAAACAGTGAAAGAGGATTGGTACCTTTTTAGTACTTTAAAAAATGAGGACATTTTTAGAGAAATGGAAAAAAAAAGTCAGATTTCTATAAGCATTCATTTCCTGCCTTCAGTTCCTTTCCCCACCTCTTTAATCTTGAGACAACACTGCCAACCTTTCCCCTTCTTTTTCCTCCTCCTCTTCAGGCTACTCAGAAGGAAAACAAGAGGTCTTGTTAACAGACCACATAAACTTACTATATCTTTAAATACAGTACAGTCTTATAATTTAGGGTCTTTTTCCTTGTGATTTCCTTAATACATTTATTTTCTGTAACTTATTTTATTCTTAGAAATAGTATATGATACATGTAATATGCAAAATACATGTTAATAAACTATTTATGTTGTTGGTAAGTCTTCCAGTCAACAGTAGACTATTGGTTAACGGTTGGGGATTCCAGGGGGGCCATGGGGGGGCTACATAGGGGTCATTGTCCCTAACCCCTGTGCTACTCAAGGTCAACTGACTGTCTATCTATCAGTGAAAGTAATGAAATCGAAGGCAACAAAAGTCTTCAGCCAAAGCATGAACCTACTTTTGCCTTAATGGAACAGGTGGATCTTTGATCTTTCTTTTATTAAGTTTGAGAGACCTAATCATAACTTGATGTCTTTTGAGCAAATTCACTGGGAAAAAGGTAGGCAAAGGCTTAATGAACTTGTTCAGAAAAGAAACCGCCCTTTGTTGCCAAAGTCCAAGTCTCAGTTATGGGTGAAACCATCTGCCATCAGACCACCCCAGAGAGCATCAGCAATCACTTCAGTGTTAAATCGCAGTAATCGTCAATGCATTTGAATTACGGTGCAGGTGAATCATATTGAAAAGTACCATGGACTGCCAAAACAACAAACAAATGTATCTTGGAAAATGTATTGCCAGGATGCTCCTTAGAAGCTAGGATGATGACACTTAGACTCGTGTAGTTTTGACGTGTTATTAGGAGAGCCCAGTCTCTGGAAAAGGACATCATGCTTGGTAAACAGAAGGGCATGAAAGCAAGGAGATCCTGGGCAAGATGGCTTGACTCAGTGGCTGCAACGGTGGCCTCAAATATAACAACAATTAAGAACGTGGTGCACGGCCGGACAGTGTTTGCTTCTGTTGTACATCAGGCGGCGATGAGTCAGAACTGATTGGACAGCACCTATCAACAACAACAACAACATAACAGCTAACGATGATAGCAATAATAAGAAGCATAAATAAGTACCATCAAATTAAGCCTCAGAAGTTGGATCTTCTGGCATGACATATAATTCATTACATTTTGTAGGGAAATGAATATAATTTTAATCACTTGGGAGGATGGCTGTGTTTATAAGTGGTAGTGCCACATCTAGTTTTACTTTTGTTGAAAACTTTCCTGAAAGATGCATCTGTTTATAGCTTCTTTGATGACTGTGAGTTGATCACTGGTGGAACAACTTATGGTGCCAATAATTATGTGTTGTATATTGATTTCTTGCTCTGTAAAATGAAAAAATAACCACTGTGTACTATTCCACACTATGCTGGTCTTTTGACTTGAGACACATCTAGCACCCAAATATTCACTGAACATCCTGATTTTTGGAGGAAATCATTCGAGCTGTGTCTGAATTTCTTTACTACATTCATATAAACATGATCTTAATTGAAATATGAAACCTATTCCTTAGTCATGTATAAGATATGGCTATTTTTAAATTACATATATATATATATTTTTCTCTTGTTGCCATTTTTGTAGGTCTTTTTGATCTTGACTCTCATCCATTTTCTATTTTT
This sequence comes from Echinops telfairi, assembly GCF_000313985.2. NCBI lineage: Eukaryota > Metazoa > Chordata > Mammalia > Afrosoricida > Tenrecidae > Echinops > Echinops telfairi. The sequence goes on from NW_022111358.1 coordinate 40,425,694, forward strand.
CACATTTCATGTTTCAAGGTCTATAGCTCAACCTCTGTCTCGAATAGAAGAGCTCTGACCTACTGACTGGTGCTATTGATATTGCTGTAGCTCTGACCGCTTACGACAGAAGGAAACACTACCTGTGCCTGCTCTGGCCTCACAGTCATCACCTTGTTTGAGCTCATTGTTTCAGCTACTGTGTGTGTCAATCGACATTATTAACCGTCTTCTTTGTTTACTGATACCCTTCCTTTGCCAAGAAATAGATCCTTCTCCAGTTTCAAGTACCTCTTGATAACACGACAAAAGTATGTAACGGAGCGTCTCACCATCCTTGTTTCTAAGGAACATTGTGGTTCTATGAGGTTACATCCCAAAGCAGTGCTAAAAGGTTCCAGTTCATTATTCATGAATTGATTCTAAGCACAGTGTGTTTAGCCATGTCTCTATGATCAATGGATGGAGGCAGACTAATTCCCTCAGTGATACTCTTGTACAGTCTCATTACATCAAATCACAACAGTGGCTTCCAAGGAGATCTTCTAAAAACAAAAACAAACAAACAAACAAAAACACCAGGAAACTTATGATGGGCATTTTTTCCCCATCATGACAATGCACCTGTTTGTTCTTTGAAGGTAGAAAATGCTGTCCTATGAAAATTTGGATGGGAAAATCTACCCTATGGATACAGAATTGCTCTTGCCTCATCAGATTCCTTTTTATTCCCCAAATGAAAAGAAAAAAATTAAAAAGAGCACACTGGAGGTTGTAAACACTGCCATTTTGATGTGGTGGAAATGGAATTTCTCAAGGAATTCCTTTTTAAAAAAAATAAATCATTTTATTGTTGGCTCTTACAGCTCTTATAACAATGCATGCATCAATTATATCAAGCACATTTGTACATAGGTTGCCATCAGCCCTTGGTAACAGCTCCTCTTTTTTCCCCCTCCCTCCCCACCTTCCAGCCTTGATAATTTATAAATAATTTTTATTGTTATAGTTTACACCATCGCTGCTCCCTTCACCCATGTTTCTGTTGTTTGTCTCCCAGAGAGGGGGTGTTGTACTTCGATCATTGTGATCGGTTCCCCCTTTCTTCCCTTTCTCCCCCTTCTCTCTCCACCTTCCCCACTACCCTCCTAGTATCACCACTCCTATTACTGTTCCTGAGGCATTTATCTGCTCTGGATTCTGTGTGTTGGTAGCTCTTATCTGTACCAACATACGTGTTCCAGCAAAGCCGGATTTGTAAGGTAGAACTAGGGTCATGATAGTGAGGGGGAGGAACCGTGAAAGAACTATTGGTTCTTGATGATATGCTACCTCCTGCAATAGCTGGATTGGCCAACTCTTCTTGACAGCTTGAATCTGCGTATCCCTTCCAACTTTGTAGTATTAAATTTAAATGGCTATGAGGGGTGTGGGGTGCCAGCCCCACCCACTACTAGAACTCACTGGTTCAGTAATACTACTTCTGGGTTCAATAATGCACAATTGTACGGTTGAGATATATAAGTATTATATTAAAGTCATCGAGAGCATGAGATATATTACAATAATGCAGTCAGGCATGTTACATGGTAGCATTGCTCACCTCAGCCCAGCTTGGTGGTCCACGTGGAGAGAGGGGGAAGGGAAGGAGGGCAAGGGAACAAGGGAGAGAGGACGGGAGAGGAGAGGGGGGAGAGAAGGGAGTGACCAGGAAGTGAGCAGCAAGGAGAGAGCAGGGGGGAGTCAGAGAGTTCTATATCGCTGACCCACACCTATATACCTTTTGGGGGCATGCCAGCCCACTAATTACAGGTAGAGACATACATCACAGGGAGGGGCTGCACTATAGGTAACACAGTAATGAGTAGGTGGTCTAGGGGGTGGTCTCTGGGTCTCCATAGGAACCATTATCAGTAGGGTGAAAACTCCGCCTGCAGGTGAAAACTCCGCCTGTCCATTTTCCCCAGAGGCAGGGAGCAGGCCCACCCCTGTGGTGGGATGAGACAGCAGTCTGGCAACTGATTGCCCCCAGAGGAGGGAATGCCTGCACATCTGACCTCCCCCTACACAACTTATTTGGATGCTTCCTGTATTTTTCAATATTTTGCCCATAGAACGAACCCTCAATAATGCAACTTGTGGTTGAATTTTTTCTTCAGCTATTTTTCAGCTTTAGAAATGCAGAGGAGGCTTGTCCTCTTTGGTTTGGAACCCCACACCTTTGCACCTTTCATTGTAGTATTGTACTTGGTTTCTTGAGTTGCCCTTTGACGTCTTCTGCACATCTCTTTGACTTTGTGGTTTCGTCCACTCTCTTTAGCTCCTCTGAGTTCAAGAGCAAGGTTGGGCGGCTCTTCCGGCATTTGTTTTGGAGTGCTCTTTCGTTCCTGCCCTTTCATGATTTCTTGTCATATGTTTGGTGTCCTTGATGTCCTCTCACAAATTATCTGGTCTCCGGTGAATGGTGTTCAGGGAACCTGGTTCCACATCATCCTCATGACCACGGGTATGTTTGAATCCATTGTGGCTGTGGTTCGGGGAAGAGTGGATGGGCAATTTAAGGAGTTTACAAGTCATAGTATGTTTCTTGAAGTCCAAAATGCTTTGGTTTATTTCAGTATTGCTTATAAGCAAGGATTTTGATTGTTTGAGAGTTTTGAGTTAAGCAGTGAAGAACAACGACGTACAGACAGCTTAATTTATAGAGAATGTCAAGCCCAAGCTAAATAGCTATCTAGAATCAGTATTTAAACCTATGTCTACCTGAATCCAAACATGGGTTGTTGCCGTTGTAGCTTACATGGAATACTTACTTGAGAATATTTACACCCCTTTAAGGCGTCCTCATGGTGCAAAGAGTTAAATACTCAGATGATAACTAAGAGGTTGATGGTTCAAAATCGCCCAGTGGCTCTTGGCGAAAGAATTGTCAACTTTCTCCCATAAAGGTTATTACCTGAGAAACCATTCTACTCCATCACATGGGCTCCTTATGAGTCTAAATGTACTCAACAGTACCCATAAGCAATACTATTTGGTGGCCAGATGGGACACATGTAATGTGAGTATGGTAAATGTATGTCAAATGATGAATTGGATTCTATCTGCTCTTCTACAGTAAACCCTTATAGGTCTGATTGTATTTTAGGAAATATATGGAAGCTGGTGGGGATACACTAGTTGCATTCTCTAAAAGTGTCTCATAAATAGATGCTCTTACAAAAACCACCATGGTGAGGTCCTAGAGATCAGCGGTGTCTTATGTGTATTGCTATCCCTAATGCCTTGAGCAATGCTAATGTAGAATACTTAATAGAGGAGAATGACACTTTCATATCTTATTCCACTGTGTTTTCTGAAAAACACAGTAGTACTTGGTATTTATGTGTGTGTGTGTGTGTGTGTGTAAGAGATAGAAGGTTGGGGAAGAGAAAGAATGATATAGAAATAAATAGACTCACCCATCAATTGAGCTGCTATTACTATTGGGTATTTTTGCTTGATACAATGCTAGAATGGGGGTAAATATTATAAAGATATCATTAAGAATCAGACCTCTTATTTTATGTTGCTGCTGTTCTGAGTCCCTTTGGAGTAGATAATGACTCCTGGGGACCCTGGGGGGCCTTAGAGCAGACTTATGCTTTATAGGGGTTTCAGGGCTGGGGCTTTCAGGAGCCAATAACTAGACCTCCAAGATCCCCTGAATGGGTTCAGTCAACCTTTCAAATAATAACTGAGTGCTTAACTGTTTCCACCACCCAGGAATTCCTCTCATTTTATAAGAACTACTAAAACAGTATTCATTTACATGAGTACAGACATTCTAAAAGACCCTATGATTCCCCATGATTTCTGTGAGCTCTTGTATAAAGTTTGCTAAATGTGAAGGGGCTTCAGAAAGTTCATGGCATTATTCTATTACCTTTCAGTTCCATTTTTTCCCATTAACGTTTTGAAGGCCACTGCATATAGATTTTAGATCAAATTCGTTGGCTACGGAAACATGCTGTTTTGTTCATTTTTTCCTCTTCGAAGTCTGTGCAACCCTTCCATTCTTTAGTTCTACAGAATTCTTTGTGAAAACCATGGCTGTGGGCCGATCACCACTCTCAGAGACCCTAGAGGACAGAGTCCACTTCCCAAGGCCGCCGTCTCTGTGCAATAGGAGCAGTAGCTGCTAATCTCCTCTGAGTGGCTGTTGGTTTTAATCTCTGAATGCTGGGTTCGTTGCAGCCAAGCATTTAACCATTGTACTACCAGGGCTCCAATCTTTGGAAAATTAAATACTAACTGAGCTATTTGCATGCAAGAGGGCAATTGAGAACACAAACTCATGAAAGTGATAATTCAGTGTTATTCGTGCTGATATAGGAGGCCACAATATAATAAAATTCCACCCCCGCCCCCCACTCCAGTCTTACCTGATTGAGCTGGGAAATTAAAATCAAACCCTTGAATGTGAAAATGTGTGGTTAGTCTAGAATGTTCTTTGGCTGTATGGTTGAGACTTTAATGGCCTGTGCATAATCAGACAGCATATTGCTCTATGCTGCTAGGGCTGCATTTATGCGTCCTCTCAGCAGAGACTTGGTTTCAGGCTTTGGGATGGAACACGTGTTAGGATATACACAATGTGCTTTCCAAATGCTCTGGCGTTAAGTGGGCTCTAAATTCCCCAGAATGCCATTAATTTACTTCATTTTGTCCAACCACGACCCAGAAAATAAACATATTTGGGTCACTATCTCTCTCTTATTGCTGTTCTCAAAGGGAGTGTTTTAGATTCTCAGCTGAGCTTAATTATATATCATTTCCCCACTTTCTTTAGTTTTTACATTGTATTTCAAACATTTTAGAACATAATACAATCTTAACTTTATTTAGTTGCCTGGATCTGTATACAAGCTCCTGGCTCTACAGAATCTCATTTTCATCTAAATCAAATGTAAATTTGAGGCCTTCTGAAGGCAAATGAAATGTATTGGAATAGCCATGCTGTAAAGGGGAGCTAAGGGGTTGAACTTATTTTCTTAGAAAGAGAAGCAAAAATCCATGCAGTTTGACAGAGTTGGAACTGGAATTGGCAAATGATAAACATCAGTGTCCCAGCACTCGCTCCACCCCAAGAACTTACTGCCATCGGGTCAATGCCGACTCATAGCGCCCCTAGAGGCCAGGGTGCCCCTGTGAGCTTCCAAAGCTCTAACTCTGTATGGGAGGAGACAACTTCTTCATCTTCCTCTGAGAAGCTGATGGGTTCAAAGTGATAATTTTGCAGTTAGCAGCTCAGTGTATAGCGCATAACACCCCCAGTGTTTCCTTAGAATTTCCCCCAGTTATCTTGAAAAGTATTTAGTTATTATGATTTTTTTTTGTTTTTGGTAGTCTCTGTTCTTTCATAATTATTCCCAAGGTACTTTGGACCACTCACTTCAAAATTTAAAAAAATAGGTGATTTTTCACTACCCCCTTATTGCTACTCAAAGTTGTCCCCAACTCACTTAAATCATAAAAACGAATATCCTTTGAATGAAATAATTTATTCAGTGATGGAAAGCTGATAGTCGTTTCATATGGCAGACAAGAAAATTGATGTTGGCTGAAAAGGAAATCATGGCAGTTCAATGTTGATATTTACTTTTATTGAATTCCACCTACTGAATCTATCAATAGGTGACCTGGAGCATTTGGGGGACTTTAGCAGTCTTCAGTCTTTTACGTTTGGTGACTTGATGATGCATAGATTTGTTGTGTTTTCATCCCCCACTGCCTTCTTCGATTTGTTTAGACTTGTGATTGCTGGCATCGGATTGCCCAACGACTTTCCAATGGTAACCATGCATGCAGCAGTGATTATGAAGAGCCGAGGGGCGTGCACACCATGCAGTTAGTGCTGCCTACAGCCAGAACTGTCATCGTGTGGCCACCTCTGGAGACTGTAGGAGAAGAATGAAATACACGCTGTTACGTTTGGCAGAAATCTTGGTCTTAGATTAGATGGGAAAGAGGTTCAAATTAAACCGAGGTCTATATTGCAGAGGGATTTTTCTCACCATGGGTAACTGATCAACGCAGTGAAGAAATGACTTCACATTTGATCATGATTTTACAAAGGTAATCAGATCTGATCCCTATAATAATTAAAGATATTGAGTATATGTACAAATGATTCGGTGCTGCACTATACATTTGAAAATGCATTTGATGAGCTGGTAAAAAGTGAATAAAGGACCTGTTGAAAATTTGAGAAAAAAAATGTCATGATTTCAGTGGAAGTCAGCTGTACCAAGATTGTTGAACTGTTGGTCAGCGGACAAACATGAACTTGCTACATCAGTGCCCTTTTTGCCGTATTATGATGTATATTATTCTGGGAAACTTGTGATGGGCATTTTCAGTGGTTATTATTATAAATTTCCCTAACAATTAACCCCCATTGTTTGTGCAAATAGCATCCAGCCACAAAAGGACTGATTCTGTACAAGTGAATAATCCAGATAGTATGACATGACATTAGCATACATTCACCCAATATTCCTCTCTCTAAACAGGGCTTTAAAACATTGTACCAGGGGATAATCAAAGGCAATAGTAACAGAAGCAGTAATGCCCCAAGGGGATGATCGAGAAGACTCTCTATCATAAAATAACAAGGAGGTGTCAAAAAGGAGCCAACAGGAGATCAAACAAAGAAAAACAAAAACATAGGTCCAGGAATGGGTTATGGGCTTGCACTAAATCCTAGCTCCAACTTAAGAACACTTAGTACTTACACCATGACCCTGCTTGATCCTCACCCTCAGGAAGGGAGTGCTATAGCAAAATGTGGTGAAGAAACTATGTGGTGCCCAGCTATCAGATAAAATAGCATCAGGGCACTTTTTGTTTATCCACACCACCACCCCCCAATTTTTTTCCAAAAAAGCAGTGAGATATCAACTAAACCCACATAGAAGAAGCACACCAACATCAGTCATGGACGGATTGTAAATTACATAATCTGTAGTCGAAGGAGGGACTAGGACCAGAACCTAAATTGTGAGAATCCAGTTTGCAGACAGCCATGGATGACAGTGGGAGCCCATGATACATACATTTGTGGGATCTACATAGGAAATAAGCCACCAGTGAGTGCCCTCTGTCCATAATTGAGGGGTGGGAGGAAAGTGGGGACTAAGCAGAGTGCATGGAGAGATGAGTAGAGAAGATCAAAGGGATAAACCTGACTTGAAGAGTTAAAACTTTGTCAGCTGATGTCCCCTCTGAGGCATGGAGGCCTGCTCTGGTTTTCAACATTTTCTGTGTTTTTGTTTTTGTTTATTCATATTAGGGTTTATCTCAGATATAGTATGTCATTGGGGGTCACCCTCTTGAAGTTGTGTTATATGTTTATCTGTGTTTCGGCATATGAAACCCAGGATTGATAAACCTATAGGAACAGCAAGTAGAATAAG
>NW_022111358.1:40433229-40447969 GCF_000313985.2 Echinops telfairi
AGCCAAGCATTTAACCATTGTACTACCAGGGCTACAATCTTTGGAAAATTAAATACTAACTGAGCTATTTGCACGCAAGAGGGCAATTGAGAACACAAACTCATGAAAGTGATAATTCAGTGTTATTCGTGCTGATATAGGAGGCCACAATATAATAAAATTCCACTCCCGCCCACCCCAGTCTTACCTGATTGAGCTGGGAAATTAAAATCAAACCCTTGAATGTGAAAATGTGTGGTTAGTCTAGAATGTTCTTTGGCTGTATGGTTGAGACTTTAATGGCCTGTGCATAATCAGACAGCATATTGCTCTATGCTGCTAGGGCTGCATTTATGCGTCCTCTCAGCAGAGACTTGGTTTCAGGCTTTGGGATGGAACACGTGTTAGGATATACACAATGTGCTTTCCAAATGCTCTGGCGTTAAGTGGGCTCTAAATTCCCCAGAATGCCATTAATTTACTTCATTTTGTCCAACCACGACCCAGAAAATAAACATATTTGGGTCACTATCTCTCTCTTATTGCTGTTCTCAAAGGGAGTGTTTTAGATTCTCAGCTGAGCTTAATTATATATCATTTCCCCACTTTCTTTAGTTTTTACATTGTATTTCAAACATTTTAGAACATAATACAATCTTAACTTTATTTAGTTGCCTGGATCTGTATACAAGCTCCTGGCTCTACAGAATCTCATTTTCATCTAAATCAAATGTAAATTTGAGGCCTTCTGAAGGCAAATGAAATGTATTGGAATAGCCATGCTGTAAAGGGGAGCTAAGGGGTTGAACTTATTTTCTTAGAAAGAGAAGCAAAAATCCATGCAGTTTGACAGAGTTGGAACTGGAATTGGCAAATGATAAACATCAGTGTCCCAGCACTCGCTCCACCCCAAGAACTTACTGCCATCGGGTCAATGCCGACTCATAGCGCCCCTAGAGGCCAGGGTGCCCCTGTGAGCTTCCAAAGCTCTAACTCTGTATGGGAGGAGACAACTTCTTCATCTTCCTCTGAGAAGCTGATGGGTTCAAAGTGATAATTTTGCAGTTAGCAGCTCAGTGTATAGCGCATAACACCCCCAGTGTTTCCTTAGAATTTCCCCCAGTTATCTTGAAAAGTATTTAGTTATTATGATTTTTTGTTTTTGTTTTTGGTAGTCTCTATTCTTTCACAATTATTCCCAAGGTACTTTGGACCACTCACTTCAAAATTTTAAAAAATAGGTGATTTTTTACTACCCCCTTATTGCTACTCAAAGTTGTCCCCAACTCACTTAAATCATAAAAACTAATATCCTTTGAATGAAATGATTTATTCAGTGATGGAAAGCTGATACTCGTTTCATATGGCAGACAAGAAAATTGATGTTGGCTGAAGAGGAAATCATGGCAGCTCAATGTTGATATTTACTTTTATTGAATTCCGCCTACTGAATCTATCAATAGGTGACCTGGAGCATTTGGGGGACTTTAGCAGACTTCAGCCTTTTACGTTTGGTGACTTGATGATGCATAGGTTTGTTGTGTTTTCTCATCCCCCACTGCCTTCTTCGATTTGTTTAGACTTGTGATTGCTGGCATCGGATTGCCCAACGACTTTCCAATGGTAACCATGCATGTGGCAGTGATTATGAAGAGCTGAGGGGCGTGCACACCATGCAGTCAGTGCTGCCTACAGCCAGAACTGTCATCGTGTGGCCACCTCTGGAGACTGTAGGAGAAGAATGAAATACACGCTTTTACGTTTGGCAGAAATCTTGTTCTTAGATTAGATGGAAAAGAGGTTCAAATTAAACCGAGGTCTATATTGCAGAGGGATTTTGCTCACCATGGGTAATTGATCAACGCAGTGAAGAAATGACTTCACATTTGATCATGACTTTACAAAGGTAATCAGATCTGATCCCTATAATAATTAAAGATATTGAGTATATGTACAAATGATTCGGTGCTGCACTATAAATTTGAAAATGCATTTGATGAGTTGGTAAAAAGCGAATAAAGGACCTGTTGAAAATTTGAGGAAAAAAATGTCATGATTTCAGTGGAAGTCAGCTGTACCAAGATTGTTGAACTGTTGGTCAGCGGACAAACATGAACTTGCTACATCAGTACCCTCTTTGCCGTATTATGATGTATATTATTCTGGGAAACTTGTGATGGACATTCTCAGTGGTTATTATTATAAATTTCCCTAACAATTAACCCCCATTGTTTGTGCAAATAGCATCCAACCACAAAAGGACTAATTCTGTACAAATGAATAATCCAGATAGTACGATATGACATTAGCATACATTCACCCAATATTCCTCTCTCTGAACAGGGTTTTAAAACATTGTACCAGGGGATAATCAAAGGCAATAGTAACAGAAGCAGTTATGCCCCAGGGGGATGATTGAGAAGACTCTCTATCATAAAATAACAAGGAGGTGTTGAAAAGGAGCCAACAGGAGATCAAACAAAGAAAAACAAAAGCATAGATTCAGGAATGGGTTATGTCCTTGCACTAAATCATAGCTCCAACTTAAGAACACTTAGTACTTACACCATGACTCTGCTTGATCCTCACCCTCGGGAAGGGAACACAGAAGATGTGAGTGCTATAGCAAAATGTGGTGAAGAAACTATGTGGTGCCCCGCTATCAGATAAAATAGCATCAGGGCACTTTTTGTTTATCCAACACCCCCATTTTTTTTCCAAAAAAGCAGTGAGATATCAACTAAATCCACATAGAAGAAGCACAGCAACATCAGTCACGAATGGATTGTAAATTACATAATCTATAGTCGAAGGAGGGACTAGTATCAGAGCCTGAATTGTGAGAATCCAGTTTGCAGACGGCTATGGATGACAGTGGGAGCCCATGATACATACATTTGTGGGATCTACATAGGAAATAAGCCACCAGTGAGTGCCCTCTGTCCATAATTGATGGGTGGGAGGCAAGTGGGAACTAAGCAGAGTGCATGGAGAGATGAGTAGAGAAGATCAAATGGATAAACCTGACTTGAAGAGTTAAAACTTTGTCAGTTGATCTCCCCTCTGATGCATGGAGGCCTGCTCTGGTTTTCAACATTTTCTGTGTTTTTGTTTTTGTTTGTTCATATTAGGGTTTATCTCAGATATAGTATGTCATTGGGGGTCACCCTCTTGAAGTTGTGCTATATATTTATCTGTGTTTTGGCATATGAAACCCAGGATTGATAAACCTATAGGAACATCAAGTAGAATACATGCTTCAGTTGGAGTGGGGGGAGAAGTACAGTGGAGGTGGTACAGTGGGAGTAAAAGGGGCCAATGCCAAGGAATCCAAGAAGGAAAAGAATGTTTGGAAGCTGTGTTAGCAGTCGTATAATGCCGTTTGATGTGATTCAACTATGGAATGATATGATATCTGTATTAACTCCCTATTAATGATCATTAATTTGTTCATGATCAGTTTGGTAACTAAAAGAAATAAAGTGAAGGAATTCATTTTCTTTTGTTATGATGACTGATCCCAAAGCTAGGAAACAGCCTTTATCTATCATTTTGAAGTGAGGTTTCAGGACATAGGCAGTAATTTTATCATTTGATAACTTTGCTTACTTTTCAGTTTGTGCCTCTGTTAACTTACCACTATCTATAAAGAGCTAGATAAAGTAAAATATCACAATGAAATGTAAAAAGATCTGAAGTTCGAATACAGAAAATGAAGAGCACACTCACCATATCTCAAGCTGAAAAGCTGGTGGAAAAAAATCAAGCCTTGAATGCAATATTGAAGGATTTCATGGGCAAAATATTGAATTATTTATGAGCATCAAAAGGAGATGGAAAGTATGTACAGAGTCATTTGTACCAAAATAAATTGGTTCACATCAAACTATTTCAAGAGGTAGCATAAGATCAAGAATATAAATTGAAGGAATAACAATTGGAATGTTTGGGAAAATGGATGCAATACTGAAAGCACTTACTAGCTTGTGTCAGAAAATTAGAAAGACAGCTACCTGGTCAACCCACTGAAAGAGATCCACATTTGTGTACATTTCAAAGAAAGGTTACCTAACAGAATAAAAAAATTAGAGAACAATGTAATTAATATCACTTGCAAGTATAATTTGCAGAGAATAGTAATTTTTTTAAGAATTGCAGCCTTATGGCGACAAGGAGCTGCCAAAAGTTCAAGCCAAATTCAGAAAAGGACCGGGAAACAGGAATGTTGTTGCTGAAGTCAGATGGAGTTTGGCTGAAAGCAGAGAGCACCAAAAAGATGTTTACTTGGGTTTTATTGACGGTGCAAAGGCATTTAACGGGGTGGTTCATTGCAAACTACTGATAGCATTGTGAAGAATGGGGGTGAAGAGCATTCACTCAGACCCTGTACACGGACCAAGAAAACAGTTGTTTGAGCAGAACAATGGCATACAAGAGGGTCTATAATCAGGAAGGGTGTGTGTCAGGTTTATATCCTTTCACCATACGTATTCATTCTGTATGCTGAGCAAATAATCCAAGAAGTTGGACAATGTAGCTAAGAGCTCAGCATCAGGAGTGGAGGATTGTTTATTAACAACTTGTAATACGTAGATCACAATGTTGTGTGCTGAGAGCAGAGAGGACTGGAAGCAATTGTTGACTGAAGATCAAAGTCTACAGGCTTCACGGAATGAAAACTCCAAGTAAAGAAAACCAAAATCCTCACAACTGGACCAACAGACAACATCATGATACACAGAGAACAGATGGAAGTTGGGAAGGGTTGATTGTTGCCTGGCTCCCCCATCAGCACATATGAAAGCAGCCGTCAAAGAATCAAACAACCTTTCACATTGGGCAAGACCCCTCTCCAGTGTGAAAGAGTAAAGATGTCACTTTGAGGGCTAAGGTGTGCTTTATCCAAGCCATGGTATTTTTGATCACCTTATATGCATATAAAAGCTGGACAATGCTTTAAGGAAGATGAGAAATTGATGTGTTTGAATGATAGTGTTGATGAGGAATACTGAAATACCATGGACTGCCGGAGAACGAACAAATCTGTCTTAGAGGAAGTATAATCAGAATTTGCCTTAGAATTAGCCATGGCGCCTGGACATATTTTGAAGAAGAGATGAGTTCGGGGGGAGGACAGCATACTTAGTAAAGTAGAAGGTCATTGATCAAGAGGAAGGCCTTGAGCCATACATTGATACAGTGCATGCAGCAATGTGCTCAAGCATGGGAACAGTAGTGGGTATGGTGCAGAACAGGGTGGGTTTTCTTTCTTCTGTTGTTCACAGGTTCAGGGTTCAGGATGAGTTAGGGATAACTCAAGGGCACCGAAGACAGCAATATATGGAGGTCAAAGTCCTGGGGTTCAACTCAAGTTCTAACCTAAAGGTTGTAAGTTTGAACTCACCAGGAGGTACCTTTGAAGAAAAGCCTGGCAGTTTGTTTTCACAGCAATGAAAACCTTATGGGGCATGTCTCTATTCTTTTATATCACTCTCCCTGGGCACATGTTGCAATGATCAGAAACATAGCACGAACTTGTTAGTGACCTGGGTTGTCTCTTGATGAAACCTGTGGTGTCAAGACTCAGAAATGAACTAATTGTTGTTGTTGTTTGTTATATGGAACTAGATTGACAAGAAATAATAAAGGAGGGGTTCCCTATATCCCATTGAACCTTGGGCATATTCTGAGCCTTTTGCCTACCATTAGGTGGCATACGAGTCTATATTTCAGGGAATTTAACGATGTTTAAAACATGTCTACAGCTTATGATGAGATATATTCTTTTGTAGACACACTGGAAGTCCCAGCAATTCAATGCAATATGCATGGGCTTTGAAGTAAATAATTTCTTCTTAAAGAGGTAACTTTCTGGGTTATAGAGAAGGTATATTATGTGCTGCCAAGTTTATTCCAACTCACAGCTATTTTATATGACAGAGTAACACAGCCACATAATGTACCCTACAGTGTAATCTGCACGGGGTGAGAGAAAGATGAGGCTTTCTACACCAGTAGAATTACGGTCTCAGAAACCCACAGGTGCAGTTCTACCCCGCCCTCCAGAGCAGCCATGAGGTGGAACAGATGTGGTGGCAGTGAGTTAATCTGCACAGGAATCCCTGGTGGCACTATGTCTTGGGTGTTTGGGAGCTAACTGCAAGGTTGGTGGTCCAAACCCATCAGCTGTTCCCCAGGAGAAACATGAGGCTGTCTGTCCCTTCAAAGATTCACAGCCAACTCAACCCTACTTGGGTCACTATGAGTTGGAACTGGCTGGACAGCAATGAATTCCTTTTTGTTTGGCTTTGTTTCAATCTTTTTGGAAGCCGATTCCCAGATTTCTTCTTGCTCAGAAGTGCTGGGGTGTTAGAGCCCCAGATGTTTCTGCTAGCAGCGGAACCCTTAACAATTGTACCATCAGGGCTCCTTGACAGCAACTCGAGTGAACTGTAACTCTTTGGGTCTCATAGGCAATCACGGTCCCTGGACACTTTAACACAAAACAACTAATACTATTAAAGCATCACATTAAGCTTTCACAAGAGATTTTTATGTTGGAATACTTAAGGGACTCGGAAACAATGTCAACAGGTTTGGGCAAGTTGGAAAAGACATTTTCTAGATTTAATTTCTTTTAAAGTGGCTCAACAACCAGTCTGCTTCAGGGCCTCGAAGCATCCCTCAGCCACACACATGAAAATAGTAGCACGGTTCTTTTTTATCTGCTGTGACTTAAACCCCAACTCTGAATCATTTGTGGGAACTTGCCCTGGGAGACAACCAGCATCTAATTTCTGCATATGGATAAATGGAGAAGGATAATTAGATTCAGCTCTCATTTCTTCTCATTTCCGTATTTTCCACATTTCCTAAACTCCAGTCATCAAAATACCATACTTCTGAAGCTGTTTCAGTTTGTTTCCACTGTCAGTGGCTGGGTATGCATTTTCCCTTTAAGAGCCTTTCACAACATTTTTTCCATGGCCAGGAACTGCTGAAGTTAGACACTGGCAGTGTTCCTGCTCTGTGCCATGGCTGGTCTCTGATCCTTCCCATCACACGACTGCCCTTCCATTTTTATTTCTCCTACTAACCGTTGGGCAAATGTGGAAAAGAAAATCAGAACATGACTTTCTCCCTGTCTCATGGACTAATTAACTTCCTGTTCCCCATGCGCTGCAGGCAACTGAGGTCACAGGGTACTCTGATGATGGTAACAAATGTACAAATGTGTTTGACACAATGGATGCATGGATGGATTGTGATCAGAGCTGAACGAGCCCCAGTAAAATGATTTTTTTTAAAAAGTTAACCAGTTGCTATCAAATTGATTCTGACTCTTGGTGGCCCCATGAAGCTTACAGATGCATCACACTTATCTTTGTCTCTGACATCCCTCTGCATCTGTCTCTCTGTCCCTTCTCCTATTTGGAGAGGAAGCCCAAATAGCCAGTGTCTGTCAAGTATACTCTAATGCACAGTGACCTCATTGGGTCAGAGTGCTCCATGGCTGATCTGATGAAAGTAGATTACCAAGCCTTTCTTCCGAACGTCTAACTCTTTAGTGAGCCTCTGAGCATGTGAAGTGTTTATATCACCCAGGGACTCCCACTGACAAGCTAATATTGTGAGAGCAGATTTACACAGCTTTAGGTTTGTGGCTATTGAATTAGTGAAGGCATTGGTTCCTCTCCTGAGACAGACAAGAAAGCAAACCACACTCACTTCCCTTGAGTCAAACTTGACTCATAGCAATGATGTAGGACAGGGCAGACCTGCCCCTGTGAGCTTCCAAGACTGTAACTCTTTATGGGAGTAGAAAGCCTCATCTTTCTTCCTCAGAGTGGCTGGTGTTTTTTGAGCTGTTAACCACACGGATCAGAGCCCAATGAGTAACACCTACACCACCAGTGCTCCTAGACCAGTGGTTCTCAACCTTCCTCATGCTGAGACCCTTTCATACAGTTCCTCATGTTGTGGTGACCCCCAACCATAAAATTAATTATGCTGCTACTTCATAACTGTAATTTTGCTATGGTTATGAATCATAATATAAATATCTGACATGCAGGATGTATTTTCATTGTTACACACTGAACATAATTAAAGCATAGTGATTAACCACAAAAACAACATGTAATTAAATATTGTGAAATATTTATTCTAAGTACACATAAATGAAATTTTGTTTTAAAGCATGGTGTAGCGTGAGCAACAGCCTTAATATAACAACAGTAAACTACATTGCTACATTTTGCAACAGTATGCATAAAAAGCTGTCAGTGCGAAGGTTGAGATAGCTTCTTTCTCACCAGATCAGAAATTCTCGGGCAGTCTTTGCAAGAACACAATGGAGATCCTCTTCCACAACAAGTCTACTTCTGCATTTAGACTTGATAACCAACAAGCTACCAAACCCTGTCTCACAAAGATATGTTGTTGGAAATGGATGAAAAAGGAGCAACGCAGTCTCAGAACAGGATATGACTGGGAACACTCGATCCAGAATTTTGTAACTGGCATAGTAGAGAAATTAGTTCTCGCTGCATCACTGTTAATAAGTTCAATGACCTCCTCTTGTACCGTTCAGGAACATCTTCAAGTTTGGCTGTGAATTTGCTGTGTGTCGAGTGCAAGTGGGGTGTCAGGTAGATTTGGAAAGTACGATGAAATTTCATCTGCGAATATGTACAAGTGTTCTTTCACAGAAATTATCATCATAATCCTTTGTCTGGTTCAATGTCATGTTCCTCAAAGATAGCAGATAGGGTAGGCAACATGTAAATTTTAATTTCATCCAATTTTTTTGCCAAAGATGAAGTTTCATTTGGAATGATCAGATATTTTCAGACAAATCAAGGCCTGTTGCATTTGATCCTTGCAGTGATAAATTTAAATCATTCAAGATGGCAACCAAGTAAGCTATTTTCTGCAGTTCACTTTTATCACTTAAAAGTGCTTTGAACTGCGGTCTTGTTTTCTGATGAAAAATGTTCTGAGTTCATCACGAAGCTCAAAAACACATTTTAAAACTTTTCCTCTTAACCACCGTCTCACTTCAATGTGAAAGAGCAGAGCATTATTCGGTGCATCCAACTCATTGCACAGTTGTGAAAACAGTCGACTGTTTAAAGCACTCGCCTTTACAAAATTGGCAGAACTTATAACGCTTTTCATTACCTTTTGTAACTCTTGTGGCAGGGTCTTTATTGCTAATATTTGCCAATGAATCATACCATGAGTTGTGATGACTTCTGGTGACTCATTCTGTATCAAATTTTGAAATCCAGATCAACATTTTAGCTGAGCTGGAACACCATCTGTGCAAACACCACAAACCTTTCCCCAAGAGATCCTATACTCTTTCAGAAATGAACCTACTGTGTCAAATACATCACATTCAGTAGTTGTCGTTTCAAGAGGTTTGCAAAAAAGAAACTCAACTTTAAAGTCGCCATCTGGTTTTGTCTCTCTAGAGAACCCTGTCTAACACAATTAATAAACCTCACGTAAAACAGTAACTGTGAACAGTTTGAAACATCTGTAGATTCATCAAGCTGGATGCTAAATATTGGAAGTGGAGTAGATTCAATTTCCTGGATTACCTGATCAAGAATATCAGTAGGCATGTCTTCTATTCTTCTGCAGACAGTGTCATTAGATAAGGAAATTGCACTCAATTTCATAATAATTTCATCTCTGATCATAACTCAAATACTGTCTTTAGCTGCTGGCAACTGTAAATCCACAGCAATGAATGGTGTGAAGTTTCATATCTCTGATGATTCTGAGTGCCACCAAATATGAAGTTTCAATGGCTGCTACGTTTTGTTTGTGGTACTTGCCATCAGTGTCATGGCTGGTTTTCTTGAGTCCATCAGCTTTGCTTCTAAAATAGGTGGTATCCTTGCCGGCAAAGATCGTATGCTTACTATCAAAATGGCGTTTTAAGTTCTTCAGCTTCACAACAAATAACACATGTGGTTTCTCAATTCCTCCTCTAATTATTGAGGTAAAACCATACTGTAAAAAATCCTCACTATATTTTCTTTTCTTAACATTCTTCTCTACATGATCCATTGTCATGGGATGGTTTGCTAATGAGAATAATATATAACAATAGCTTTAATAATACACAAGATGATACATGGCATAGTTCAGTCAATACAGCTCATTAAAGTTTCTTATGATTTATCATTCTCCGTGTTTTTTTTTTGTTTTTTACATACCTATTAATATTATAAGGGGCCATATTCACATCAACCACAGTTGAATATAAAAAGACCGATCAGCATCCAGATTAAGTTCCCATAGTACAGATTGTTTTTTCTTTTTTTGGCAGTAGTTGATGATTTTACAGTACGTGATTTCACATTTACCTAGTAATTATAATTCATGAAGTGTCATTTTACTCCCAATACTGCTGCTTTCAACACAGTAGCTGCTTTTAACAAAGTAGCTGTTCTTTACACAGTAGCTGCTCTCTACACATGTGTGACTGGTCCATGTAAGTACATTATGGCACCAACCCTGTCACTTACACCTGTATTTGTACAGGGTGTATGTGACGGGGTTGGCACAATGATATCATCATGCTCGTTATTTGTTTGTGGGTGTATTTGCATGTGGGTGGGCCTGCTTGGAGACAAATAGAGGAGCGGTTTCTTGGTCCCTAAAACCATCGGGCATATGTGTTTTCCAATGGTCTTAGGTGACTCCTGTGAAAGGGTAGTGACCCCTTTGGGGGTTGAGCGACCCACAGGTTGGGAACCACTGTCCTAGACAGATAAGAAGACAATTCAAATCTAAATCGGATGGAAAACAGTATGGATCGAATGTCTTACTTGAAAAACACGCTTATGTACCTTTTCTTATCTCAGTGTCATCGAGTTGATGCTGACTCATAGCAACCGTTTAGGACAGGGTAGAATCCCCCCGTGGGTTTCTGAGACTGGAATTCTTGACCGGAGTAGAAACCTCATCTTTCTCCTCTGGAGTAGCTGGTGGTTTCTAAGTGCTGTGGTTTCCAAGTGGTCACTAAAGAGTGACCACTGTGCCACCAGGGTTTTTCTATTTTCATCGCAGCCTGAAGGATATGGTTCACTTGAAGAATCTGCTGACTATCACACTGGTCAATTATGTGGGAGCTGTTTTGTTATTGTACGGGATGAGCAAAACGTTGAATATCCATTCGAGGCCTTGGTAAGGCTTATACCCCCAAGAAGATATACATAAACCCTAGTAAGATTTAAGGAGCCTCTGGATGGCACAAAAAGTTAAGCTCTAAACTACTAGCTGAAGTTGGTGGTTCAAATCCACCCTATGATATCTTTGCAGTAAGGCGTGGTGATCTATTTCTGAAAGGTGCAAAATCTTAAAAACTCTGCACAGCACAATTCTACTTTGACATACATGGGTCACCAGGAGTGAGATTTGACTTCAAAGATACAGTAATAAAAATAGGGGTCTGAGCATGCCACAAATAACTCCACCACTAAGGGGAAATCAGGGAGCCCTGGTGGCATAGTGGGTTCAGGTTTGGGCTGCTAACCACTGGGTTGACAATTCAAAACCATCAGGAGAAAAAAGGAGACTTTCCATTCCAGTAAAGATTTACAGTCTTGGACACCCCCACGGACAGTTCTACTTTCTCCTGTAGAGTCACTATGAATCATAAGCAACACGATGGCAGTGAGGTTTTTTTAATTATTTTTAGTTTTAAGGGGAAATTACACCACCAGGCAGTCTGTTTGGGTTCTGGAAGCCCTGACTTGGTAGAACACTAGGCTTCTGTTTTTCTTCCTGTGGGTTTCAAAAATAGAGTTTTCCCTTCAACACCTAGGGAAAAAGTAATAATAAAGCATAGCTTTTCATGCCAAGACTTCCAATATATCCTGCCTTTGTTGGTGGTCGGAACTAGGAAGTGAATCTCTGTTTTCCTCAGCTCAGTCATCCTCAGAGGATATTGGCAAAAGGCCATTGTAACCACGGAGAAAATAAGACCAAAGCGATGCCATCATGTTTGATCGCAAAGTTAAAACCTAAAAATATCATTCATTTCCTATCAGTTGTTGAATACAATGTTTTTCATCTGGGCTACCCCTCACATGCTCAACCAATCATGTGGTATCACTTGGACTAATCTGCTTTCACAAACATCAAGGAAATTTGCACAACACTTTACAATAGCAAAGAGAATTAAAAAAATTTTAATATAAAAATTATAAATTGTGCTTGAGAAGTTTTATTAGTCTTTCACTATTGGGGAGCTGTGTGCTTGCTTCCCAAGATTTATGCAGTTTGCTGACAGTGCTGGTTTGGTGGATTTTCCTCAAGATCATATGGATAAAAGCTTCATCAAAAAGGGTTCCAAAAAATATTTCTGGGGTGAGATGATATCTTACTGATATTTTGATTTGCATCTCTCTAATAGACAGTGATAGAATTTTGCAAGACCAACACTTTCTTTATTGCAAATGCCTTTTTTAAAACAACATAAATGGTGACCTGACTTTTGCAGATGGAATACACCGAAATAAAATTGACTACACCTGTGGAAAGAGATTATGGGACACTTCCATATCAGCTGCTGAAACAGGCAAGTGGTGGATTGTGGAACAGATCATCAAATGCTCATATGAAAGTTCAAGTTGAAGCTAAAGAACACTAAAGTAAGTCTATGAGACCCAAAGACTTACCTTGAGTATATCCCACCTGAATTTAGAGAACATCTCAAGAAAAGGTTTGACTCTTTGAACACAAAACAACAACTAAACCTGATGAGCTGTAGGATGACATCATGAATATCATACATGAAGAAAGCTAAAGGTCACTAAAAAGAAAAGAAATCAAGAAAATATCAAAGTGAATATCAGAAGAGACTCTGAAACTTGCTCTTAATAGTAGAGTAGCTAAGGCATATGAAAGAGATGATGAAGTAAAATAGATGAACAGAACATTTCAAGAGTCTTATCATGAAATGTACAAAGGCCTGGAGATAGAAAACAAAAGGCAAGAATGGCCTTAACATATATTAAGCTGAAAGAACTGAAAGAAAAATCCAAGCCACCAGTTGTAATATTGAAAGATTCTATGGTAAAAATATTGAACCATCCAGGAAGCAGCAAGATAAATATATTAGGTGAAATACATTAGGGGTCTGGAGAATGCCAAAAATAACCCACCACTAATGGGCAATCCTGGGTCCCTGGTGGCATAGTAAGTTATGAGTTGGGCGCTAATCACAAGGTCAGCAGTTGGAAACCACAAGGAGAAAGATGAGATTTTCTACTCCCAAAAAGTTACAGTCTCAGACAACCACAGGGAAGTTCAACCCTTTCCTATAGGGTCACTTTGAGTCAGAAATAACTCAATGTGACTCATATCAATGACTGTACTAAAGGGAACTTGTCAACAGTCAATCGTTTCAAGAGGTAGCATAGGATTAGGAACCAATAGTACTGAAGGAAGAAGTCCAAGTTGCACTGAAGACATTAGCAAAATATCAAGGGTCTAGGAATTAACAGCATACCAAGTGAACTCTTTCAACAAGCTGATGGAGCACTGGAAGCACTCACTTACTTCTGCTACAAAATTTGGAAGATAGACACTTGGCCAACTGACTGGAAGAGATCCATATTTATACCCATCAGAACTCAATAGAATTTGGAACCCAATAGAATAGGTAACACAATATAATTTGTAAATTATTGAACAATATAATTGATATCACATGCAAGTAAAATTTTACTGAAGATCATTCAATAGCAGTTGCAATAGTACATTGACAAAGAACTACCAGAGGTTTAGACTGGATTCGGAGAGGATGTGGAACAAGAGCTATCATTGCTGATATCAGGTGGATCTTGGCTCAAAGCAGAGAATACCAGAAAGGTATTTATTTTTGTTTAATTAATTATGCAAAGGCATTTGACTGTGTGGAACTTACCAAACTATGGATAACCTTGAGAAAAATGGGAATTTCAGAACACTTCATTGCCCTCATGTGGAATCTGTACATGGATCACGAGACAGTCCTTTGATCAGGAAAAGGAAATAATGCAGTTTAAAATCAAAGAGGTTGGTTGTATTCTCTCACTATATTTATTCAATCTGCATACTGAGAAAATAATCTGAGAAACTGGACTATATGAAGAAAAAAATAAGCATCAAGACTGGAAGAAGGCTCATTAACAGCCAGTGAATTGCAGATGACAAAACCAGGCTTGTTGAAAGGGAAGAGGACTTGACGTACTTGCTGATGAAGATAAAGGATTACAGTCTTCAGTATGCATTAGAATTTTATGGAAAGAAAACAAAAATCCTCACAATTTGACCCCTAGCTCACATCATGCTATATAAAGAAAAGTCTGAAGTTGTCCAAAGTTTCATTTCACTTAGATCCACAATTATGTTCATGAAAGCACCAGTCAAGAGATCCAAAGACATACTGCATTGGGTAAATCTGCAGAACTAGATGCTTTTTCTAGTGTTGAAGAGCAAGGATGCTGCTTTGAGGACTAAGGTGCACCTGAAGCAAGCCATGGTATTTTCAGTTGCCTCATATGCTTATGAAAGTTGGACACTGAGTAAGACAAACTGAAGAAGAATCCATGCTTTTGAATTATGATGTTGGCAAAGAATATGGAACATACCATGAGCTGCCAAAATAACAAATAGATCTTTCTTGAAAGAAGTACAACCAGAATGCTCCTTAGAAATGAGTATGGTGATACTTTGTCTCATGTGCATTGGACAT
>NW_022111358.1:40448905-40456291 GCF_000313985.2 Echinops telfairi
TATAGGTGTAGAAAATCTAATCTGTCTCCTGTGGAGTGGCTGGTGGTTTTGAACTGCCCACCTTTTGGTCAGTAGACTACTTCTCCATAAAGATTACAGCATTCAAATTTCTATGAGTTGCTCCCCTCTGCCCTATGGAATTGCTATGAGTCAGCATGTCTGTAACCTTTTAAAACTCATGATAATTTGTTTTAGAAAGTTAAATACAATTTGAAGAAAATTTAACATCGGAAAAAAAATGAACCTACATATTTATCAAATCCAGTGTTATTGATTTCTTTGAATAAATCGGCATTTCACAGAGTCATTGTCCTTCAGACTAAAGAACAAGATTGTTAACATTTCATGCCATGCATGTCTGATGGCAATGGATTCCTACAATGTTTGCTTTTCTGAAATTGTCTTAATTTGCCTCCATTGTCAAAGGATGCTTTTGATACGGATAGCTAAGTGGACAGGTAGTTTTCTTTCAGAATTTTTAAAATGTCCGTGGTCTTATGGTTTTCATTCATATTGATTAGAATTTAGTGGTTAATGCATATAATGCTTTTTTTCCTTTTTAGATATTTAATTTTTCTTGGTTCCTAACCATTTGATTATGCCGTGCCTTACTATGCTTCTACTTGAGTTTATTCTGACATCCATTGAGCTTCTTTGAGCTGCAGGTTTGTGGTTTTCATTAGAGTTGGACAATTTTCAGTTATTATTTCTTTAAAAGTGTTTCCGTACCTATCTCTTTCTTCTCTTTCAGATACTGCACTTACACAGCCAGGTGTTTTTCTATAGGGAATTGAGACTCTGTTCATTTTCCTTTCTGGTAGTCTCTGTTTTTCTGTCTTCAAGTTCATTCATCTTTTCTTGCCCTATCTCATCTACTGCTAAGCCCATTAAACACGTTTTTCTTTTTACATTTATTTTTATTTTTAAAAGTTTAGTTTGATTAATTGTGTAGTTTTTATTTCTCTTTTGCATTATGCTTATGCTTTTAAAATGTATTTCTTTCAAAGCATCTTATTGATGCATATTTTATAATTTTATATTTCAGAATATTTTTAATACAGAGTTCTTTTATATGTTATAAGTATGCCTATTGCATTGAGCTATATCTAGATACATCTATCTATCATTTATCTATTATTATGCAATTTGGACATTGTGTGGACATCCTATGGTTATATACATGCAAAACAAAAGAAACCAAATGCATCGTCATCGAGCCAATTCTGACTCATTGAAACCCTATACAACCAATCCTCATATAATCATAATTAAACTCCCACAAAGCCTATTATATTAAAACCTTATGGGGGTCAGAGAGATAAAGCCTAAAAACTACTGGGAGCTGGATAGGGACTTTGTTCATGTCCAGGTGTTGGATAGGAAGGGAAGCCCAAGACAAGATGGAGGAGCTACAGTAGGCTCTGCCTTGTACTGAGGTCACTGCTGCCTGGATGCTGGGCCGTTGAAGGGAGCAAGTAGCAAGGAGAAGAGATGGATAGGGATTAAGAGCATTGGGTTGTGCTCTAGAACTCCACTGCTCTGTCACTTTGAGGATTTCTGATCTTTAAAACCTTGTTGATATTATTAGATTATGTTCTATTGACCCCGACTCACGATGACCCAACGCACAACAGACCAAACACCACCTGCTCCTGCACCGTAACCCTCACCCTAAGTTATCTAATGATAACCCTAACACTAACACTAAACTAATGTCTAACCCTTACACTATCCCTAACCCTAATTGTAACCCCTGGCGTAACTCTAAACTTAACCCTAGGCCTAAACTTAAAACTAAACCTAATCCTAACCCTAACCCTATTCTTAACCCTACCCCTACCCGTAACCCTAAAAATAAACATAATTCTCACCGTAACCCTAACCCCAAACCTAGGCCTAACGCTAACCCTAGGTCTAACCCTAACCCTAACCCTAACCATAGGCCTAACCCTAAATGCATCAGTTCTTCTTTAGTCTTCCTTACACATTATCTAGCTTTCACCTGCATATGATCAGGTGACCAGATGTCCCACTTTTGGCAGGACAG
The DNA here is from genome assembly GCF_000313985.2 of Echinops telfairi. Classification (NCBI taxonomy): domain Eukaryota; kingdom Metazoa; phylum Chordata; class Mammalia; order Afrosoricida; family Tenrecidae; genus Echinops; species Echinops telfairi. The sequence goes on from NW_022111358.1 coordinate 40,450,953, forward strand.
TCCCGCTTTTTGGCATTTTAAAAAAATTCTGATATTTGGAAAGAATGCACCACAAGCTAGGGAATGGTCTATTTGGTCCATATAGACCAAAATTTTAATCAAGACACCACCACCCCCTCCCCCTGGGTCAATGTTGTCCCACTTTAAATCTGGTCACCTTAGCATATGAGGCAATTGAAAGTTCCATGGCTTGGGTCAGGTGCCCCTTAATCCTCACAGTGATATCTTTTTACACTTTACCTAGGTCTTGTGCTGCAGAAGCACCCACTGGAAGAGAGTGTTCAATGTTCTGACTGCTGCTTCCAGGAGCACTGATTGTGGATCCAGGTAAAATGAAATCCTTGACAGCTTCAATGTTGTTTTTCCTCGTGGTTATCACGATATTGTCCATTGGTCCCGTTGCGAGGGTTTTGTTTCTTGACATTGATTTGTGATCTATAATGATAGACGCGGCCCTGCTCTTCATCAGACAAGTCATGGTGTAAATATTAGGGAGATATCAAAAACAAGAACTGCTTTCTCTTCTAAAACAAATGGAGCCATGAGTATATATGTGGGTGTCTACTGCCTTAATAGATGTTAAGTGACACATACTTGCACATGTAGTTTCCATTATGAGTTATCTGATGTTGTTGTTAACTGTCTGCCTAGTCATTCTTAGTTTAGTAGCTCAGCTGACGCCTCTAAAATGAGTAAAAATCAATTGATGTCGTCTCTCCTCACTGAGCTTACGAAATGTAGCATGGGCAAATTATCACAATTATAATAAATACAAGAATAGAATGTGTGTGAGAAAGGGGGACTTTCAGAGACCAGAAACCAGAAGCACAGAACGATCAAAATAAGCAAAGAATCAAATGGGGGAGGTGCGATTGACGAAGAGCCTGGATAGGTTGAGAGCACACCTAGATACTCTAGCGAATATATGTCTTAAGTGAAAAAGCTTTTACTGGGCTTTGGGTGAGATGGACACAATAGGGTCCCTGCTATGCAAATATTCAGCCTACTGTGGAAAAGATGAAGTACAAGAATGCTGTTGTTTGGGTTGTTGCTCTTGTTCTTAGTTGCCTTTGAGTTGGCTCCAGTGAATGGTCACTTCATGCATAACAGAGCAAGCTGTGTCCAGCCCTGTGCCATGTTCACCAACATTAATGTGTTTGAGCCCATTGTTGTAGCTCTTGCCAATGTCTCCCCTGGAGGGGCCTCCTCACTTTTTATGACCCTCAGCTTTACCAAACACGATATCTTCTTTCTCACGATGGTCTTTCCTGAAGACGTGTTCAAAGTGATTGAGAAAAATTCTTACCAACCTCGCTGCTAAAAGAGCATACTGGTTGTATTTCTTTTAAGACTGTTTTGTTTGTTCTTCTGACGGGAAAACAAAAATAAGCTTTGTTTTGTTTTGTTTCACGTGCAAAAAACATTTTCACCATTGGTGTGTGAGCATGATGGAGGATGACAAATATTCAAGCTGGAGGAAGCTGGCCCTCAGCTGAGCCCAGAATAAACCTCTGGCCTGTTGCAAATTAAAGTCCCAGGATCTCTAGTTTCCCTTTTGGTTTCGTGAACTGAATTGTATTATGGATCAATGGAAAACAAAATATCTGCCTTTATCATATTGGTCTGAGGGGATCTGGCATCTTGCCCTTGCTGTGAATTGTCCAGAACGGAATGTGTCGTGTTTCCAAAGCTATTTTCAAAGTGGCTGGTGTTATGAAAGTTGAGATTTTTGAATCATTAAGGCAACTTGAAAAGTTTGCTGCCTATTCGTTTAAGCAACATAAAATAACAACTGTTCCTAGACATCATGTTTATTTCTCAAGTGGTGGCGCTCTTTCTAAAAATTAAGGACTTTAAAACCATCAGTCACATTTTTCGGCTATTACCTAATGTGTTTCTCAAGCAGATGCAAAACAATGACGCTGAGAAATCATTGAGCTTAGAAGGGGGTAAAACAGCAGCTCAAGTTAAAAGTTTGTTAACAAATATTATGATTTGTTATTTTACAGTTGTCTTCATTTGGCATTGGAAGGTTTTCTCAAATGAAAGAGTGCGTGGTGTATTAAGGCTTATTCATGCAATAAGCAAACATCTTTAGTGGGAATGTGGCTGGCATATTTAACTGAATCAAAGAGGATACAACGCTTCCTGGAGATTGATAATACTTAGGGAAATGTTTACAAACATAGAAAACATTTTGTTGCCTTTCCAAAATTGTTGTGGCTATTTCTGTCTCAAATTTTTCTAAAAATGGGGAACAGTCAAAATAATTACTCAGACATCTTTTTCCCCCCTTATGATTCAGCAGAGACCATACTTGCAGAATTCCAGTACGCTGTCGAATTCTCTTGAGACTGAGACCCTATTGGGCTGGTGTTAATCGCCTCTGGCTCCCACTACATTTTGTCTGCTGACATGTTTTTGTTCACATTTCTTCTATTTTTCCCCTACGGAGCGTGGAGACTACAAAATTCTTGTCTATTAGAAGCAGGAGCTTCAGAACACATATCTTGAAATGAAATGAATGTAGCACGAATCTATGAGGCGAACTCAGCACCTTTATCTTGCAGAATACATTTTTAAAATTTAAGATGTTCTGGAGGTCTGAAAATAATGAACTTAGATGGTGGAATTTCATCACTAAGCTTTTAAATGCATACCCATTTGCACATTTTAGAGATTTCTAGAGTTATCTACTGATTGTGACAGATGACAAAAAGTATTGATAGGTGTTCATGGCCTAGTGCAACAAAGAGGTAAGAGGGTAAATTGGTCTTTTTTCTGATGTTACCTTATGTGTAGGGACTCATGAAGAATGAAGAGTTGGGTATTGAAGTTAGAGACTTGGGCTTGTTGATTAGAGGTCAAGTACAATAGAAGATGGATGCCTATTGAGTTTTTTTCTCTTAAACAACTAAGACATTTTTATGTGAATATTATCCAGGAACTCAAACTCTAACTTGGAAAGGTCTGGCAGAATATATTCCCACAACTCTTTAAGGAAGAGATCACCCTGCCTAAGTGTGCGCACTACTACTAGCATGCACAGAACAATTTTAGGTAGACTTCTTCCCAATTTTTGTCAATCAAGCAGTTTTATCTTCATTTAATTTTCCAAGTAGACTTCTTTCTGAGAAACACATGTGCCAAACAACCAACATACAGATCAGTTTCCTGAGCTGTCTGAGCTTTGTAAATGATTCTTTTGGTTCTTTGACATTAATTCATTTTATGTAAAGTTGAGTTACACAGGCTGCATTTTCCCCCCGTGGTGTTTGATTATCACCAGCAAAGATGAATATTTGATATGTAGGTAATTAATATGTGGACAATCAAGAAGACAAAAATCTGGAGCCAAAGAAGATAACTAACATAGGGTTCCAGATATTATTAAATCATCATGTGTACTATATTACCTAGTTGCTACTTGTTGCTGGGTGTCCGGCGTTAGGCCTGGCACATAGAGTGCCCATGTATAATGGAACAAAACACTGCCCTGCTCCTCACCATCTTCACAACCATTGCTGTGTCTGAGCCCACTGTTGCAAGCATCGAGTCCATTCATCTCATTTAGAGCCTTTCTTTTTTCATTGATCCTCTATGTTGCGAAGCATGATGTCCTTCTGCAGGGTCTACTAACATGCCCAAAGTACCCAAGGCCTTTCCCCCGTTAGGTTGAGGAATAATCCATACTGAAGGTTGTCGTCTCTGATCTTTATCAGTAAGTGCTTCAACGTCGTCGCTCTCTTGACTTTGAGCAAACAAGATTACATAATCTGAATGTTAAAGGGGCTCCCCGCCAGATTCCTTACCCCTCAGCTCTAAACATTGGTCTGGGCGACTCAAAAGGGAGGACAATTAAAATGGACTTGGGGAGTTTGAATGACATACAAGCTCACTTCAAACATAAAACCCAATAAACAGACTCGCTTCTGGAAGGTTAGAGGTGGTTAATGAGTCCTTCCAATCCTGCTGCTATGTTCTTCTTTTCTTCATCATATACTCCAGCTCCATGAATATTTGATATGATAAACAAAATTGCAAATGTCCTCTAAGATGGATGCTAGCATTAGCTCAGATTCTCTAAAAGCAATGATTGCCAAATAGAAGTCACATTACTGTTGTCCTATCGATATAGCCCTTTCACAAGAAGCAGGGAAATTTTAGGATCACTGTCCTTGGGACCCTGGTTGTACAGTGGTTCAGCACTCAGCTACTAACTAAAAAATAGGCAGTTCGAACCCATCCACGTTCATGGGGACAGATGTGATAGTCTCCCTCCATTAAGATTATAGCCTAGGAAAAAAGGGACTTGATATTGAACTAAAGAAATAACTAAAAATCATTTTAGACAGAAATAGGTCAGAACAAAAATCACATCCACATTTAACAGGTTGCCCATTAGTTTGTAGTCTAACTAGAACTTTTTGAAATAGCACCTGGAAGGGCCTTGGAACAGGACAAAGAATTTCAAGACCAGTCTGACTTGGATGTGGGAAGATATTATAATAGGCAAGATATTTTGGAAAATGGTAACAGTAACCTTCTTGATACAAATTGAAATATATGGATTTGAAGTATAGTTAGGACTTATGTTGTAACAATGTTGGAAATAAGCAAGGAAGATAGCAGAGGGTTTTTTTGGGAGGGGAGAAGTAGCTTCCAAGTTTAATAGATAGATGGTGATGCAATTTATGGATCATGAAAAGATGACCAGTTATGAAAGTGGTGTGGGAAGTACTTACTTTAAGTTATTTTTAGACACCCATGAGAGTGGCTAGGAAAGCTGGATACATACCATCTTGTGCTGCGAGTCTAGAACTTGGCTGTGGCATTGGTCTATCATTTTCTCTGTATGTAAGCACTCAGCTATTAGTATCTCTGTGTCTAGAGTGATTCATATACTTATTCTGTGTTTCCCTTCCATCGTCACTTGATCCCGTCAAGAAGAGCTTGTTCACCTTGCTAGCGAGGATGGGAGATCAGTTACATGGAAGGATAGAACTGTTTCTCTTACTTATTTGCGAAATGGGGGTTAAAGTTCAGCATTAAATTTTAGCCCTGAAATGTGAGGACAATCCCCACTCATGGCTTTTGATTCTTGGTAAATAAAAGTTAATGCTTCTTATCTTTGAAATCTAACCACATTTGTATCCTTCCAAATGTTTTGAATGTTTTGCCAAATGCCTCGTTACTTTCCATATTTTCTCAGAACTTGATCCTTTTTTTATTTGGTCTGACCTTATCGACAATGGTAGGAGACTAAGGTGAATGGTGAACATGAGGTCAGCACCATCCAGTTAGATCTGGATGTTGTGATAAATTGAAGAATAGAAGAA
>NW_022111358.1:40456530-40479364 GCF_000313985.2 Echinops telfairi
GAGGTCTTTTTTTATCAGAAAAAGAATGCAAGGATTAGATTTTTCTCAATCAAACATTAGAAACCAGTTCAAGAGATCCTCCTCAGTCTAACTGAGCAAAAGATCGCTTCCTCATTCTTCACTTTTCATTTTTTCAATATTTTATTTTGGCATTTATTTATTCAGGTGCCCAGTGTAGACTAGAACACTGAACAAGCTGACTTTAAAGTTAAGCAACTATTTTTAGAACTTCCTTAACAAAATCTCACGTTCCAGAATGAGATTTGTATTTATCACTCAGTAACTTTTTTTATTTTTGAGAATGTTGGCATTGTTTCCATTTTAATGGCATTGGGTTCTCAGAAGATTTGAAAAATGATCACTTTAGGGCTGTCTCTGACCAAAACTTAGGTGAAATTGAGCCTTACTGTTATCTTACCTCTAAATTGGAACTTTTCTTCAACCTCTTTTGATTCTCTAGCCTACCTGATGACCAGCATGCTGGGGTTTTGTACTTTCTTCCAGCTTCTTAACACTTCCAACTGGGGCATCCCACTGATATGGCCACTCTCATATTTCAGTACCAATCCTCTAGTGTCTAAATAGTCTGTGTTAAGTTGAATCCTTCTGAACTATATTCAAATCCTTTTTAGCCAGACTGTTGTTGTTAATCGACTCTGATTCATAGTGATCATATACATAACCAAGTAAAACATCATTCATTCCGGTTCCATCTTCATGATCTTTGATCTGTTTGAGCTCATGGTTATGACTAGTGTGTCAACTGTGTTATGGAAGGTTTCTCTCATTTTCACTAGCATTCTATTTTCCCAGTTGTCCACTTGTACTGATTGATCTTCCCTAGCCTTGTGTCCAAAATAAGAAAGATGACATCGCTCATATTTACTTCTAAGATGCAATCTGATTGTATTTTTCCTAAGACCAATTTGTTCATCTTCTAGCAGTTCATGGCATATTTTGCTCTTTGCAAACACCACATTTCAAGTTCATTAATTCATCATGTCTTCTCTTTTTCACTCTTCTCCATTTCATCCTTCACCTTTCGCATGTGGCAATTAAGGAAAGCAGTGGTTTGGGTAAGGCATATGCTAATAATCAACGTTACATCTTTGCCTTGTAGAATTTTACAGAGGTCTTTATTAACATATTGCCCAGGCAATATGTTGTTTGTCTACTTGAGTCTTGACTGTTGATTCAAAAAGAATGGAACTGTTGACAATTTCCATTTCTTCACCGATTTACCATCCTGCTTATGGGCCCAGGAGAGATAATTTTTTTTCCTATGTCAAGGTGTAATCCATGCTGAAGCTATTAGTGAGTGCCTCAAGTCTTCTTTATGTCAGAAAGTAAAGTTGTGTCATCTGCATATCACAGGTTGTGAGCCAGCCTTTCTCAAGCTGATACTTCTGTGTGGTGCATAGAATTCTGCTTTTACTGATTTCTAAATTTCATCTTATCAATATGCACAGACCAATGATATGTACAAAAATCTATAGTCGAGAAAAAGGTTTCCAAAGACCTAGTCCCAGGCCTTCATCCTTAGTTGAATTCCTGTCACGTGCCGCAAATCTTTGGAATTCCTCCCTTTAAGAAACTGGGATATATTTTTTCGTGTCTTGAAGCTGTGGGTTAAGTGTTGAGTTGCTAATTGAAATGTTGGTGTTTTGAACCCACAAGCAGCTCTCTGGGCGGGGAAATGAGGCAATCAATTTCCTCTGAAACCTGATAGAGCGAGTCCACTCTGTCTTACAGGATTGTTATGAGTTGGAATGGAATTGATTGTCGTGGGTTTGACTTTGAGTTGGCCCATGCGACTGTTTTGGCCTACATGATATTAGTAGGTGTGATACCATGGATTGATTTGATGGGACTCCTTATGCCTTAATTTTTGTAACTCCCACCAAATGACCAGACAGAACTATGTAATAGGGTGTATAAGATTTAAAGGGGGGTTGGTCAGTTTTGCCATCCTGCTAGGTGAAAAATGAGCCATGTCAGAAGCAGCCATTTTGAGGGTTGGGGATGTTTCACTACCATCAAGAAAGAAAAGTAAGGAATGGAGCACATTTTTTTTTTCAACCTTGAGATCCCAGAGTTCTGAGCCTCTTCATTCTGGGGGACTAAGCTGTGACACCAGAGACTGAGAAATGGGAAGGAAGTGGGAGAGTTGCCCACAGAGCATGTATCACAGCACAGAGCATGTATCACAGCAGTAATTCCAGGGCTCACAGAGTGAGGACCTCTGATTGGCTCAGGTAGGAGGCCATCTAACCAAGTGGGTGGCCCCCAGGCTCGGAATCCAAGGAGGCAGGGTTGCTGGCCCATGTAGCTAAAGCTGAGCTCCTTTGGGCTGAGGTGTAAGCCCCAGTTCCTATACAATTGAGATGGCTCCAAACATCTATTCTAGAGCAGCTGCCTCCTTCAAATGACCAGTGAGCGCATCTCACATGTTTACTATGCTTCATTAGGAATATCATTCTACCATCAACGTAGGGGACAAAGGAAATCTACTGGTGTTTTTTTGTTTTAATGTCCTTATACCAAGGGCTCAAGTAGAAAGAAAATGTTTTGAAAATGATAGCCATATATGTACAAATATGCTTGACACAATGGATAGATGTATGGATTGTGATAAGAGCTATGCGAGCCCCCAATAACATGATTAAAAAAAAAAAGTTTTGGTTCCAGGTGTGGCTATTAAGATCAATCTTTTAAGTTTATTATTTTATTATTTTCATTTTTTTCCTTACCTTCAAGTCTCCAAACCAAGTCAAGGATGTAAGCTCAGAGGAAACTGTTGGAACAGGGACCTCTGCTTCCCTGAGTTGGCTGTCAATCAGGCATGTATGAAATACTTGATCTGGTGGCCGTGATATGAGAGAACGATGTACATTGTCGCCGGTGCTGTAATTAGGTGTCATAGCGTCGGTTCCAATCCCGTATTCACAGGACGAAACACTGTCCAGTCAGGCATCAGCCTCACGGTTGTTCCCCTGGGTTGAGCCCATTGTCCCAGCCACGAGGGCCTTCCTCTTTGTCACTGCCCCTCTACTTTACGAAGCATGAGGTCCTTCTGTGGGGTCTGGCCTCTCCTGACAACATGTCCGAAGCATGTCAGAGGAAGTCTTGCCATCCTTGCCTCTAAGGAGTACCCTGGGCGTACTTTGAAGACAGATTGGGTAACCCTTCGAGCAGTCCATATTACTTTCAATTTTCTTCTTTTGCAGCACAATCAAATCCATCCATTCTTCTTAGGTCTTTTTTTAAAATCAATTTATTGGGGCTCATAAAATTCATCACAATACATAGATCAATTGTGTAAAGCACATCTATACATTTGTTGCCTTCATCATTCCCAAAATTCGCTTGCTTCTTGGGTTCCCAGAATCAGCTCATTTTCCTTCCCCTCCCTCCCCCTCCCTTGCTCTGCCCCCCTCCCCCATGCACCCTTGATAATTTATAAATTATTATTATATCTTATATTACACTGCCCGGCATCTCCCTTCACCTTCCCCTCTGCTGCCCATCCCCCAGAGAGGAGGTTATATGTAGCTCCCTGTGATCAATTTCCCCTTTCTACACCCCCCTTCCCTCCTGGTATTGCCACTGTCACCCCTGGAGACAGTGGCTTAGGTCTTTTTTAGTCCATGTTTGACTTTCGTATGCATACAAAGTGATTGAAAATATCATCTTGGGTCAGGTGCACCTTAGTACTCAAAGTAAAATTTGTGCTTTTAACACTTTAAAAAGTTGCTGTGTATCCTTGGAACCCTAGACTGTTGCTTCCAGGAGCATTTATTGTGGATCCAAGCAAGACAAAATACTTGACAACTTCAACGGTTGCTTCATTTATCATAAAGCTACTTATTGGTCCAGTTGTGAGGATTCAGGTCTTCTTTACATTGGTAAATGTAAACATTTTCTTGCTTTCACATAAATTCTATTCTTTATAATACAATATATCAATTACATTGATAAAAATGTATGAATTAGGTAGCAAAATTCTGAATTGACCAGGATGACAGAGAACTTGGAGGATTGAAATAAGACAAGGCTGTCTTAGAAACTATGAATGAAAAATGTATTGATGCCTTCTGATAAGCTTGGTTAGGGTAATTGAGGGAAGTCAATAAGTACATATAACATGTTAGGAAAGACACTTTTGGGATGATTATGTAAGAATCTGAAAAATGACTGTGAAACTAATACTAAGCTTCTAATTGTATATTCGAACCCCTCAGCTGCTCTGCAAGAGAAAGTTGAGGCTGCCTAATCCTATAAAGATTGACTGTCTCAGGAACCCTACAAGACTCTTCATGATTACGAATCAACTCAAGGGCAGTGTGTTTAGTTTTTTGCTTATCCATTTAATCAAGGCATTTTGTACCTCTAGAAGAAAAGTATTTTACTAGTTAGAGTATGACCTGTGTCTAGTAGATTTTAATAAACACTAGATTTTAGTCTATGATATTGGGAGAAACTGGGGTAGGGCAGTTGATAAATCCTCTTTGTCAAATGAATGAATGATTTCCTCAGTCTAGGTATACCTAACTAGTTATCTATCTGATTGAGAGGCAATATGAAATAATGTTGTTACTCATAACAGGAAATCTGTACTTTTAACATAGATTTCAGAAATGAGGTGGGAGTAGAAACTCCACAAGTAGTGGAGATTACCAAGTTTATGTCAAATCCTTGCCACTTGTTTTCCAAGAAAAACTCAGTATAGTCCAAAGAGGTTGAATGAGCTTAGGGTGTGTGTACAGGGTGATGTACTTAGAAGAGAAGAGGACCAAGGTATATCTGGTGGAGTTACGGCAGCAGAAGGGCAAAGGTTCAGGAGCTAGACCAAATTCTGAACCCTAGTTTTGTTTCTCACTAGCTTTGTGACTGGGATGAGTTAATGTAACTTCCCAAGCTTTATTTTATATTTCCATCAGGTAGAATGGGGTAGAATGATAGCTACCAGTGAGGAGAATCACTGGAAATAATATATGTCTTTTATATATAAAGTAGCTAGCCATTAATGAAATTCTGTGTTAGTGACACTTCTCTTTTCATCTTCTTACGATTGGGGCATGTGTCTTAGTCACATTTGCATTTCTCTTTAGTATCTAGCTCTGTCCCTGGTCCTTAATCAAGGCTTTACTAAACACTTTGATGAATGAGTTACTGAAACCACCTGAAATGACTTTGAAAGTGCCCTCTCAATTAGAGGAGAAGGTGTTGGTAAAAGTATTACGAGGCAAACTTGCACCAGAAGGAAAGCCTTACTTTTCAGACTTCAGCAGTTCAATGTGCAATTCATTTTTTCTCCTTCTCCCTCCTCCCTGATCTTCTTTCCTTGGGAGAGAGTGAACGTCATGTGCTTTCAAGTCTCTTCTGAGAAAAGGGAGGACCACGGCAAGACTGGCCAGGTCTGTCCTTATTAGGCTCTGGCTACGTGTGGGAGTTTGTGCTCTTGGTGGCTAGCCTGTTGGTACAACTATCCAATTAGCTACACCTCCAAATCCACATGGCTGTTCTAAGCCATCAGGTCGCTTGAGCAACTTCTTCAAAGAAGCCTGCTGTCATAATTCACTCCAATATTGCCAGCTCTAATTTCTGTTGAGAGCATGACAACCTCATGCATATCAGAGTAGAACAGTATGCCACATGGCTTTCAGTAGCCATGGTTCCCAGATTATCATGTGTCTCTGTTTCAGTAGGTCTCTATCGGCATTTATTTCAGTAGATTTCTGGTGTCTGTGCTGCAGAGGGGCTGAGAAATCTGTCTGCCGTGGTCACCATCTTCCCAGAAGTTTGTGAATCTATTTTGTTCAGCTCACTTGGCAAATTCACTCTAGAATCTTGATTCTATTCAAAGAATCCCTGCCTTCTGTGTTTATTTCTGTAGCATTTTTGTAAATCTTATTTTCAAAAAATTAAGTAGTGATTTGTTATACTTTCTCAGGTACATCTTGCCTTTGTGGGTTCATAAAAGTCTATTTCACTGTTGAAATATAACTTATCTAGCACACATTTCACTAAGACATGTTAGAAACCTAGTTTCCTTCAACAAATAGCAGATCTCCCGTATATTAATCTAAAAGTTGTTTCTTCAAATATTTAGCTAAGTTTCTCTGTGTGTGCTATTAAAGAAAATCAGATTAAGAAATATTTTCCAGGTGTCAATTTCCTTTTTTTGGTTTTCCTTTGTTAAGAACAACAGTCATGTTTTGCCATTGTGTTAGGTTGAGTTCCCTCGGGAAGCAGATCCGGTGACAGAGACAGAGAGGGGGAGAGAGTAAGACTAGTTAGTTGGTTTATATCAAGAAAATGCCTCACACAGTTTTAGATGTGGGCCCTTCCAGTACAAGTTCTAGAGATCGGATGTAAAGCTACATACAAGCTTCTCCTCAACCTTGCAATGTCATGGTTTACATGGCAGGAACACCACAGGGTGATATCGGGTATCAGAGGTGAATGAAACTAACAGTAGCAGGTTGGGCTTGTGACTGGGATGTCAAATGAATCCAAAGTCAGTGCGTCAAATGGCAGGTCAGATGGCTGCCTTCTGGGGTCAACAGGATAGATGGCAGCTTAAAGAATAAGACAATGATGAGTGAGGTGCAGGATCCAGACCTAGAAAAAAGCAAGCAAGTTTCCCCACAGCATCTACTTAAAGGAAGTAGCCCACAACCCCAGGGAAACTTCCTTTCCATGGCAGCAGAGCTGTGACCCTGATACAGAGGTTGCACTCCACCGTAATCTTCTTACAATTGTGTGGCTGCTCACAGAAGATCCCATATGGTGTGATAAATTATGTTAGGTCACATCGTGGGAGCTTACTGGGCCTCCACTGCCAAACCATTGAGAATCCTGGCCAGCCAAGTTGACATAAAACATAACTATCACACTCATTGGGAGAAGATGAGGCTTTCTACTTCGGTCAAGAGTTACAGTCTCAGAAACTCACAGAGGCAGTTGGACTCTATCCATCCTGTAGAGTTGCTATGAGTTGGCAGTCACCAAGTTAAGAACATGCAAAGAGTGCTTCAAAACCTTGATCATCCCATTTGGTAAAGTGCTGTAGTCTAGACTGTACATTGTTTGACTTGAGAACCATTGAGAACACTGGCAGAAGTTTGTCTTTGTACTCCCATCGGCCTGGCTTGGTGATTTCCCTTCCTCTTCATTTTGTTTCTCTCATTTCTTTTTTTCTTACACACACACCTACATCCCACACCACCATTATACTACTTATAGCTATCTAATGGCCCATATAACTTTAGCAAGAGGATGATTGTTGATGATAGAGGATGGAAATTCACATTCCAAATTAGTCTTGCTAATCCTAGCTTGTCATCTATGATAAAAGTCACCAGTGACTTTGGCCCCTGTTAGAAAGGGAAGGATGAAAAACTATTTTTTCCCTACACTTAATATGTGTGGGCTAAGGAGCCCTGCTCCCTGATGGTCCTGTTAAATAATTGTTGGTCTGCTGGACCCCAGTTGCTCCTGCAAATTAACAGCCTCAGAAACCTTCTCTCGGATCGCGGTGAGTCAGAGTGGACTCCATGGCAGTGAGTTTGGTTAGGGTTTCGTTTGCATGGGATTACAAGTTGGGCTGCTAACCTCAAGGTCAGCAGTTTAACTCCACCAGTCATTCTGAGGAAGAAAGATGAGGCTTTTTGCTCCCATAAAGACTGGCAGCCTGGGAAACCCCAATGGCGACTTCTGTTCTGTTCTATAGGGTTGATGTGAGTTGGAATTGACTCAGTGGCAGTGGGTTTTGGATTTATATACTACAGGCTTTATTGATTTAATATCCCCAAACCCATGGGATAGGAAATAATAGTTTTACTTCCCATTGCATCATGTAACCAGGAGAGACAGATGGATAGCAAGATTGCCCAATGTCATGAAGCCTGCACTGAATTGTTAGGGAAGAATCAAAAGAGAGAGAGAGAGAGAGAGAGAGAGAGAGAGAGAGAGAGAGAGAGAGAGATGAGGTCAACTGAGATTAACACTTAAAAAATCTCACCCAGTGTCCATGGAAACAGCAAATTAAGGCAAGTTGAGTTTATCTTTCCAAGTCTTTTGAAGGATGAAATGTCTCTAAATGTCAAAAACTATTATCAGGCTTAACTGGAATTGGCTTTGGAGTTTCAACCTATGGTTATACAACACGCGTCCTTCAAATACCCTTTCCACCAGCGATGGCTGACACCTGAACCCGTGAGAAACCCAGTCTTCTGTGTCCCGGTTGCCAGCAGGCTCTGCTGGAACCACAAAGACTCGGTGGCTATTTGAGCAATTGGACTTTGCTGTTAAAGCAAGTCTTCCCATAGAATGTCAGGAGGTCAACTTATTTATCGAAAAAGTCAGACACTGTCTTAATTCACATCCTCTATTTTATTTCTCTAGTTTCGCAGATCCATTGCAATGGCTACACAGAACTCCCAGACAAATTTCATGATTAAAAGGTTTATTAAGGAAGTTAACCAGTTCTAATGCCAGTGAGAGATGCTCGGGGTTGAGTTGTTTATCAGGACACATTACAAATTTCTGTCAGGTCTGCTAACAAATGCCCATAGGGGCAGACCGCTCTGCTGTAAGCCTCAACCCAAAGGCATTCAGCTCTAGCTCCATGGATCAGCAAGCCCATCTCCCTGAAGGAAGTGTCCAGAGACACCCCACTCAGTGAACGTCAACCTGAAGACACTCAGCTCGACTTCCTTGGGCCAGCTAAGACAGCTTCCCCAATTAAGTGCCCAGAGGCACCACAGTCCACAAGCCAGGCTCCTGCACAAAAGCACACAGCTTTACTTGCTCTGTGGGTTGGGAAGTCCATCCCTCTGCTCTGTGCTCTGGCTCCTGGTTCTGCAGCTGCTCCTCGGATGTGGCTGTCATCTGAATCCAAGAGGTTCACTGAGCAGAACTCTTGGGTCCAGAGGATGTGCTCTACTTCTGGCTCTTGCTGGTAAGGAGATTCCCTTCTCCTGCTTATCAGAGTACTCATGATAAATGCAGCAAGGTGCCACTTTAGGTAGGCCTTTTTGCAATTATTCACAGGTGAATCTTATCTGTATTTCCACACCTCCCACTTTTTTTTTTTTTAACTGGGCTCATGCAGGAAAAGGTTGTTTGGGGGGAATTAGAGTCTTTGGCTAGAAGAGTCCGATTCAACAATTCACTGCCCTGCAGTTCACTAGTGTAACCTCTATATTTCCCACACATAAACCCCATTTGTCTTTTGATTATGTCCTATCACCAATCATTTCATCCAGCTTCCCAGTTATCTTATATGAAACAGTTGCAATGTTAGAAGTGTTCAGAGAGTTATAGTGTTTCAGTAGAACGGATAGATTTTATGTTCTTGGGGTCTGACCCAGCCTTCCTTCTACCTTCTCCTTTCCTCCCTGATGACTGTGCTTCAGCATCTTTGGGTTTTACTAATGACAACTGGATTTCACTGCCTGCTCCTGAGTGATGTTTCAAAAATTCCTGGTGGCCATTCTGGCTTCCTCTTTCAAGAAAATCTCCCCATTTGATTGTCTATGACTGGCTTTGGAACTTCCGGCTTTACTGGAGACTGGTTTGGTCTTACCAGAGAGCTGGGTGCTAAAAGACATGTAGAGAGTGTCGTCAGGTTTGGCCAACTCTTATAGAGTCCCGTTGGTTTTGTACACTTGACTTGTCGCTGTCATTCATTACTAATCAGCTGTGTTCTGTTGTAACATAGGGTCACCATGAGCGGGAGCCAACGTGCTGGCACCTAACAACAAAACCATTGTCTCGGGCCCATATTCTGACTTTCAGCTTCTTTTTCTTTTATTTCTCGAATGATGGACCCTTAACATTTTTATTTTGGAATGAGGGAGCCTTTAAATGTGTCTCCTTCATTCTATTCTTGCCCATCCAAAGCACCACCAATAGAATGGAGCGATGTTAGGGAGTTGGTCAGCGAAGAGAACTATGGGTCAAGAGGTACCATGTTGAGCCAAGGTAAAGACACAAAGTAGTGAGATTGCTTGCTATGACAAAAGGATTATATTTAAATAAAGAGCAGAGGAGCTATATAATGAAGGTTAACATGGGTCTAGTCATAAATAACCATTTTGGGGAACATATCTAATATTTAAGTCGATGACTGCACCAAAGGGTTACACATTAGTGATGCTGTCAGTGAAGAACCTGCAGCTGCTCCAAGCAATGTTATGATTGGATGGAGACTCACGTGTCTGGGATTTGCAGTGATGTTAAGAGAAGCAGTGTCTGCTATTAAGGACCAAAAGGTAATAAGAGTCTTTGAATTGTTAGTATCCGATGTTAACCACTGAATTCAAAGCATTTCTATGTTGAGACCCAGATAAAATTAGAATATAATAATGACACAGTACTTATTGCTTATACATCCTTAAAACTCTCGATAAATAATTTGGATGGACTGTCTTCCTTAACTCTTCTAAAATTGTTGCTTGTTGTGAAGAACATTGACTCTATCAGGGACTGCTAAAAGAATGAACAAAACTATTTTAGATGAAATTCAACCAGAATGTCCCCTAGAAGCAAGGATGGGAATACTTTGCTTCATGTACTATGGGTCTGACGTCCAGATGGCCCAGCCTCTGATGAAGGACATCATACAGGGTAAAGCAGAGGGCCAGCCCAACGACTCATTGAGAAGAATTGGCACAAGGGCTTCAACAATGGGCTCAAGCATAGCGACAATTGTGAGCCTGGTGCGGGGCCTGGCAGTATTATGTTCTTTTGTACATGAGCTTGCTACAAATCAAAACCAACTTGAAGATATCTATCAACAATTACAACAACAAGAAATTAACCAGCTAGATCCGTGATACGATGGCCCATTTAATGACGAAACTCAGGCACTTCCTTCAAATCGATTCCTGCTCCTAGCAACTCTTTATGGGGTTTCTGAGACGTTTTTCTTCATGGCAGCACCCAGCCTCATCTTGCTCCTGAGGTGTGGCTTTCCATTAGCAAATGTTTAAGTGGCTGCACCAACAGGGCTTTGAACAGAGGAAAAGTGAAATTCAGTTGCTCACTGCAAGCTTGCACAGCTGCAAGAAGCCGCGGAAGATTTTTACAAGGAGACTCTTGACTTCGTAATCTAAGTTCACTTTCCCACTCGGTTTTCCTGTCTCTCCTCATTCCGTTTCTAAAAGGAAGCCAGCAAGTCATGCTTCCTGTTAGAAACCCTGGGAAAACCACGTCTAAATGGGAAATCATGACTTGGCACCAGAATTTACAGAAAGCCTTGGGTTAATATGTAATGAACAAAAACCCGTGTAGCTTGACAAACAGGGATATTCTATAAGATTTGGATAATGCTAATTGTTTTCCTTGTATAACTAATACCATGCTGAGCACTGAAGAGTAAGCACTTGATCTTCTACATCATCTAATCCTCATAATAATCTACTGATATGGGTTTTAAAAAAAGAAAAAGATAAAAACCCGTAGCCCTTGAGTCATTCCAACTCACAGCTGCCCTAAAGGACAGGTGAGAACTGTCCCTGGGACTTGCCTGGACTGTACCTCTCTGCAGGAGTAGATATCCTTTTCCTTCTCCCAAGGGATGATTGGTGGGTTTGAACTGATGACCTTGTGGTTAGCAGTCCTACTCATAAGTGCCGTGCGACTAGGGCTCCCATAAATTCCAATAGCCCTCTGATACTATGAAATTCCAATTGCAGACACGAAAACAGGTGACGAGAAAAGCAGTACGTTTCCCAAGATGACAGTGAGGATCTGGTTAGACTTCAGACGAGGAATGTGGCAGTAGGCAATGTCATGATGGATGGAAAACGGGCCACCACGGATGTCCTTTGACTTGCGTCTCCAGTTGATGTTTATGGAAGCAGCCGTCAAGACATCAACCTGCATGTTGCACTAGACAAACCTGTTGCCTAAAACTTCTGTCTTAAAAAAATCAAATAAAAAATGGATAAAGTCCTAAAAAAATAATTTAGATGAGGATTCAGTATCTCTGGAGTGGAAATGCACATTGTGAGGCAGGGGTTGAACCTGTATGAACCAATTTTAAACTCAGATTCAAAGCCAACAAGGACGATGGGGAAGAAAGAGCTTTATAAAGAAACCTAGTCTTGCCCTGGGCTGCCATGAGTTGGAATCGGCCTGAAGCATGCACCACCACCGCCTGCGGTCTTGTTTCACCCCTTTCTCTGCCCTCTCTCCTTGCCAGCTGAGTGACTGAGTATCAAAACTCTTGGTGTAAATTCAGGTTTTAATCAAGGTCCCTTATCTTTGGAGTGATGCAGACCACATAAATAATGCATGAGATCAGCTAATAAGAGATCATGGAAATACTGAGTAGCAGACTGAAATGAAGACAAAATTAGTAAATTTATCATGAGAATATGACCTAATCTGAGGCTCCATATGGTTCAGATTGAATTCAAACTCATGGAAATTCGACAAATTTCCTCTATTCTTGCTTTCACTGTGAAGTCGATGTTGGCGAGACGAGTATTACTCACATTTTGTGTATCTGTTTCATGCCAGATCTTCCTTTGTTCTCCGCCAAGGTCATAAGGGCAGACTGCAGGTATGAAGGCAATTTCTTAGCTATTTCAGAGTAGAACTTTGGTCTGTGGTTGATTTGCTTGTTTGTGTTTAAACTTGGAGTTTGATATGAAGAGAAGGGAGAGGCCATATAACATGTTCTTAATAAATAATGCTGTTTTGTGTGCTTCATATTGAAGTATAGTCCATATTGAGGATGGTAGGTTTGCATTTCTTTGGTTTCCATCAGTTACAGCTTCTAAATCGTCTTCACTTTCAGCAAATAAGACTGCGTCATCTGCATACAGCAGGCTGTTGATGAGTCTCCCATCAATACCAATGTCACATTTCCCCCACATAGTCCAGCTGCTCACGTATTGGTCAGCATCCAGATTGAATAGGAAATGGTGAAAGTATACAGCCCCGATGCACACTTCTCCTGACTTTAAACAACTCACTTCCCCACTTGTTTCATTTGATCTATACACAGGTTCCGCCTGAGCACAATTAGGCAGTCCTAAATTCTTCGTTATGTTTTTCTTAATTTTTATGATCCCCTATACCTTTGCATAGTCAATAAAACAGGCAAACATCTTCCTGTCATTCTCTACTCTCAGCCAAGATCCACCTGACATCAGTCATAATACCCTTTGTTCCATGTTCTCTTCCGAATCCAGCATACATTGCTGGCAGTGCCCTGTGATGTACAGACAGGCCACAAATGGACCAATGAACGTCATTATGATTAATGGAGAAAATATTGAAGTTATAAAGATCTCATTTTACTTAGATCCCAAATCAACTGCCATTGAAGGAGTGCTCAAAACCTCAAAAGGCATATTGCATTAGACACATGCAAATGTCTTCCAGAAAGTGTTAAAGAGCAAATACATCACTCGGAGGACTAAGATTTACTTAACCTGAGCCGTGGCATTTTCCGTGCCTGTGCCTGTGCATTTGGAAGTTGGACAATGTGGAAGGAAGGCCAGAGAAGAATGGAGGCATTGAAATGCCTGACAAGACCTTTCAATGCCAGAAACACACGGATACTTTTGTCTTTGAAGAAGCAGAATCCTAAAGCTAGTTAGAAATAACAATGGCATGTCTTCAACGCATGCACTTTGGCATGTTATTAGACACTGGTGAAGGACATCATGCTTTGTAAAGAAGGTCAAAGAAAAAGGAGCGCGTTCTTCAATGAGGTGGATTGAGACAGTAGCGGCAGCCGTGGTTTTAAGGATTTTAAGGCTGATGCCAGGCTGCAAAGGGTTTCAGTCTGCTGTGCATTGGGCCATCATGAATTGAAACCAACTCAAAGGGATCTAACGATGACATCAATATCAAGGACTATTATAAAACAAGACTGGCTCATTTAAGTGGGAGACTCAAGTACAATAGACTTGGCTCGGGTACCAATCCTAAGGCGTGGCACCGCAGCCTCAAACTTCCCATCCTGATGGATGACTCATGTTCTCCATATGGCTGGCTGTCCAGTTGACCAAGAACGCTGCTGCAATGACCACGGTGCTTTCTGTGCATTGGAGTGTTGCCTTTGTTGTAGAGGGCTTCAAGAAGTTCATGGACACATTCCATTCCTTTGTCCCTCCATCCTCTGTGAACTTTTTGAAATCGCCTCACCCATGTGTGGGTCTTTATGGGTATCGCTCTGTACCATGAATCATTGTGTCTATTTTTGTGCCAGTGCACATTATTTTCACTGCTATGACTGTATACATCGCTGGGAGTCAAAATCAACTAGACAGCAGTGGGTTTGGCTGGGTTTTACATAACGGACCTTTGGCATCTTTATTGGTTTGTTTTCATAGATTGCAGGAGATGGTTCAGACTTAGATTTCATTTTTGGAAAGTTTAAAAAAACTATTTTGATAACAAATGTAAATTTGTAAAATGGTTGTGAATTTCTTTTTATTGGTTTTTATAAAAGCTTTCTATTAAGTCTAGTTTGCTGAGCATTTTTTATTATAATTTTTCCAAGTCGTAAATGCTTGTTGAGACTTTGCGAGACATATTTTCCATCTTGAAAAGAGAGCGGGTTCCAGCCCACTTGATGGCATTCACGAGAATCCTATGCAGAGAGCAAGAGCCAGTGACCGGATGGGAACACGGGGACATTGCGTGTTTCAAAATCAGAAAACACGTGTCAGCAGTGTAGCCTCACCGCTCTTATTCAATCTGTATGCTGAGCAAATAACCCCGGATGCTGAACTGTGTGAAGAACTGGGCATCTGGATTGGAGGAGGACAACTAACAGCCTGCAGTGTATCGCTGCTTCCCCCTTGCTCGCTGAAAGTGAAGAGGGCTTGGAGTACTTCTGACGAAGATCAAGGACAACAGCCTGCAGTATGGATTGCACCTCTTGTCAAGAACATAAAAACCCCTCATAACAGAATCAATAAACAACATCCTGATAAACAGATAATACTGAAGGTGTTAGGGTCTTCGTTTTACTTGGATCCACAATCAGCACCCACAGAAACAGCAGTCAAGAAATCAAACATGTTGAGCACTTTGATGACCCAGAGTTCAATGCCCCAGTGCTCTTTGACACTTGGCCTGGATCCCCAGGATGGGCCCAGAACCTCAGGCCAATGTGGCTTATTCAGTGTATCTTAGCATGGGTACTCCTGTCTTAGGGACCTTTAAAGTGCTTTTAGTAATTTCCTTTCCCCTCTCTCCCCCAAGCATTGCCTACCAATTTTATAGGAACTTTTATGAAACTTATGACATATAGTTCTACTCTGATACACATGGGGTTGCCATGAGTCAGAATCAACTTGATGACAGCTGGTTTACTAGTTAAAAGTCTTTCAGATAAGAAGGATGTATTTCTTACCTTGTATGTATTTTGGCATGGGTGAAAGTATGTGTGGTGAGGAGATTTGTTAAGACAAGAAAGCTTACTTCTAAAGGCCCAAACTACCTCTTAGGGAAACCAAGTAGTTGGGCCTGTTTTCAGAGCTATTGTTGAGTCCAAGCCTTGCATGTCTATCTTCCAGTGAACACAGTATAGATGGCACTAACAGTTCATCTCTTTGTTGTAAGAGTCAGAAATGATGACACCCTGTTAGGAAAAGGTTATTGTTGGAGACATGATAATGCAAACACTGTAAGTTTAACTTTGATCGTTTCCTTCATGTTAGCTATCGCTGGTGGTGCAGTGGGTAATACATCGGGCTGCTGACCACAAGATCAGCAGTTCAAAACCACCAGGCACTCCAGGAGAGAAGGATATAGCTTTCTACTCCTGTAATGGAGTTACAGTCTCTGGAAACTAGAAGGGCAGTTCTACCTTGTCCTAGAAGTTCGTTGGGAGTCAGAATCGACTTGATGGCGGTGCGATTTTGAGCTAATGCTAACATTGGAAAGCAACTCTGTAACAGACACGACACATCCGTGCTCAAGTTGCAACTGTCTCCGACTGTATATTTAATGTACTTCCCTTATTCAGACAAAATATTTCAAGAAAAATTTCCTAGGAATATCATTTATATAAAATGTTCAATGATCATATCAGCACACATTATTTGCTGCTGGGGAGACTGAGCTGTGACTGCCTATGGTGTGGATGGCCAGCCTGCTTTTTAGTTTGTCCATACAGGGTACAGATTAATTAATTAGTTTTCCTGCCTCCTAAATTTGTCTCAGTATTTCATCCTCAGGGAAAAGCTGGGAGGTAAAATATATGCTAACTGATAATAATTTTGAGAACTATGATATTTAATTTAGGAATGGATAAGATCATTTCCTTCAGACATATGTAAAAAAATGTGTGTGTGTGTGGTTCCTGGAATAAGCTATAAATAGTCATCAATGTTTTGGAGCTTGGAATAACTTTTATTTGAATTTTATTCCTGAGGAATAAAATTTATAAAAAACTTATCTTTGTAAATTGAGTCATTAAGATGTGGTAACAAGATGGGTTAATCTGCATAATTACCCCCTAATTTAGATGGTTAGTTAGTTATCTTGTTAGGAGACTTAGCCCCACTCTAAGTATCTGTATACATTTTTGTCTCTTCTCCTGAACGGTGAGCTTTTGTGGCCAAGGATTATGCTTCCTTTATTGTTCTACCTCCTCTGCTGAATGAAGTGCCTGCCAGTGGGAAATGTTGATAGAAACAAGCTGTGCATCAAGGAAAAGACTTATTTTGGAATCCTTGGGATGGCTGGGAGATGATTGGCAAAATGCATCCCGAGGACCTGGTGCCACGTGGGGGATGGGCAGAGGTAGCGTGGGAAGGATGACGTGCAGACTGCGATGAAAGACGAGGGGAGTACCAGAAGGTGAGTTCACAGAGGCAGAAGGTGTTATATGGGGAGTGAAGATGTGGATGCTAGACGCCTGATCCTTCTTTGAAGACTACACATCAGTGAAGGAGAGGGGAGATGAGAAATTGGTGCTAGGAGGTGTCGGCTTAAAGGGGCGTTCATTTCATGTTGGCTAGAGGAGTCTTGGGTATGTTTCCATGCTGATGAAAATGAGCCAATATGCGGTTGATAGCCTGGGAGCGAAATGGCAAAAATCAATCAAAGGGGCAATAGGGCAATGCCTCTGTGAAGGAACAAGCGGTGGGGTTTAGATTGTAGGAGGAAGGTCATCTCTTCCCTTGGATGAAATACAGAATTCTGATTCCAGCTAGTTTGTAGTCCTTCCTGCTGGAAGGAGCCTCTAAGACTTAGAAAATGTGGCCATTTGCTGGAGGTGTTGGAATGCTAGTCGCAATGGAATGAAGTTGAGGATTTTCCTTTGGAAAATGAGCACTGAATAAAGATATTTTAGGGGATAGTTGTGCACCTTTGTCGGGGATGCTTTGAGGCTTGGGGCCTTGTGAATTTTAAAGCATCAGCTTGCAAGAGGATGTGAGTTTTTCCAAACAGCTGGGAAAGTGGCATATATGGATTTTTCTGGGAGTGAGATGGATCAGAAACACAGTGCAGTAAGGAAGGTGAAGCTGCTGGCCAAGAGACGTCCCTGGGCTGATGAAAAGTAAGCTGGATATGGAAGAGCCAGGGACAGACTTAGAGAATTTTGTGGGAAGGAAGTAACAGAAAAAAAGGGCATTGAAATAAAAGGGCTGGAAGTATGGGACGCTTGGATCAAACAAGGAAAATGTTAATACTTAATATAACCAAGGGTTATATTTGGCCAGGGGATATTCAAAGGGGATATTCAAAGTTCAATGAAGAACTCAAAGGAAGGGTGATTGGAAATGAGGGTGTTGAGGAATGAGAAGACGGAGGTGGGGTGGGGGGTGTGGAGGTGGTGGTGGAGGGAGGGGAGAAGGGGATGTTAGGTGTTACTCACATGTCTGTTGGAGTCTTCCAGGATGATGACAGGAACTGGGAAAGAGATGAGGACAGAAAGCCAAGTGTCAACGTCCTCAATGAACGAGGGGGCTGGATGGGAAGCTGATTGGTGAGAACCCCATAAAAGGGTACATGTGAATAGAAGGAACCTGGGTTTTAGTTCCCCCTGGAAGTCGAAGAATATAAGACAGACAGGGTAAAGGTATAGGGAAGTTCACGGTGAATGGCAATTGTGGTAGTAGAACTGGAAAATCCATGATCATCTTCAAGGGATATTAGACGGAGTAGAGTGACAGCTGAGACACTTCGTTCCAAAATTAGTATCATAAAGACTTAGGCTGTTGGGTCTGCATGAGAGTCAGAAATCAAACTCTTTGCTGTCCAGTAAAGTCTCAGGCAGTGACCCTCTAGGATGGAGTAGAATTGTTCCCATTGGACTCCCAAGTCTCTAACATCTGCAGACGTAGGCTCCTGCATCTTTCTGTCCTAGTATCACTGGAGGGTTTGAAGGAAGGACGTGCCCATTCCTTCACCTGGGCTAAATCACTGAGCCCCCAGAGCTTGTTCTGAGAGTTAGAAAGCACAGATTTAGAGTTTAAGGATCAGTGTGACTCAGAGTGTATCTTGGTTGCAGGATTGCAGTCAGGGTGTAAACATGTTTTGGCAATATGTGGTAGCTCCTAGGTATGAGTGGGCCTGAGGCTACTTGGGGGACCAAGGGTGGGGGCGCGGAAGTGGTGAAGATTGTTTCCTGCAGCAAGGAGAAGCACTGACTCATGTGCTCCAGATCGCCTCTGACTAATCCTTGGCCACTGCCGCTCTGCTCAGAGGTTGAGCGCTAGCTAGCCTGTTCTTGAGTATGTTTTTTCCATGCAGGAATTGTCATTTCCCAGGACACAAGGCAAGGTGAACGGGTTCATTGTTATCAGCAAGAATGACAGAGTAATTTAAGCCTGGGAAGGGAATTTAGTCAACCTCCTGATTGCCTAAATGAGTTCGAATGATCACAATTCCCTCAAGGAGAGGACTTTAGAAATATTAGGCCTTTCTTTCCTTTCTTTGTGGCATGATGGCGGTAGGCTTGGGAAAGGAGGGAGGGGGAGCCTTTCTCTAGCTGTGACTGGAAAGGACTGAATGGAGGCATTAGAACTGATAACCCTGGATCCAAACAAAGGGAACCAGAGAATTTCCCATAAAAGTCCAGGCCTGCAGGCAGTGTGTGTTTGTGTGTGTGTGTGTGTGTGTGTGTGTGTGCGTGTGTGTCAAAGAATTGTCAGTAATCCAGTAGGAATTTAAACCCAGCACAATTCCCTTCCTGATAGGAAGGGAAAACTGGGTTCATTTTGGGGTTCATTTACCATCTTGAACTATTTTCCAAATGCTTTAGGTTCGACAAAATCCAAACCACACAGGGCCAGTTGCTGCTGCTTCTTCTCCTACTTCTATTTCCCCCCCTGGTCTTCTCCATTAAAACTATCTGCATTTTAAGGGAAATGCAATTCATATGTTTCTGATTCCTTTACACTTAACTCATCAAGCAGGATGGGTTAAATCTCTTTGATGTCCTGGCTGTCTTTTGAGCCATTTCCTTGTGACTCTCAAAGCCCTTTATTCTCTAGAAATAGGAAGTTGCCATTTCATGAAATGTAAATGAGCTTGAAGCCCCAAGGTCTGATATGGGTCAGAATTCTGAATGATTGGAATTAGACACATGCTTGCTTCCACTTTTCCAGAGGAATTCCAGCCCAGGGAATACTCCACATTTTCCAATGCATAAAATTGGCTAAGCCTTAATTAGAGTGCACTTCTGTGAAAGAAAACAAAGTAAATGGCAAAAATATATATATATAGCAAGAACACATATCCTGAATGAAAAAGTGGGAACAGATTTCTGATTAAATAAGCATGACCTCCACTAAACTAATTTTAAAAATAAAACTCAACTAAATAATTTTCTGCAGATCATTAAATAGGATCCTATTGCTAAATTGCGGCTTTAGTTTTATAGCCCCGGAGTGAATCTCAAGTAAATAACTTGCTTTCCAGTACCTCCCACCAGCTCATTTGAGAGAATTATTTAGTGGCAAAGCTCTTTTCTTGGAGAAAATCTTGTTTGCCTACGAGTTATTTTTCAGCAGTGGACAATTTACATGACAGAAGTACAGAAACTCAGCTGCTATAATGTGTCCTTCTGTTTCCAGGAAGGACTTTCTCTGATGGGTGTGTGGTTTGGTAATGCCACATCAATCCTAGGTCTTTGGTATAGGAGATTCAGTCCTGCGTCTTTGTAACCATTCTTCTTCTGCATGGAATGTTCTTGCCCGAGTTGATCACGAGGTTGACTCTTCCATCTTCTCAAATTGGCTTTACTCTTCCTAAAGTAGTTCTCCTTGTCTTTGTCACAGTGTGAAAGACTAGAACTAAGGGTAAACTTCAAGAATAACAATTACAATATATACATCCCCTTTGGGGATTTCACAAGTTAGATTGCATATGAGAAAAATAATGATTTTCCAATTAATGGTTTGTGCCTATTGGCCAAGTCAGTCACCATTTCTCAAAATGAATAGATAGATGACAGGTCAATAGTTAGGTAGGTAGGTAGAGAGGTAGAGAGAGAGATCTTAGTGAAAAATATTGCAAGTACTATGAGGTGTCAAAAAAACATGTCTTGGAGGAAGTATAGCCCAAGTACTCCTGAGAAGTGAGGATGGTAGTTTTGTTCCACGTTGGTCTCCCGCTCAATCCTAGACTTTCTACTGTGCTCCTATTCAGAGCCATTAGTGGTGGTAGCCGGGCACCATCTAGTTCTTCTGATCTTAGAGTTGCAGAGACTGGGGGGTGGGGGGGTCCCTCAGTCTGCCTGACTGAGTGTTTGTTTCCTTGTGCCTTTCAATTTTCATCACGCTTCTCTACTCTCGCCTGGGAGAGACCAATGGTTTCATTTTGCCTGGCCTTTCCCAAACTTTAAGATCCCAGTTGCTATTCACCTTCAGGGTTGGAATTTAACTCACTCAAGTGTTAGAATAATCAATCATTTAAGATTGCCAAGGATAAAGGTCAGAGGTTTGCGAACAAAGGAGAAATGGCCATGAGAGACACAGGGAGGAAGTAGAGTGAGTGAGGGTTCAGTAAGAGGATTGCCATGGAAGAGTTGGAACAAAATATGTAAGCATTGCTGACTATAAAATGACAGTCTGCTCTGTAAACCATCATCTGATTCACAACGAGAAATTAAAATAAAGGTAAGCGAAGTTGACAGGACTCAGTCTCACATAATTGAGACATGTTGTCAGGAGACACTAATCCAGGAGGACATCATACTTGGTAAAGTGGGTTGTGGCTATTGTTGTTGTTAT
Organism: Echinops telfairi; assembly: GCF_000313985.2. Classification (NCBI taxonomy): domain Eukaryota; kingdom Metazoa; phylum Chordata; class Mammalia; order Afrosoricida; family Tenrecidae; genus Echinops; species Echinops telfairi. The sequence continues at coordinate 40,477,752 of NW_022111358.1, forward strand.
GTACCACTGAGTCAGTTTCCACCCATAGTGACATTATCCACAATAAAACGACACACTGCCCAGCCCTGTGCCATTCTCATAATGGCTCTTAAGTTTGAGCTCATTGATGTAACCACTGTGTCAATCCACCTTGTCCAAAGTCTTCCTCTATTTCTCTGTCCTTCTACTTTACCCAACATGATGTCCCTCATCAGTGAGGGATCTCTTCTGACAACATGTCCAAAGTATGTAAGACAAAGTCTTGCTTCCCTGCCTCTAGGGAGTACTCTGGTCTTCCTTCTTCCAAGACAGATCACCTTATCTTTTTGACAATCCATGGTATCTTCAATATTCTTCTCCAGGACCATTATTCAAGTGCATTGATTCTTCTTCAGTCTTCCTTACTCAATGTCCAACTTTCAATAGCATTGAGGCAATTGAAAATACCACCGTTTGGGTCAGGCACACCTTAGTCCTCCTCAAGGTAACATCCTTGCTTTTTAACACTCGAGAGATCTTATGTAGCAGATTTACTAATGCAATGTGTCTCTTGATATCTTGACTGCTGCTTCTATGAACATTTATTATGATTCCAAGCATGGCACATCCTCAATGACGTCAACCTTTTCTCCATTTATCATGATGTCACCTATTGATCCAGTTGTGAGAATTTTGGTAATTGTTACATTGAGTCATAATCCCTGAATTTCACCAGCAAGTGCTTCACGTTCTCACAACTCCCTTTCAGCAAGCAAGGCTATGTCATCGGCATATCTGATTGTTAGTGAGCCTTCTTTCGATCCTAATGCCACATTTTTCTCCATATAACCCAGTTTCTCTGATTATTTGCTCAGAGTACAGATTGACTAAGTATGGTGAGAGGATACAACCTTGCTGCACACCTTTCCTGATGTTAAACCATGCAGTATTCTCTTGTTCTGTTCTCAGAACTGCCTCTTGATCCATGTAGAAATCCTGCATGAGTACTATGAAGTGTTCATGGATACCAGTTCTTCTCAAGATTAGCCATAGTTTGCTATGATCCACACAGTCAAATTCCTTGGCATAGTCAGTAAAGCACAAATAAACAGAAGACGATGGAGAACAAGGGATATCATTGCTGATGTTAGATGGATCTTGACTAAAAGCAGAGAATACCAAAAAGATGTTTATTTGTGGTAAAGGACAGGGTGAGCAAAAAACCAGAAAGACCTTCAAGGAGATGAATTTACACAGTGGTTGTAACAATGGGCTCAAATATAGCAAGAAAGGCTGGTTCAGGAATTGGGCATCTGCTTACGGAAGGGTCGTGGGGAGGAGACGAGCCAGTCAGGGTGCAGTGTAGTAACGATGAAACATACAACTTTCCTCTAGTTCCGAAATACTTCCTCCCCACCCACTATCATGATCCCAATTCTACCTTGCAAATCTGGCTAGACCAGAGGATGTACACTGGTACAGAACAGAGCTGGAAACACAGGGAATCCAGGGCGGATGATCCCTTCAGGACCAGTGGTGAGAGTGGCGATAACGGGAGGGTAGGAAGAGTGGGATGGAAAGGGGTACCGATTACAAGGATCTACATGTGACCTCCTCCCTGGGGGATGGACAACAGAAAAGTGGGTGAAGGGAGA
>NW_022111358.1:40479943-40507893 GCF_000313985.2 Echinops telfairi
GCCACCCTTTAATACGGTTCCTCATGTTGTGGTGACCCCCCTGCCCCCGACCATAAAATTATTTTCTTTGCTACTTCATCACTGTCATTCTGCTACTGTTATGAATCAGGCAACACCTGTGAAAGGGCTGTTCGACCCCCAAAGGGGTTGCAACCCACAGGCTGAGAACCACTGTTTCTGTTACTGAGGTCTCTATGGGTTGAAACTAACTGGATGGCATTTAGTAAGTGGTTTTTTGGGGGTAGGTCTGGAAATGAAGGTATAGAAACATACCTGAGGCTGCAAAAGGTTTATGAAAAATTTCCCATTTTCCAAGGACTTTTTGATGCCCACTTGTACTATAGTAGTAGGGTTTACTCAGAGAGAGACAACGTCTCTTGGCAAGAGAAGGAGACATAGCATGTGTCTAGTAAGATAGAGGGTTTTTTAGAAACCCTCCTCCCCTCCTCCCCACTCCCCACCATATACATACACCCAACTTGGGACTTGACTACCTTGATAAATTGAGGGGTAGAATTTACTTTGAAGACAAAGGTGTCATTGACCTAAGCCACTGTATTTTCAATTGCCTCCCATGCACGTGGACTTTCGACACTAAGTAAGGAAGACTGAAAAGGAATTGATGCCTTTGAATAGTGCTGGAGCGGAATACTGAAAGCATCATGGACTTTCAGAAGAACAAACACACCTGTGTTGGAAGAAGCAGGGCCAGAGCGCTCTTTAGAGGCCAGGATGGTGAGACTTCATCTCACATACTTTGGACATGTTGGCAGGAGAGACCAGACCCTGAAGAAGGACATCATGCTTGGTAATGGGGGGTGGGATTGGGGGGGCTTGAAAAAGCAAAAGGCCCTTAACAAGTTCATTGACAACAACAGAATCCGTGAAGAATGTGGGTGCTAACATCAAATGGCATTGAAGGCTGCGTTTTTGCCATTCATGAAATGAGGTCATCAGCGAGATCAGTAGAGAGTGTTGTTTATTGTGAGAGAAGGAAGTACAGGCTCAAAATAGAAAGCAAACCATAAATTCGAATCCCATGTTTTAAAAAGTGGTGCATGTATATGTTGGTGGCCCATGTAGAAGTAGTATCAGTGTCTTCTCAATGTCTCTTATTCTACTTAACTCCTAGACCTTTTCACTAAAGACCATAGTGCATTTTGAAAAGAAAGCTGAATCCAACCCTATTAAACACATACAAGTTAGATACATCGTGTGGAATTCATCAGGTTATTATGTTTCTACTGTGAGAAATTACCGCTCAGTTCGCAGGGACATATTCATTCATTCCATGTATTTCGGCATCCCTTTGCCTGACTGTGGCTGGACTAGCTTTCTCATGGTCTATTCTTCTTTACACTGATGGAAATTGGTAAAGTGTTATACTCGGAAAGTACATTCTCATCTAGCCATCTTTGGGTGATAATAACTTCATATGTACGGCAAATGGGGTGTGCTATTATCCGTGTTAAAATATTTATGAAAAGAGTGTGGTACTGAAGTTTGTACAGACCGAATTCCCAAAGTTAACGAAACAAAAGGCAATCAGGAGAGGCTATTTTCCCTAGGCCTGATACGGAGAGCTGGTTTTGATGGCCATGGCACTAGCGAAGAATATTTTCCACACCCAAGTTTGCATCTTGCCAATGTGTTTAACCTCAATGGCTGAATTCAAAGAGATGGATGTAATGTAGCTGTGCTTACCTTAAGGTTGAAACTATTATGGAGACGAACGACTGGGAAAAACAATCCCCCAGAGTTCTAGAAGCAAATGCGTCTCACTCTTTGGCTTAAAGAATCCAGCCGTTCAAGGGACTGTAAATCTGAGAATTTGTATTTCTTATGCTTTCCTATCAATAGCACAATAATCATTCATTATATTTAATCTCACATTTATCTTCCTGTCGAGTGCTAGGAAAAATTGCCCTGGTCTTTATCCATTTTAATGGAAAAAAACTCTAGAGGGTTATTTACGGCTAAGCATCTAAAATAAAGGTGTTCTTAGTTTAACTGTGTTTCATATTTTCTAGATCTGAAAACTCATTGTATGTTCAAATGTGCACATTTAAAAAAACAACACTTACGAAAACTGAGTGCCGTTGCTTAATATGCAGCGTGCGCATGATTCCCAAGTTTCCCTCTAGCTCTTGAAAAGGTCTATGCATTTTCTAATAGTCTAATAAGTTTTAACTAATATTTGCCTTAGGAGTTTTCCTAAAGCCTATGGTTCTTGGTGTTAGTGCTCTGAAAGCAGTCTTGACTCAAAGCAACAGAATGATCCATCGCCTGATCCTAGGTTATCCTCACAACCTTTGCCAGATGTAACCCCATTGTGGAATCACCTATTATCCTCACAACCTTTGCCAGATGTAACCCCATTGTGGAATCACCGTGTAACCCTCTCTTGGATGGTCTTCCTCTTGCTTTTGCTGACCTACTTTACCAACTATGACTTTCTTATCCCGGGAAAGATTCCTTCTGATAATATGTCTGAACCAAGCAGACCATATGTGTTAATTCTCTGACAGCCCAGCAATGTAGTCCCTATTCTTTCCAACACCATAAGTCAAACCCATCAACTCCTCTGTGGTCTTCCTTATTCATTGTCCAACTGTCACATGCACACAAGATGATGTAAATCGCCATGGCTTGGGGCAGGTCCGCCGTCGTCCTCAGAGTGTGATTTTTGCCGCTTCTTTTTCACACTTTAAAGAAGTCTTTTACGTCATATTTGTCCAATGTAATATGCCATTTAACGTCTCGACTGCTGCAATCGTGGGCCTAGATTGTGGATCCAAATGAAAAGACATCCTTGAAAATGTCAATCTTTTCTCCATTTATCATGACTGCTTATTAGCTCAGTCGTAATAAGATGTAATCCATAATGAAGGCGGCGGTCCATGGTGTTCATCAGTGGCTGCTTTAAGTCTTCTTAGCTTTAAGTCTTCTTACCAGGCAAGGTTGTGTCCCCTGCCTATCACAGTTTGTTAGCGAATCTTTCTCTAATTCAGAAGCTGTGTTCTTCTTTGGTCGTTCAGGTTTTTGAATTATTTATCCACCATCGAGATCAAGCATTTTGAAAGGACACAACCCTAGCTGTGTCCACAGCTTTCCTAATTTTAAACCATGCTATCTGCTCGTTTTTTCTGTTCAATTGACTGTTTCTTGGTCCATGAACAGGTTCCTGATAAGCACAACTAAGTGTTCTGGAATTCTCATAATTCAAAACATTATACAACATTTGTTATGATCATCAGAACCAAATGTCTTTGCACGATCAATTAAACACAGGTAAACATTCTCCTGGGATTCTCTGCTTTCATTAAAGATCTATTTCCCATCAACAATGATACCACTAATTTCCCATCCTTTCTAAATCTGACTTGAATTTCTGACCGTTCCCCGTCAATATACTGCTCTAACCACTTTTCAATTATCTTACTCAAAACCCTATTGGCATGTGATAATAATGACATTGTTTGATACATTTTGCATTATGTTGGATAACTTTTCTTTAGCGTGGGCACAGATATGAATCTGTTCTAGTTGGTTGACAAGCGAGTACTTTCAGAGTTCCATCCATTTGTTGAAACACCTTAATTGTTTGGTTTGAACACATTGCTGCAGCCCCTATGTCAATCTATTGAAAGGTCTTTCTTCTGGACACATGGAGATGAATCTATCACTGATAGCATTGTACTTTAAGGTAGATCTTGAAAGGTTCTTTGTGATGACGAATGTGCCATTCAACTTCAATTGGTCATTTCCAGCTTAGTGGACCATATGATTATCCAATCCATCAAAGCCAGTAAGAATTCATTTTAGCTCACTACGCTAGGATATCACTCTTGATACATTCCATTTAATTTTTTAATGGCTTTCATTTTTCTTGTGTTTTGGCTTAAACATTCCATGCTCTGATTATCAGGGATGCTCGTAGCTCTTTCTTCTCATGCTGAGTACTGCCATATCCATAGACGGAGTTTCTGGAAGCTTTCATCCACTCAGGTCCTTGAGGTCAGCTGGACTGGGAGAGGCCGTCTTCCTTAGTCATATTTTGAATGCCTTCAAACCTTACAGGCTCACCTTCTGGCCCTGACTCAGACACCACTTTGCTGCTGTTCATAAGGTGGTCAATTGGCCTTCCGACGTGCCTCCCTCCCCCCTCCAAAAAAAAAACGTAGATCCTCGGGTTCTCTTTATTAGTCTATAGCTACCATTCGTCTGCTAATTTGTTGTGTCTTGGGGGCTCTCATGTGCCTCCCATGCCCTGGAAAGGATGCCGTGATTATTTCAAATGCCAACCACATTGGACTCCTGTTGGACACAACACAGTGGAGTTTCCAGAGTGAGACAGATTAGCAAAGAAGTCCTGATGATCTTTTTTAGGGCAGAAAGGCCAGTGCAGCCTATTAAGCAGTAGTATTTATTTTCTGTTTTCCTTATTCTTTTGTTTCTAGCATTGTACAAAGAAGGTTCACAAGGTTCACGAGGAAATGAAATGAGAAGATGATGGATTTTCCAAAAACGGCATTTTTGAAGCCTCTTTATATGCTAAGAATATGTCCATGTCACTCCCTTCATCTTGCTAAAGCAAAAGTTTTAACTAAAGATGCTTTCAAATAAGACTCGAAAAGATCTCTTCTAGCAGATTACCGCTGGCTCAATTAAAATAGGACGAATTTATGTTTGGTCCCTTATCTGTGACAAGTTGTCACCCACAGTGCTCATGAAAAAAAATTCTCTGGCCTCAGACTAATGGTATTTCATTCATAAAATGAAATTGTGCCCTGGCATTGAACTGAGTGGTTCCAGGGCTATGCCAGCAGAAAATCAGCTGGTTGGGCTCCTATATAAACATGATGACATGCTGGGGGCGGTGTTTACTTTCTCCTAATTAAAACAAATGAGAAAATTCATTCCATTCCAGCAGTGAGTTCTGACAGCAGCGAGCTCTGGGAATTGCTCACGGGCCTTCAAGAGTAAGGCTTGTCTTCATTCAACATTCATTTGTTCCCCACGGTCTCAATTCATTCCAGGCTCTAAGGGCTGAAGCAGTCTCGGAGGCCCTGGTTGTTTCAAGATCATTTAAAAACAAGACTGGAAGACTCGGTGGAACTTAAACCAACCACTTGTGATGATAAAAGATGTTTTCCACCTTGATGCTGCTTCTTATTTGCTGGACACTCGCTTTTCTCCCCTCTTCCCAGCTCTGTCAATTTTCCTAAAAGTGAGGCAGGCATCCAATTGAACACTCAGTTTGACAGCAAGAGATCATTTGTAGGGACACATCATATTAACAGGAACAATCAGGACATCCATGAGAATCTATCATCTGCACGGAAAACATAACCCTTTACTTGTACAAAGGAAAACTTTTATTGAGGCTTAATTCGACACAGAACTATAAGGCCAATGAGGGTTTTGTTTCCCCTTAATGATCCTCAGCTTACACATTTTTAACTAGTGTCCAAGAATCAGGCATATCTGAATTTGTTAAAAAGAGTAATTGTCACTGTATATTTATAGCATAATTATGAGAACTTAAAAAATTCAATACATCATAAAAAATCTGTTTCATAAGCAACACACTTAAGAAAAAAATCATAGAACTCTTTACAACACTGGTCACTTCTCAAATGGTCGTCACCTTGATTGTCTTGATCATTTTTCAGCTGACAGTGCTAAGTATGTTTGTGCCAGAACCCTTCTTGTGACAAAGGTTTTCCACTGGGTTGCTGAGAGAAGAGGTTCAGATAAAGACCCAGAGGGTAAGAACAAGGCACACGAGGTTTGGGAAAAGGGTAGAATTTTTCCATGTTCTCCTGAACTGAGACTGAACTCTGGGTCTTGGTGAGGTCGATTCGGGAGACGATGTCAAGTTTACCAAGGGAGTGAAGGACACATCGAATGCAGGAAGCTTTTACACTGAGGACATGGGGAAAACCTTGATCCACTCAGGGGCTTTTAAATTAAAAAGAAAAGGAGAGAAAAAGAAAGAAAGAAAGGGTAGGAGGGAGGGAAAGAAGAAAGAGAGAGAGAGAGAGAAAAGAAAGAGAGGAGAGAGAGAGAGAAAAGAAAGAGAGGAGAGAGAGAGAGAAAAGAAAGAGAGGACAGAGAGAGAGAGCGCATGAGAGAGAAACTGATCTGGGATTGAGAACTGTGTTGTTTTGCTGACTATGGTATGGTAAAGAAATGAAAGTCAAGTATTTTTCTCTGATATCTGTGATTGTCAGTATTGCTCAGGAAATTGAAAGCAAAATCATATCACCAAGTCACATTACTGACCATGAAGTCCAGGGTAACATGAGGAGTGGCTTTCTGAAAGGACACTTTCTCTCCTTTCCTCTGACTATGCTGTTGTGTGGCAGGCTGGGCTTTGGAGAGAGTGGCTGGGAAAAATGAAAGGAGATGCAATGTTTCTCAATGAGATTATAGCCGTTGTAACTTTGGATGGGTCCTTCGGAAGGGAAATCTTGAGAAATCCCTTTCTTCAAGGCCCTCTGCTTTGTCCTTCATATTGGACATAATCAATAACTGGGTGTAAAGAAAAGTCCCATCTCTAGGAAAGATATCCCATGCTACCCCACCCCCCAATTCCCAGCCCACCTGTTCATGCAGTCATGGAATTTCTCCTTTACCTAAAATGAGCTTTATATAGACAGACATCTCATAAAATGGTGGTGGAGGCTTATGAAATAACCAGAGTATTGAAAGGGTCTGACTTCGAGAAATGTGCCCAGATGAGTTTGGTCGGTTGGGGGTCAGTTAAACCTCCCTCGACACAGACCATTAGTAATATTTTCCATGCACTAGGTAGAACGATGGAAACTTCATCACGGGTGGCGGAGCCTCCAATACCTAGGCCACTTGTAAATGGTTTAGGAAATCTTGATATGAAACACCACTATGACGCTCCATGATAGGTTGTTAGCAAGCACCGAAGGCACACTTGTTCCGAAGAAGTGAAGAGCTGCTTCCTGCCATTTCCTTTAGTTGTTTCCCTGGGTTCATGTTCTAGATGATTTCTTCTTGATCCAAAGGGAGTGGGGTGGAGAAGCAGAAGTTCAAAGGAGACAAGGGCCTTCTTTGAGAGGCCCCAGAGAGAGCAAATCTTCCCTTAAAATGGACACACTGAATTTGGACTTCTACCCCCCTACTCTGTGAGCAACCACATTTTGCCACCCCTTGCAAGTATATCTGGTATAGCAGCACTAGGGATCTAAGACAGGATGAGAAAGCCAAGTGCAGTCCTTACAGAATTTCATGTCAACTTGACAAAAGAAAGAAGGGGTTGAGTCTAGCCTGTCAATCAGGTCACAGCGTGGTGACCCCCTCCTTGTGGGCGTGGCCTTCTTACAATGGTTCTGGGAACTTCATCTCTCTTGATTCGGCCATCCAAAGAGGCGGGCCACTCTCTCTGCTTCACCTTCCTGATGAGGAGCCACACTCAGAGAGCTAGAGGAGCAACATGCCGGCGCTGAGGTGCTCCCACCGCAACTGGATGCACAAGCCTTTTCATCTACCAGTCTGTGATCTTCCTGCATTCAGCATCATTGTATGTATTGTGTGAGTCTAAAGAAGAATTCATAGACTAATATCAGACATGTGGGTTAATATTATGCTTCAGTATTTGATCTGGACTGGGCTGGGATGTTTTCTCAATATGCAATTGCTCTATGATATAAAACTCTCTCTTACACACATATGAGTGTCTCTGGATTTGTTTTTCTAGTCAACCTGGACCAATACACCAAGATTAGAACTTAACACATACAGGAATACAAACACACATTCACTGTTACACTCACATGTGTATACATTCACACATGGATACTTGCATGCTCATACAGTCCTAAACACACACATCGCACAGGGTTTTTAAGGTGTCTGAATGCTGACTGGTGGCAGAACAGGGTGGAATTTGGTATCTATGGAAGCAATATAATGCTTAAAAATGGCTAACGAAAATCCCGTGATTTTATCTCCTGAGCTCTTAGGACTGAGGAGGAAACGTTTTTTGTTTGTTTGTTTGCTTTTCTTATGCCCACTGCTCCTCTCCCCTTAAGCAAGAGAAAAAGGGAAGGCAATTTGATAGCACACTTTGAGTAAGTAACTTGAATAAACCCTTGTCAAATGGCAAACTGGAGCTTCAGTTGAAATGAAAGGGTTGTTGAAGAATAAATGATCCAGGATCGGGCAGTATTTGGCAAGGATTCACCAGAAATGCTGTAGTGAGAGGGACTTTTCACAAAGCTCAAATCCCAAGGATCCAAGAATTTGCTAGAAGAAAATTCTGATTGCTTGATATTTACCAACTCATGCTTCAGCAACCCCGGATTATGGAAAGAGCCCGTACACATTATGTTGCTAGTCCTAAACATGAGTCAAAGAACCTTGGTGGCATAGGGGTTAGGGGTGGGGCTGTGATCCCAGTGGTCAGCAGTTGGAAACTAACTGCTCATCAGGAGAAAGATATGGATTCCTATTCCTGTAAAAAGTTACAGTGTCAAAAACCCAGTGGGACAGTTCTACTCTGTCCTATATGGTCACCATGAGTAGGCACCAACTCCATGGTAGTGAGCTTGGTTTTCAGAGCACTGGTGGTATAGTGGTTTCCCAATTGGGCTGCGGTCCACGTGGTCAGCAATTTGAAACCAGCAGCAGTTTCAGGGGCGCAAGACTGGGTGTTTTTTCTACTCATAAACAGTTACAGTCTTAGAAATCCACTGGAAGGTCACTATGAGTCAGGATTGACTCAATGACTGTGAGTTTGGCTTTGGGGAAAGTTTGGGTCCCTGAATAGCCTATTCTGTAATTATGTTGAGGCTCGTGTTCTTTCTGACAGCTCGCTGAGTCAAGAAAGAGGGTGCAGGGAAGAGGGTGCCTGTAGTGTCCAGATAGCTTACTGTTTAAAGTCAGCTGAGAACAAGCAGTAACGGGGTAGTGGGAGAAGTTGAGCATAACTCTCATTTTCAACCCTCTTTCTCCTTTACTAAGCACCTAGTTCCTGCGAACTCCTTCACACCCATAATGAAATCAATGATAGCATTAAAGGACACGATAGTTGTTCTTGTTTGACTTCTGTTGATCACATTTTACAAGAAATGTCTTAGATAATTATTTAGGACATGCAGTGCCTGTTTGGAGAAATGCATGTGTCTGTGTGTGTGTGTTCCAATCTTTGTGGATTTCCTTAAATAGTAGACAAAGATTGTATCACAGAGATACGTGAAGTCACATCATTTACAAAAGCTCCCACCAAACATTAAGCATGGAAACGGGAGAAGACTGACCGCAGAAAACCCTTTGTAATGAGGATGTTTAAACCTTGCTTGTCTCATGTGCATATATCATACCTTATTTCTTACCCTTTCCTCTCCACTTGGGACACCAGCCCTCAGATGCCCATGGACTTCATTAGATATGTTGACTTCCCGTCTCTCCTAGGGTCATTCTCTGCTTTCCAACTTTTCTTGGGATTGAAAGTTAAGTCTAGGATTGATCTCTGATGTGAACAAGTTGGGCACAATCTTTGGCCACATACCATCTTTCATTGGTACTGTTGTTACAGGGTCCAAAGAGACTCCAACTCTCAAATATAATATGAGGAATATTTATTAAGTCTTAATGAGCTTGAGACAAGACAAAAGCACATGATCCAGGTGAAGAAGACCATTTACATGATGTCATCATGGCATTGAAGGTTTATAGAAAACAGAGACTTACAGAAGACATGGGAAGGCAAAGGAAACTGACATAAAATCATGACTGATGGCAGATCCAGACATCTCAGTTACAGGTGTGTGGTAGTTACATAATCTGTTGGTTGTTAACATGAGGCTATTAAGAGTGAAGGGATGGAGTTTAGTCTGTCAATCAGGTCACAGCTTGATGACCTCATTTAGAGGTGCTACAGAGATAAAGAGCTCGCTGGAGGTGGGACACACGGATTCTCTGCTTTGTCTTTCCTGCTGAAAAAAACACATGGAACTACACTAGAGTCCTGGAGCCATGTGGAGACCCATGCCAGTGCTAAGATGCTTCTACCACCACTGGATCCACAAGACTTTCCACCCACTGGCCTATGATCTTCCTGCATTCAGCATCATTGCATGGCTGCATGAGTCTAACCCTATAATGCCTGAATTTTTAATTTCAGGGAAAAATAATTTTTTGTTTTTATTCTTTACTTTCATAGCTATCTATATATATTTTAGCTATCTATATATATTTTCATAGGTATCTATATATATTTTAATATATACATTTACTTAAATGTTACGAAAATGTCACGCTTGGTGTTATAGGGCTAAAGAGGAACTTATGGACTAGTATCTACATATGAGGTGATATTGGACTTTTGGACGTGATCTGGAGTTTATGGACTAGTGTTGACATATTGGGTGATATCAGACGTATGGACTTGATCTGGACTGGGCTGGGATGTTTTCTTAATGTACAATTGCTCTTTGATATAAAGCTCTCTCTTACACATATGAGTCTCTCGGGATTTGTTTCTCTAGTCTACCTGGACTAACACAAGGTGGGACTACAGAAGTGGGAACAGGACCCTGATTTGGGGTACTTACACTATGTTAGGCAAAAGCACCCACAAGATTGTCCAGGGCCTTCTGACCAAGGCAAGCAGGGCATGACTCATGATTTTTCCACCCCAGTATGGTGAGCTATAGCAAGGACACACCTAGGGAACCCCCTAAGGGTGACTGCTCCTACCTGGGCTGGCTGGGGGTGGGGGTTAAAGTCATACTTGTTTTCATTGTTGCCTATAGCCTTCTGTAATCAGGGTGCTCAGAATTTGAGCTGTAATACATTACGATATCAGAAATTCATGACGACATATTTCCCTTTACCAGCTCAATGTGATCTCCCACCAAGTCACTTAATGTCAAAATCAACACATGTATGTGTGTGTTTGTGCATGTGTAGCGGTCCTCTGTGGTGGGAGGGGAACAGGAGGTGTCATGTGGAGATGGACATTACTAGTTCATTTCCTTTGGGAGTGCCCTTTGGGTCTGGTCACCTTCCAAGGGTTTTCTCTTTGCGCTTTTTAGAAACTTCTCTATTACCATTGTCATCATCTGCCTCCTATGCCACTTCAGTTCCCCAGAGCTTATTTTTAACATCAGTTTTCTTAGCTTCCACCAATATAATCTGACATACAAGATAGTTATAGATTCCGATGGTGTTTCTTAGAATTTGGAAGGCAATGTGGTAGGGGAGTGAGGGGCAGAGAAAGGAAAAGCTCTGTGCTGGGAATCCGAACGACTCATGAGAGTCATCGTTACACTCAGTCAAACCAACAAGCAGGCAAACCGGCCCTGGAGTTCATTTGTGGCCTCAACAACCTGCGTATGGCTCGATGGAGCTTCCCAGGCATTCCATAATTTAACAAACGCAAGGTTGGTGGCAGTCCTGCTTCCAGCAAATCTGAAGGTGTCATTTTTTCTGTTTTCAGACATCAGACACTCATTTTGTAACTCTGTGTCTCATTCTGGCCATTCTCTCCAAATGTCAAACTTGTTTTTCATAAAGCTACTGCATACTTAATAGACCAGAATTTGGTGGTAAGCCACACTGGCACTAATCTCTGTCTGTTTATCTAGAATGTGAGAGCTTTCTGTAGGACATCAAATTTGCTTGTGTTGCTCTGTGAGACAGATACAACTTATAAGTTAGATTCTTTCACCTGCGATCAAATGCTGAGTCTACTGAGCTAGGTTCACCAATGCATCTGTCCTCAGCGTGGTGAGGCCTTCATGAGTGTACATCTTTTAACCACATCAGGGTCTGGTTCAGTAATTATATTTCCAGTGCTTCCTAGAAGTTGTTCAGTTCACTCAGATAATGGGAAAAATAAGGCCTGTTAGTGAAAGTCACAAAGAGGTATACATATTAAACCTTTGGTTACATGCCTAATGTGAGAGTAAGTAAAAAAGCACCGCTGTAGCCCTGGATGCTTTTATTAAACAAACATATCCAAGTGTGAGGCAACATATCATCCATCAAGGTTTACACAGTTCTGAAGGCAGTGTGTCCATCTCTAAGAAGTCTGTGCTCTTCCATTTACACCAAGGCCAACATGGCAGAGTTTACTTTTTCTAGAGACCCAAACCTTGTTTCTTTTACATGGTCCTTGAGTCTAGGGAGCAAATAGAAGTCTGAAAGGACCAGACCAGGGCATTAGGATAGATGAGGTAAGTCCTCCCAAGGAAATTATCATAGGAAGCTCTTGCTATGTCCCAAAGATTAAGTGCATACATTATAATTATGGGGGGGGGGGTCCTCATCACAAATCACAGATCCTGGTTAAGGCAGATTTCAATTTTCCTAAAACTGCATTCTCAAAAGGGCCCTGTGTCATTTGAGAAAAACTGTCAAGATGACTTTTTGGAGTTCAAAAAACGATCTCTGTAGCCCTCTGAGCGAATCTCTGCAAGTGAGTAATATAAATACAGGGTTGTTACAGCCTGGCAGCTTTAATTCCTTGGGGGATTGAGAAAATACATCAATACTGCCTGTAGCTACAAGTGCAAGCCGGACATGGACCGATGCCTCTACAAAAGACAGAAAAGAGCATAGATAGATGTAGAACAAGTACCATGCGACGCCTTCCCTCAGAGAAGGAAGATGTTGCTGTGAATGGGGACCACCTGGGAAGGGGTGGCATTTGACCCAGAGCATGGTGGTCTGAGGAAAGTCTCTATGATATGGGAAGAAAGGAGAAGTGGAGTCCATGCAGAGCGAGTGAGTTAAATAAAGACATAGGAGGGCATTCGGAGAAGCGAAAGGGCTTCCCTGGTGGTACAAAGCACCAAGGGAGGGAATCACGGATGAAGGCGCAAAGGCAAGTTGGGACTGGACTCTAGAGCATGGAGGGCAGTGGACATGATCTTGTGGGCAGCATGGAACTTTCTAAGTTTTTAGGTTAGAAGGAAAATAAATATACTAGGGACTGATGTTTTTAGCACAATCTGGATGAAGTTAAGTAAACTGCTATAATATTCATAAGTCCAGAAAGAAAAAGAGGCCTGTGAACATAAGTAGACATTAAAATACACAGGCATTTTAATCAGGCCATCAAAACTTTATCACACTCTTGACTGTTTTCCCAAGACCTCTCCATTTTTTCCCTTTGATCTCTCTCCCTTTTGAAAAATTTCTAATTGCAATGTTGTTTGTTTTGTCAACTGCCGATGACGAGAAACTCCCTGCCATTGAGTAGCTACCAACTCACGTGGACCCCATAGGACAGGGTGGAACAACCCCTGTAGCTCTTACAGGAGTAGAAAGCCCTGTATTTCTCCCAGGGAGCAGCTGGTGGTTTCGAACTGCTGACTAGCAGTTCCCAGCCCAACTTGTAACCATTACAATACAACACAACAAAGTAAGATCAATATGGGGGTTGGAGTGGGACAGGGTGGAGAGGTAAATGCAAATACTGAATTCGTACATGAATGATATTCAATCACATGGAAGCTGAGTCTTCCCAAGGAAGCAGGTTAACTCAAGTGCAGGTGACATGGAGAAGGACTCACCTGTCTAAGTGCAGAAAGCAAAGACATATCCGTGGGGCCATGGATGCCCATCTTTGGTTTGATTTGGGTTTATTTTTATTGTGGATACTGACACACACACAGACACATGCATTGTTGTTAGGTGTCATTGAGTCAGTTCCAACCTTGTGGTTTTGGGTTTGTTTGTTTTGGTTTCAACCTCTTGAGACCTTATGCAATAAGGTCAAACAAAATAGTCCACAGCCCTACACCATCCCCGCAATTGTTCCTGTGCTTAAGGCCACAGTTGCCCCCATGGTGTCAGTCCATCTCCTTGAAGGCTTTCCTCTCTGTTGCTGCCTCTACCTTACCCAGCATGCTATTCTTTTCCAGGGACCAGTCTCTCTTGGTAACATGTCCAAAGGATGTAAGGCAAACTCTTGCCATCCTTGTCTCTAAAGAGCACTCTGGCCGCACTTCTTGCAATACAAATCTGTTTGTCTTTTTAGCAGTCTACAATACCTTCAATATTCTTTTCCAGCATTACAATTCAAATGCAAGCTAGAGATAGGTAGATATACATAGACAAAAACATTTGCTATTCCAATCATTTTTACATGTATGATTCAGTGACATTAAGTTCATCATGTAGTGCAATCATCATTGCTTTCATTTCCAAATTTCCACCACCCTTAAAGAAAGTCAGTACCCTCTCTTTTCTTTTTATACCTACTTTGGTTTATTTTTAATTTGTCTGCCATGACTCTTTTATAGATACCCATTGCCTTTCTTAAATGTTTATTTGTTTTATCTCTGCCTTAGAAACCTCTAGAAATGAACTTTTTTAATCCCCTGAACAATATCTCATGAAACTTGGAACACTGGTTCCATCTACAAACCACCCTAAAATAAAATCACAATTTCATGTTCTAAAAGGGCTTGTAACGAATTGTCTCCTAAATTATCTCTACCAGACTAGCTTTAATTCCAAGTAAGTTAGTAAGACTATCCTATAAATTCCAAAGCCAAGTGCACAGTGAGCAGAATGAATGAATCTGGCCCAGGCCATACACGGGTCTGCTCAGAACCCAGAGTGGCCAATGGGAGAGAGGATTTTGAGCAACTAGGATATTTGATCCTTAGTAAATGAACTGCCCGATTTGTAACCCACTATGCCACCACTTTTAAATGGTTTGTAAGATACTTACTATGGATTTTAAAAGACTTAACTTTTAAGAACTTAGTTGGATGAATACTAGTGTATTTTTATGATCTATTGCAGCATAAAGGAGACCTGTGAGCTCAATAGCTAACCACTGAGCTGTTAACCAAATGGTTGATGGTTCAAATAACGCCGGAGGCTCCATGGGAAAAAGACCTGGTGATCTAGTGATTTGCTTCCCTGTGTAAAGATTGTAGCCAAGAATGCCCTGCACACAGTTCTATTTGCTCACATGGGGGCACCCTGAATTGGAATCGACTGAACAGTATCTGACAAGAACAATTCCTACATAGCAAATGGCCCTAAAATTTGACACTCTGAACCAATAAATGTGCATTTTCTTATCAGTTGCATTAGGAAACTGGGCGTGACCTTATTAAAGGCCACTAGCTCAAAGTTTCTCATGAGGCTGCAAGTAGGCCTTGGCTGGGTCTGTGAGCATCTTCAGACTTGATTACAGGCTGATCCTCTTTTAAGATTTCACACGTGGTTGTTAGCAGGCTCAGGTCCTCACTGGCTATGAGGCCAGAGGCATCAGGTCCTCGCTATTGAGGTCTCTCAAGAGCAGCTCATCACATGACACTTGGCTTCCCTGCAAGCTGGGATTCTGAGAATGAGAACAAGAGTGATGACAAGAATAAGAGATTCGAAGCAAGAACCAGCCAAATGGAAGCTACAGTCATTTTTGTAAACTTTCATTTCTCATAACCTGACTTCAAGAGAGATGTCCCATCGCTTTAGCCATATCCCACTGATTAGAAGTGAGTCACCCTCAATGGGAGGAAATTGCAGAGAATATTGAGAGCCATTGTAGAGGCTTCAGAGCTTTGAGAAGATAGAGGTGCTGAGGCAGAAATCCTCTGTACCCTTTGTTAAACCAACAGTAGTCCCTTGGACTACTGGAGAGCTTGAGAGAAATGTGGAATCCTAGGTCCCTTCTCACCCAGACCTACTGAGCCTGAGTCTGCACTTGGAAAAGGTCAGTA
Source organism: Echinops telfairi (assembly GCF_000313985.2). NCBI lineage: Eukaryota > Metazoa > Chordata > Mammalia > Afrosoricida > Tenrecidae > Echinops > Echinops telfairi. The sequence continues at coordinate 40,495,669 of NW_022111358.1, forward strand.
GTTCTTCTGGGTGTATCAACGTTTCAGAAGCTCTGCTCTATTTGACTGTTCCACATTAGCTACTAGAGGCCACTGACTTTACCTTGCACACCAGAATCTCCATCTCAGAGCAGCAAGTGCATAGTTGATCATGCACTTCTGCTTTGGACGTCCTTCCATGAAACGTAGGGGCAGATGAGCCCAGGAGCTTCAAATGCACACACAGTCACAGCTTCATGGCTAGAAGATGAAGTCTGAACTTTCACTGGCTATCAGACATAACAATGACCACATGGATGTCTCCTCTTCCTGCATACCGCTTATAGGGAAAAACAGATCCTTTGAACTCATGGAAAACCCCCAAACCCATCATCCAAGAATCTTTCATTCCTGGAGATTATCAGAGTTTTCATTACAGGTTAAATTCTTCGTGAATTTTTTCACGTGGGAATTATCCTGTTACCCGTCAGTTGTCCTCTTGCAGAGTACAAATGGAGTATAGATTCTACTTCCTACAGCTGCTTTGGATTTTGTTACATTTTCCAGGTTTGGGAGGAAAAAGTGCTGACAGAAGGTGGGTTCAGCTACACCCTCAACTGATTTTAAGAGCATGAAGAGAAACATGTTTCCTGACTCTATGTACCAGCTAAGTAAAAACATGATCCCTACACTGGAAGATCTACTGGCCACTCTATTTTTAGAGACGAGGCACCAGAGGGAAACAGAAAGAGATGTTGGGGAGAGGGCATGATGAGAGAAAGGCGGCACCTGTGGCTAGACAAAAAGGACCAGCACCAACAACGCAAGAGCACACTTTTGGTTTGTACTATTTTCAATGAACGGAGTCTGCGTTTCAGTGGGGACAAAACAAAACAAAACAAAATCCTTTCATTGGTATCTGGGCAGAAAGTCAGAAGCAAATCGAGGTCATTGGACAAGCTTACCAAATGATGGAATCAGGTTACATTTTCTCTCCCTAGCTGATCTTTCTTTCCCCCACTTAATGGAGCAAGATATTCCTAAGTGACTCTATTTGAAAACGAGTGTTCAAAAGTCACATGCTATTGTAATAAGATTTACACAAGGGCAACTTACAAAGAAATCAATGCCTTTTGTTTGGGGGTACACAGTCAGACTCATTGGAGATGGAGCTTCGTTCCTCTTGGTTAATAAAAGAAGGAACGATTTGGGGCTTTACCTAATCAGTCAAAATCCTGAATGTATATCTTGTCAACCCAAGCAGGCTGAAAGTGTAAGAACCCCCGAATAAAGCGATAGGGGAATGGAGCACAATATTCTGGGATTTTCAAGATGAGGCTAGAGGGGAGGGGACATGGTTACAACCATGTTGAGACCTAGTCACTGTCAAAGGGCAGATAAGAAAGGACATAGAGTCAATATCAATCTGAACCAACTTGATGGCACCTAACAAAAACAAGGGATTGCTGGAGAGACTTATCCTAGACGTGACAACTGGACAGTCCAGCTTTGGTCTTCAAAATTATGATTTAGCAAGTGGGTTAGGTCAGGTTGTCTAGAAAAACAAATCCAGTGGCGGTCATCTGTGAATAAGAAAGAGCTTTATACTAAGAAGTCCTGATATATCAAGGAGGCAGCCCAGCCCAATCTGACTCAAGCCTGTAAGTGCGATGCTAGTTCAAAAGTCCTTCAGACTCACATAGTCACAGGCCAGTGATGCAGGATGGAGATGCAGGAAGATCACTGGTCAGTGGGTGCAGAGTAGTTTGGATCGAAAGTTAGTAGAATCATAACAGGGTGCCCATAGTTCTCACGGTTGCTGGCAGAGTCCCAGCAAGCATGCAGGTGAAGGGGCAGAGAGAGAGAGGCCGTTCCCACAGTCCCTCACTGTCATATAAAAGGCCACACCTACAAGGAAGTGTCATCAAGTTACCACATGATGGACAGGCTTGACTCCGCCCCTTCCCAGGAGCGTCTAGTTGGCATAAAACCATCCAATTACCACAGCACGAAGCACCCATGGGGAAACTTCATCTTACATACCTTGGACGTGTTGTCAGGAGAGACCAGTCATCACGGCTGGTAACGTAGAGGGGCAGCTGTGAAAACAGGGAGGCCTTTGACAGGATGGGTTGGGCCAGTGACTGCAACAATGGGCTCACGCGTAGGAACAATTGCGAGGATGGTGCAAGACTGGACAGAGCTTCATTCTGTTCTGCATGGGGTTGCTGTGGGTCAGAACCGACTCAATGGTCCTGTCAGCAACACCACCACAGCAAGTGACACCGAAAAGACTCTCTGGCTGTGAAAGCACTTGTTCTGGGCAATCGAGGTGGGCAGCAGGCCCGGGCCATCTCACCTCATGCTGAGAAATTCATTCCACTTACAGAAATTGATGGCAATGAGACCCCAAAGGAGTCCTGGTTGGGAATGGGGCCTTCCCTGTTTCCAGAGGGAACATGGGCATGTTGATTCATCTGTTCCTGACTCACAAGAAAAATTCTCAGTAACCTGACATGAAATAGGAAATGGACAAGCAATTCTGAGACGAGGAGAGAGGGAAGAACTTCAGAGAGACTCGGCGTACTCTCTTGGCACACTTGCACACTGCTCGGATTGGGGAGGGGATGGGGACTTAGAAGGCAATTGTTGCTATTAACCACTGCGGTGGAGTCCGCTTCAATTCAGGGCGACCTCGTGCACACAGTGCTGGCCAGCTCTGTGCCATTCTCATGATTAACTACATGGTGGGCCCTTGTGAGTCATGAGATTTTGGCAGAGCAGCTTGATAGTCCTTTCTTCCTAATGTATCTTATTGTAAGAAGCCCTGGTGGTTGGGCTGCAATCCACAAGATCAGCAGTTCAAAACCACTAACAGCTCTGTTGGAGAAAGACAGGGCTTTCTACTCCCATAAAAAATTATATTCTCAGAAACCCTACCCTGTCCTATCGGATCACTAGAAGTCAGCCTTGACTCCATAGTACTGTGTTTGGTCCTTTATTTATCTCAGTGTGGAAGCTCACTGAATCTTAGCAGTCTTCAAGCCTGTACGGTCAGTTGGGGGGCAGTGGCCAGGAATTAAAACAGCGTCTCTGTGTGGAATGCAAGAGTTCTTCTACTCCATCAGAAAGGCTCCCCTAGACTCTGGATTGAGTGAAAGGGCCACTCGAGTCTGGGTCTCAGAAGACATGGGTGCTTTTCATTCCCTCCCCCTCTTCCCTGGAGTCAAATCGAGGTCAGCTGTAAATGGGAAGTTTCCAGAGCTGGGGCCCTCCTCTGAACTCATCTGGATCCATCTAGAGCCAGCAACAAGAAATAAAGATGGCGCTGATGTATTTCCTTTCACTCCGGTCACTCTCCATCCTCTAGAAGCCAGTCTGGTCACGTGGCTTCCACTGGGCCAGGATGATCAGCTAAAAATGTACTTACAGGTTTCTGTTGTTTCATTTTATGTGGTTTCTCATGAGCAAGAGAGAAAGTGCTGATCCTCGTGGCTCTATAATCAAGAAGACGCCCTTATTAGATCCCGTTCCGGTAAGTAGGAGCAGTGTCTAATTTCCTTTGGAAGCAAGGCCATAGAGAAGAAAGGGTATACCACCGTGAAAGGCAATCTCGCCTGGAACCAATGTGTGTGAGTATTGAACTCTGGGTCACACTGAGTTTTTCCCAGCAATGATATTCGAATACATAATTACCCCACTCTTCATGTGGTCTTGCGAGTGCAAAGAGCAAGTGTGTACTTTGTATTTATTTTTCAGATTTCCCATTTATTGTTCCCCAAGTGGAATGACAGGGCAAGTTTTATTCCACCACATTACAAGATAGCCTCTCTTGGCTTCAGGAAACTTTTTAATTCCTTGCCTTTCATCCCTTTGAAATCCACCCTTCTTTTGTTAGTTGTTTAGTTGTTATTGTCTTTATTTTTGCCTTTCTTTTGGAGGCCATGCAAGAGGTGACTTCAGAAAGTTATTAGGGAAGTTCTACTTGTCCTTTAGGGTCACTGTGAGTAGGAATAGGCTCAATGGCAATGGGTATTGGGGTTCAGAAAGTGTGCATGACGGATGCCAAGACACTCTGGAGAGGATCGGTCCCGTTTCCCTCCCAGGATGCTGAATGCTTTGGCTCACATTGGCTGAACGCAAATGAGAGTGCCTGCACATTCGGGCAGAGGACCTGTGGCTTGACTCTTCACAATTTTCCTCTGTAACTAGGACATTCTGAGGCTAGTAGATTGACAACAAACTAGAAAGGACTTTTGAATAACCTGCTGTTTAAAAGAACAAGCATATTTTGCTCATCATGTAGGTTCCAAGATGATACATTCACTAATATTATGAAAAATGAGAATTATCGAGGAGAAGATGATGAAGCAAGGTGCACAGTGGAGATTCCCAGCAGAAACAGAGAATGGAGACGAAGCAGCTCTTCTAGAGGGCATACCCACCAGCTGGTAAAATGGCCACACCTGCTCTTCAACCTGTTCCAGTTAGGTTGCTGGTGTCGGATTCTCGAGAGGAGCCAAGGTGGTTCAATAGTTCAGTGCTTCACCATGAGCACAAAAGTTGGCTATTCATTCTAACTTACCAGACCCCCATGGTAGGAAAGACCAGGTGATCTGTTCTTGTAAAGATTACAATCTGGAAAACCACGTGGGAACATCCTGCTCTCTCCTGCAGGTTCTCTCGGAGTTGGAATCAACCCCCCAGAACAACAACATCAGATCTCTACAATGCCCAATGCGTACTACAACCTCTGCAGTCTGACACCCTGCAGGCACCACCATGTATAACACTGTGGTAGTTTTCTTTCTTATGGTTACTCTGCCTCTAATTCATAGTGCCTACTATCTAAAGCAAGAGGTAGCATTTTGTAACACTCTGGAACTCCCTGCCACACTCGTTTTTTGGAAGGCCAAGTGCTTTAAAAATTAACTAAGCCATCCTATTAATTTTCTATTACTGTACAGCGGGATTGTATATGCTTAGAAGAAACTGAAGACCACCAATACTTATTAGCTCACAGACTGCACGAGCCAGAGCAAGGATGGCTGAAGCACCCTGTGCTCCAGCAATCACCAGACTGTGTTCAACGGCTGTGTTCTCCTCCCAAGACTTCCCTGGGAAAGAATGCATGTCCAAGCTCATAAACTTACTGACAGAATGGTTTGTCTTGCCAACTTCCTCCATGTGGCCAAGGGCCCCATGTTTGGCTGACTGTTAGCTGAAGACTGCTCATCGTTCCTTAACAAGGGGGCCTCTCCAATGTTGTCACTTGCTTCATCAAGAACTCACAGTATTCAATTTCTCTTTTGAGTCATTGGAAATCAATGGATTGGGGGCCTTGATTGCATCTGCAAGTCCTTTCCCACTATTTTCATATTCTCTTGGGTGGAAGCAAATTCTTTCCACACTCAAACAGAGGAGAAAATTATGCTGGGCACCAGGCAGGGTCACTATTGAGGCTACTATAGAATATATACCACTAGAGCTGTCTATCTACAGATTAGGACCTGTGGACATAAGACTCTCATTTCTTAATATATTTAGAAAAATCAGAAGATCTGGTACTGCTCCCCTATTCCCAACTGGCAATATGAATATTCTGTAAAAATGCACAATTCACAACCCCCTTTGGTGAGAGCATGTCCAGCCAAGATTCCATGATCCATTCTGTCCCTCTATTTTCTTTTATTCATTATGTTATCCGCTTTCCCCTGTGATCATTTATGATAATAAGATCCACAACAGACCTTGTTAAAATGATTTCACTACAAATATCTTAGGTTTTTGTTCTTTCTGCCTACAATTTCAAGTGGGGGACAATTAAAGATGATTTTAGCTAGAAGAAACATTGGAGGTCAGTTAATTGCCTTGATCGGGTTTAAGTCAATTATTAGATTCCCAGCATTGAGCTTAACCCTGCAGGATTTTTGAGAACAATAGACAAAGAGGAATTAGCCAATCAGTGTCACAGCCGAGAACCCGGAAAGCTTGGCAATAATGGTTTGTAAAGCGTTAGCTTGGTTAGATAACGTAATGTTTCAGAGGTGAGAAAACAACAAGAAAACTGCACACCATCGAGCTCATGGGGAACTTTGTGCTGCAAAGGGTTGGGGCCAACTGCTGAGTTACTGCCTTTTGTCAGAGAACCATCACCCGGCCTTCAGAACTAGGGCCTCTGTCTACAGGCAGCATACTACAACGTATGCATCTCTCACTCGGAGAAGGTACAGTGTGAGTTCAGTACGGCCATCTGTATTTCACATGGGCTCAAGGGCATGGGCCCTGGCACCAAGAGGGGGCTCAGGCTCAAATTTTAGCCCTTCCATTTACTAGCTAAACAACTAACTTAGGCCAATTATTTATACTCATTTCTCTCTCATTCGCAAATGGATATTAGGATAGGATTGATTTGAATGTTAGATCCGTTTATGCATGAAAAGCACTTAGAACAGTACCTTGTTGAGTAAGATAGCTACTGATACTATTATTGCTTTTGCAATTTAGGCCTTGCTCTTGGTATGATGGGTCCAGATCTAAAACATTCATTTATGCTCAGCAAGGTGCTCTCATCCAAAAAGGGCTAAAGGTAGCTTCTTGAGGGGAAAATTTCATATTCTTTAATGTATGAGCCCAGACAATCCATAGCGTATATCAACAGAAATACAGTAGATTTGTATTTCAATGCCCTGGGAAGAGCTCTGTCCTTTCTCTCTTCATTTGCTCTTCATTTGCTCCTCCCCCCAAACATGCAAGTTCTTTTGAAATTCTGGTTCAGATCCCTTGAGATGAAATTAGGTATAAGGAAAACAAAATCATTTCTGTAGCAAAGCGAAGACATCAACTTCCTCCACATTTGCCCCTCTGCAGAGGGAGTGGTGCTGTCTTCCTCTGGGGATATGGGCGAGGAGATGACCCTAGTGGACGATGGGGCTGACGCTGAGGTCCCATTCGGCACAGCCCCAATGGGACAGATGCTAACTCTCCATCTCCCCTTTGGATCCATCATCCCCCAAATAGCCCAGTGGGAACAACTCTGCGGACTTTACCTTACAGTCTGCCAATCAAAGCCCAGGTGAGGTTGAAGAATGGGGAAGGAGGTGGAGAAGCTGCCAGAAGGCCCTCCAGTGCCATTGGGAGCCTCTCTGTTCTTGTCCATCATGGGGCAGAACCTTCAAGGAGATAGCAGCCCATCACTCAGGAAACTTCCCCGACTTCCGTCTTTCTTTGAACTTTTGGGAAGGAGCTGCTGCTCCCTGGGAGCCTTTTCCTTTCTTCCCAGGGACACCGGATTTAAGAAATCTAGCGAGGAATGCTATGTAATCTATGTTTGCCAAGATTCTGAACAAGGAAAGTTTCCTGCTATGGGTTGAATTGGATCCCCCACAAAACATATGTTAAAATCTTATCCCTACCCCTCGAGGAAGGAACGCTGGTGGCATAGGAGTGAAGCAGCCAGCGGCCCCGTGGAAGGTGGGCACGTTGAACCCACCGGCAGCTAGGAGGGAGAAAGACCCGAAGCATGAATTTGTGTGGACTAACACCTAAGCATGATTTGGACCCTTAGCAGCCCTAGAGGACGCAGTAGAACCGCGCCACACGACTTGCGAGGAGGTCAATGAACTGAAGTCCATAGCCACTTCTTGTTTCAACCCACCCACGATTTGGCTAGCAGCTCAGTGCTTTAATCACGGCGTCACTAGGGTTCCTAATGTATAAAGATTATAGAGCCTAGTAAACCCTCTGGGACACTACTCTGTCACAGCTGAGATGGAGTGGCCTGCAGAGCAAACAACAGCATGTTTGCGAATGAAGTTCTTCTTGGGAGTAGGTTCCAGTCTGTGTTAACGATGCTCTGTCAGCGTCTTGCTGCTGTCCGGCGCCATCCACTGGTTTCTGACTCACAGCTACCTCATGGACCGCAGAGGAAAGCACCATTCTCGCAATTGTTCTTATATTTGGGTTTGCTGTTGCGGCTATTGTGTCGGTCCAGCTTTTTGAGGGCTTATCTCTTCTTTACTGCCTTTCTTCTTTAACCAGCATGATCATGTCCTTCTCCAGGGATGGGTCTCTCCCTGACAACATGTTCAAAGTCCACGAGACGAAGTTTCACCACCCTGTGCTCTAAGGAGCATGCTGGTCATATTTGACAAATGTGTTTCTTCTTTAGGCTGTCCATGGTACTTTCAATATTCTTCACCTGTGCCCAAGTTCAACGGCATTGATTCATCTTCCGTCTTCCTTGCTTACTGTCCAACTTCCACAAGACTATGAGGCAACTGAAAACACCATGCCTTGGGTCAGGCAGATCTTTGTCCGCAAAGTAACCTCCCCTCAAAACAAACATGAACAACAACAAGCCCCAACCCACTACCATTTAGTCTATTGCTACCGAAAGCCACTCAATATGGAGTTCCTGAGACTGTGAATCTTTAGAGGAGCAGACAGCATCCTTTCTCCCACAGAAGGGCCAGTTGGTGTGAACTGCTGCCTTTGCAGTAAGCAGCCCAATGCATAACACCATAGTGCCACGGGGGCTCCTTAGATACGTACAGGACGTGGCCTCTCTCAAGTCACGTATGAGTTCCAGGGAGCAAATTAGACGTAGAACAAGCAAGAATGAAAGCAGGGGAGACAGACTGTGCATGCAGCTCTACCGAAGGAACGGGGAAGGGCGAGGCTCTAGAAGATGACAAGGATCTCCCCCCAGAGCAGAAAGGGGAAAGAGGGAGAGCTTTCCCTGATTTGGGACTTCTAGCTTTCAGGACTATGAGAAAGTAAGTTTTGTTCTCTAAATCCAACCCAATTGTGGTCTTTCTGTGATCGCAGCACTAGGTGCATAGGAGATCTCCCTTTTCTGAGGAAACTGTTCTCATCGGCCCTCGGTTACATTGAATAAGGTTACTGAAGTTTCTCCTTTCTTTTCTGATGGAGACAGCTGAGAGTAGCAATTAGTATAATGGTGATCCTGCTTGGTAGCTTAGATTAAAAAGATAGATTACATACTCCTTGACCATAACTTTTAGGGGGTAGTGTTGGGGTAGGCCTTGGAGGGAAGTGGTAGAACACTGGTGGTTTAGCAGAAGCACAACAAATAAGCTGACACAGGGGTCAGAACCTACAGCCCTGTGGTCCCATCAGGCCACCACCTACCTGTGTTTGCAAATAAAATTTCCTTGGGACTTCGCCAATGCGTATCATCTACGGCTACTTGTGGAAGGTATGGCATTTTCTTTTTTTTTCTTTTTCTTTTTTAACATTTTATTAGGGGCTCACACAACTGTTATCCCAATCCATACACACATCAATTGTGTAAAGCGCATTTGTACATCATTTCTCAAAACATTTTCTCTCCATTTAAACGCCCGACATTAGGTCCTCATTTTTCCCCTCCCTCCCCGCTCCCCCCTCCCGCATGAAGGTATGGCATTTTCAATCTCCTCATATACATGCAAAATCTGGACAGTGGAAAAGGGAGACTGGAGAAGAATTGATGCTTTTGAATTATGATGGACTGCCAGGAGAACCAACACATCCGCTTTGCGAGCACTACAGCCAGACCACTCCTCAGAACTGAGGAGAGCGAGAGTCCACCTTGTGTGCTTGGGACACACAACCAGAGGGATTAGTGCCGTGGAGAAGGGCATCATGCTTGGTAAAGGGAAGGGCCAATGCAAACGAGGAAGACCCTCAAGGAGACAACTTGGCACAGGGGCTGTAACAACCATTCTGAGGATGGTCCAGGGCTGGACAGTGTTTCATGAGGTTTCCAGGAGGTGGAACTGACTTGAAGGCACCTAACAGCAACATTGGAACTTTCATACTGTAAGGGCAGGGGCGAGCACGCATGAGAGGACCAGGTGGAAGACACTTCTCTTGCTCTGCTACTTTCTTGGAGACACTGCAGAAGACAAGCCACATGGACGCAACCAGACCTCAGAAGCAGGAGAAGCCGCAGAGAGACCCCTGCCAGCGCTGAGATGCTTATACTGGACCCAAAGACTTTCTACCCACTGGCTGGTGATCATCCAGCATTTGGCATCATTGCATGTGTTTCGTGAGTCTGAAGAGGACTTTCTAGATTGGTATCAGACATATGGGCTAATATCAGACTTATGGCCTTGGACTTGACTGGGTTGGGATGCTTTCTCCATGTTCATTTCCTCTTGTATATAAACCTTTCCCTTCTATGCATGTGCATGTTTATGAACTTGTTTCTCTAGTCTATCCAGACTAACACAGAAGCTAAAATAGCAGGCCATTTACATAAACAACTTTGTGGATCTCTGCTCTATACTAACGGCAGCAGGTTTAAGGCTTACTGGGCTGCTTAAATGAGACATCCGTGGCTCAGTGGTAGAATTCTGGGCTTAGAGATGTGGACTTAGGTCTGATTCATGGACAGCAGAGGTTCGGCACAACTGTCACTTTCAGTGGACGTCCGCCTATTGCTCCCTGGGAGCCTTTTCACGTCTCCCTACATCTAGCAGATTTACAAAGCGGGTCAACACGTTTCAGGAAAGCTTCCAGGCTAAATTGGACAAGGAGGAAAGATTTGGTGATCTACTTTGGAAAGTCAGCCCATATAAACTTTGTGGGTAAGCATGATCTGATCTGATCCTGACACTGGTACAAGACTGGGCAGTGTTTCCTTACATTATGGATGGGGTGGTCATGAGTTACATTCGATGCTTTCTCCCATGGGGACCTTATCAAAATAGTTCCAATTGGATATTATTCTCTCCACTATACAAATGTGGAGAGGGACGTACATGGATGACAAGTGCAGGGGTGAGGTGAGAATACATGTTTGTCTGAATACATGGGCTGTTTTCTCCCACAGAGCTAACCGCTGAGCTAAAGTCCCATTGGCTTGCTGTTTTGAATCACCTGCTGAAAAGCAAATATCGTCATGCATCAGGCAGGTGGAATCTGAAAGACAGTCCTCAAAGCCAAAGGGAGGGGTGTGTATTGTGGGTGAACTGGAAAGGAGAAGATGTGCTTCAAGGCATTTGAATTTGAGATGATTTTATGAAGCTGGACCAGCCAAACAAATCATTCCCACAGGCCGTATGACCCCAAGGGGTCTCTGTTTACTGACCTGTGGAGGGAGCCCTGGTCAGGCTGGGCAAGAACAAGGATGATACGCTCAGAATGGAAAGCAGACAGCCTGCTTGTCTCACCTGCATCTTGGTTCACTTCTTCAGGAACATCGCACAGGACAGCTGGGAGAGATCAGTGGCCTTTACACTGGACTAGCCACATTTTTCATTCTCTCTCTGCCCATAGTCACAGTCTGCCTTTGAACAAGAACATTATACTCTATTATGAGTTTCCATTTTCCCATCTCCAAAAGTGAAATTTATGTCTTAGACCAATAGTTCTTAGTCTGGTTGCACCTGCGCTCAATGGACACCAAAACCAAACTCAACGCTACCAAGTACATGCTGAACCGTAGTGACTGTGATAGGATAGGGAAGACCTGCCCTGTGGGTCCTTAAGACTGTAAATGTTTATAGGGAGTAGAAAGTCTCATTTTCATCCCTTGGAGTGACTGGTGATTTCGAACTGTTGACCTTGTTATTAACACCACAAGGTGTAAGCTCTGCATATTTCAGGCAATGGAAACTCCACGCTTCTACCTGTTCAGGACATGCTGGCATGGTCCTTGTTTCTTATTTTTAATCTTGCATTCAAACCATTGCCACTCTGTCAGCACTTGCTGCCTCTAATTCAAGTACACCTGGAATCTGATTATCTTTCATGTCTATCAAGGAAACTTAAGTCTAACCCTTCATCAGCAATTGTCTGGATTCCTGCAATAACCTCTTTACCTGTCTTTATTCTGGCTTATACCTGTTGTTCAATCTGCTTTCAGTCCATAAACCAGGGAGATTCTGTTAAATACTTAAACAAGACATGGTAATCCCTATAGTTTTTAGAGTATACGCCATTGATTTTTATAATGACCGTTAAGGAGTTCATGATCTGTCCCCTTTCTCAAGCATCTCTGTGGCCTCACACTTGCTTCTCTCTTCTCATCAACTCCCTCTTCTCTAGCCACCTGTGCTTCCTTGGGGAAGAAGAGAGTCCATCTGGTCCATCCAGGCTCCTAGTGAATGAAGGAAACAACAGAAGGAACCATGCCCCGTCCAGCACCATCCTCACACACCTGAGGCCATTGTTGCAGCCACACTATCAATCCACTTCGTGGGTGGTTATCCTCTTTTGCGTGTGTGTGTGTGTGTGTGTGTGTGTGTGTGTGTG
>NW_022111358.1:40508441-40510846 GCF_000313985.2 Echinops telfairi
TAATATGTCTGACTGTATTATTGTAATATCTCTCATGCTCTCGATGACTCTAATATAATACTTATATGTCTCAACCATACAATTGTACTTACTGAATCCGAGTAGTAGTAATAGTAGTAGCATCAGGTGGGGGCTGGCCCCACACTCCCCTGCACCATTTTTTAATTTAATACTACAAATGTGCATGAGAAGTCGTGCCAGTCTCTCATCTAAGAGGCCTTCCTTCTGTAATTTTTCCAAGACAGATCTGTTCATTCTCCTGTTAATAAAATAATCCCTCCTGGCACTGTGGGCTCGGCATTGGGCTGCTACCTGCAGGCTGGGAGTACAAACGCACCCCAAACAACTGCTCCATGAGAGAAAGCTGAGGCTCTCCTGTAGAGATGGATAGTCTCAGAAGTCCTATGGAAGTCCACTCTGAGTCTGACTGACGGGATGCCTGGGTTACATTTGGTTCTGGTAGCTATGGTACAATCAATACCTGCTCTTGACCAACACCAGAAGGCAAAGGCATACTGTTTTCTTCGGCATTCCTTCCTCATTGTCCAGCTTTCGCATGCATATGATGTGACTGAAATATCAACCAGACCTCCATCCACAGGTTATATTTTTGCTTTAACACTTTACAGGAGTCCTTCATAGTGGATTTGCAATATATATATATATTTAAATCTCTTGAATGTGTTGTCTGCTTTTTTTAATGTAACTCCCATAGGCTTTGTTGTAGATCCAAGTAAGATGAAATTCCTGACAACTTTAATATTTTATATTAACTTCATGTAGCATCAGGTTTTCTCCAGTCCATTTGTAGGATTTAAAAAAATGTGGAGGTGTGATTCATATCGAAGGCTGCAGTCTTTGATCTTCAACAATACGTGCTTCATGTCCTCTTAGCTTTCAGGAAGCAAGATTTCGCCATCTGCATATCACAGCTGTTAATAAGCCTCTTCCATGTGTTTCCAGCTCTTATCTGTACCCATGTACATGTTCTGGTCTAGCCAGATTTGTAAGGTAGAATTGGGGTCATGATGGTGTGGGGATGTGGGAGGAAGCATTAAAGAACTAGCGGAAAGTTGTATGTTAACCCAGGACAGATAAACTCCTCAGGACCAATATTGAGAGTAGCCATACCAGAACGGTAAGGGGAAGTTGGGGGGAGATACGAGGAACTGATCACAATATACATCCCCAAGGGGATGGACAACAGAAAAGTGGGTGAAGGGAGACATCGGTCAATGTAAGACATGAGAAAATAATAATAATTCATAAATTATCAAAGGTCCATGCGGAAGGAAGGGTGGGGGAGGGAAGGGTCAAAAATGAGAAGCTGATACCAAGGGCTCAAGTAGAAAGAAAATGTTTTGAGAATGATGATGGCAAAACATGTACAAATGTGCTTAATACAATGGATGGCTGTGTAGATTGTGATTAATTGTATGAGTACACAATAAAATGACTAAAAAATAATAATAATAAGCCTCCTCTTATCCCGTTGCCATGTCTTCTTAATAGATCCTCACCTCTCAGATTATTTGTTCAGCATACAGATCAAATAAGTATGGTAAAAAGATCCACCTCTGATGCACACCTGGCCTGGTTTTAAACCACTCATGGGTTCACATTCTTTCGCACATTTTAATGCCTGGGATATGTTTTCAACCAGATATCCACAGAACAATTTCCTCATTCTTTGAAGTCTTATTGCATCTTCGCACCGAGGCCTTCTTAACCAGAGAATTAATCGTGTACACCTGCCTTTCTACTCCTCTGTCCCCTTTTATTTTCCTACTTAGCAGTTATCATATTCTGACAGCTTTTCCTTAGTTTTTATTCTATTTTACAGCAAGAGACAAAGAATGATTTGCTCACGCCAATGTTTACAACATGTTGTGAAGTGCCCAACACACAACATCCCTTTATCTTATTATCAATATACTTCTATTTCCCATCTTGTCATTTAGTGTGATCTGGTTGAGTTAGCATGATCTCCATTTCCAAGGTCTGGTCACTTGTAGGGAACCAAGGTGGTGCTGTTGGGTGAACTTTGGACCACTCACCATGAGGCCAGCAGTTCAAAGCCATCATCCACCCTGGGAAAGAATAGCTGAGGCTATCCATTACCGGAAAGATCTATTTGTGATGGTTAGATCAACCTGTGTGTAGGTAGGTGTGGTGTCCAATCTATCAATTAAGTCACAGCTTGATGGAGCCTCCTTGAAGGTTTGGCATTTTTTAATAAGTGAAACAGTGAGAATCTCTCTCTCTTTCTCTCCTTCTGCTTCCTGCTTATCTGGGTCACACACCTGGCTCTGGGGTGGACCGTCCAAGTGACCCACTGTCCCTGATGGCACCCTGTCATATTCCAGTGGAGCGTGGATACACAAGACTCTGCCTCCCATGACATG
>NW_022111358.1:40511506-40554623 GCF_000313985.2 Echinops telfairi
GATCTTCCTGCACTCGGCATCATTGCATGTGTTGCATGAGTCTGAAGAGGACTTTATAGATTGGTATCAGACATATGGGCTAATATGGGACTTATGGGCTTGGACTGGACTGGGTTGGAATACTTTCTTAATGTAAAATGACCGTTTATATAAAACTCTCTCTTATACACATGAGTTTCTATGGATTTGTTTCTCTAGTTTACCCCAGACTAACACAGACTACTAGCTGGGTGTCTCTTGTTTGCAAACTTTTCACTCTCATAAGAAAAGGGAAAAAAGAAAGAAAGAAAATGTACATCATCATTCATTTAACTTATTTATTCACCTTTGTTTATTTATTTAAAACTCAAATGCTCTGCCATCAAGTTGACTCTGACTCACAGTGGCCTTACCGGACAGAGCAGAACTCCCAAGTGGGTTTCCAAGGCTGTCAATCTCGCAGTTCATTGGTGCCACCATGGTCACTGGAAAGAGATGCATCTGGAAACAGATGTGCTTCAGTTACATTTAATATGGCCATTCGTGCCCATAGGAAGCAGTGCGGGGAGCTCCCTGTTTGTGATGACTGACTTCCCACAAAGTGAATAACCCAAGTTCACATGGGCTGTGGCAGACACATGCTTCCTTGACATCAGATACGGAAAATCTCTTCTGGATTTGTTTATTTGCTGCATCAAGTGACAGAATGTGGTTACTTTGCAAGTCTCTGAGGAATTGAAAGTTAAAAAAATACACACACCAAAAACATCCCTGAAACTCAATTTTGACAAAGTTAGGTTTTCCAGCCCCTGAGGAAGAGCTTCAATGGAAAGGTTTGTTTACAAGGCATTGCTGTCTCCTGCGGCTGGCACGGCTCTGAAGTCCTCAAAAGGAGAGAAGGGGAAAAACGAAACAGAAAACAAAACAACAACAGAAAAAGAAGTTATTCTTTCCAACCGCTAAGTCGATCTAATCATTAAGTGTTTGTCAAGTTGGTTTTCCCATTCCGGGGTGGCTGTTAGCTTCGGTTGGGATAAAACAGAAGGTCACTGCTTCCACTTAGTCACCTGTAATGCAAAAGCATCCTTTTTTGAAGGATTGAAGGAAACGGGGGCAGGGAGGAAGGTTAGTTGTGCAATACTGATTCTTCATTCACATCATCACAGGACAGTGTGGACAAAAAGGTCTCTTGTTGTTAGCATGGTCCTTCCTGCTTCCACTCCTTAGTGTCTGTTCTCCCAGAAATGATAGCTGCTCCCAGAACAGGGACAGGAGCAAATCAAAGCCCCCGTGTAGTGGAGAGAAGAGAGGTGCAGGCTGACTGTTGTAGGTCTGTTCCCCAAGGAAGAAAGCCAGCAAACATCTTCATAAAGGCGACATTGGAATCCAGAGCTCTAGAAGGTTCTCTCTACACAAGGAAGGAACAAGTTCACTGTGGTTTCTCTAATCAAAATATCTCTGTGTGTTTTATACTTCCTTCGAATTGCTGTTATCAGATAGTGTCAGGAATTTCTCACACTTTGTTCCAAAGGTCAGCCAGGGCTAATGTGTGTGTTGGTAAGAGGAGTATACTGGCGGGGAGGGCCGTTTGCACAACAAAACTGTGGTCTGCCTTAGGCTGGTTGGTTTCTCCTTGACCATTATTTAAATGACCACAGGGGCTGTCGCCCCAGTAAAGGAGGACGTCTGTAGAATGCCTCTTCCCTTGCCCCTTTTCCGCACCACACACACACATACACACACCCACATGCATGAACATGCTTTCCTTTGGTCAGCCACTCAGCGCTCTCCCAAATTCTTAAGCAGTTCTTTTTGGCAAAGATAGCAGTCCTGTTCATGGCATGAGAAAGAGGATCATGTTGTTAACAGTAATAAATAGCCGCAAAAAAGCACTACCATTTTAACTTGATGTCTATTTAAAAAAAAAAAAGGCTGCGTGTGCGAGGTCAGTGGTTCAAACTCACTAGCTTCTCAGTAGGAGAAAGAAGAGCTCTCGGCCCCTGTAAAGATGTACAACTTTGCAAACCCTATCTACGGTCCTTCTGAGTAGACTTGACTAAGTAGTAGTGGTTTCTTCTTGTCTTTAAAAAAAAAATTCTTATTTCGGTTTATTTGTTTTGGAGAGGAGAAATGCAGCGAGAGGGAAAGAGGAAAGAGTGAAGAAAACAGGGAGAGACACACAGAGAGACATAGACATTTCTGGTGGTCTAGTGGTTATAAACTTGACTGCTAACCGAAAGGTCGGTGGTTCAAACCCACCAGCCACTCTCCTCACGAAAGCTGTGTTACAAACCCTCTTGGGCATTCCTACTCTGCTCTATTGGGGTTTCAACAAATGGGAATCAACTCCACAGCTGTGGATATAAAAGAGAGGTTGAGAGATAGAGTGATAGGTAGGTAGGTAGACAGACATCTACATGAATAAAACGTAGATAATGAATGAATGTCATTCTGCAGATTAACCCAGGTTTCTTTTGGAGATAGAAGTCAAGTAGAAAATAAGCTATGACACTTACTTGGAATTTATGACGTCTGTTGTCCCTCAGTTTTTCAAAAAACTGGTGACAATAGGGAGAAACATTACACAGCTAAGGCTGATAGCGAGTTAGCTGGTGAGAGGAGGCCCTTCTGTCTTCCAGGGAGCAGAATCTCTGCAGGCACGACCATGAGAAGGATACCCGTGCACTGTAGCTTTTTGCATTCTGGCTAGTCCACCTTCCTTCTACCACTCAGTCTACAGCCAGCATATTCCTCTTTCAGCCTTTGTCCCAGGAGGGATCTACATTTAAAAGAGAAGCCTGTAGGTGATGAACAGCCCAGCGTGTCCATCATCCTATTGATAAAATGTGTTGGGTGTGGTTTCCTGACATGCAGTTGATAAAATGCACTCGTGGTGTGGTGTTCCATTTCATTTGACTTTCCACTCGTTTTTTTTTTTCCTTTTTCCAACGAGAATGTCTAATGGCTAGCTTCTGTTTTCAATCATGGAGGACATTTCTATGGATTTTTTAAAAACAATTTCCAATCAGAAACATATTCTGATTCTGCAAAAGTTAGCGAGAGCATATGGAAGGGTGGGATATGCTCAGAAGTAAAGCTTTGCTGCTGGGTGAAATTAGAAAATAGGGGCGTGCTTTTGCGCGGGTGTGAATGTGTCCTGAAGGTCTCAGTAGACTGTGACTTGTGGGGAGAGACCCTGACAGGCTGTCACATTCCTTACGTCCCTAGTTAACCATAGGCCTTAATGCCATAGGGTTTGGAGAAAGAGGTGACAGCTATGCTCATTGGTTAAGCTCTGATCCCATGGGGTAGAGTGGAGCATGCAGAAAGCTTGCAGGCAGGGGGACTTGAACAGCAAATGGTAACTTACCTAACAGATGAGGTTGCTTAGTGTGGTTCGGGTTTGTAGAATACTGGGCAGGCCAGACGTCAAAAGCGCACCGGAGTGACACCCAGCTCACAGCTGTGACAAAGCTGAGTCATCTAAATAAGTCGCCCCACTCATTTCACCCACAAAAACCTCAGCCCTTCAGTGTGTTCGATTGGCACAGAGTGTGAACTGCAGGGACTCATGGAAAAGGATCCCCTCTGCCCATCCAGACATGTTCTGGAAAGAGGCCAGGACTGGCCAGCATCCTGGCCTACATTAACCTCTAGATGTTACCTGCTCTTAATGTAAGATGTAAATCCTGCTCTGAATTCTCTTCCCCTTCCTGCTTTCTTGGAGCCCTGATGGCGTCGTGGTTTTACACATTAGGCTGTGATTTGAAAAATCAGCAGATCAAAACCATCAGTTGCTCAATGGAAGAAAGATGGGGCTTTCTACTCCCGTAAACAGTTACTGTCTCAGAAACTCACAGGGGCAGTTCTACCCTGGATATGAGTTGGCATCAACTCAACGGCAGTGAATGAGTCCTTCTTCCTGTGCAAAAAAGGTGCAAGACTTAGACACAGGCCTTCTAAAACCAAACTCACTGCCATTGAGTCAATAGAGACTCCATAAAACAGAATAGAGCTGCTCTGTGGGTTTCCAAAACTTTAACTCTTTAAGGGAGTAGAGACCCATATCTTTTTCCCACAGAGCAGCTGATAAGTTTGAACTCCTGACCTTGTGGTTAGCGGCCCAATGCATAACCCACTCTACCACCGGGCCTCATACATGGACCTTGTACATTTTGATGATCACCCTTAGTATGGTCAGCTTAGATCTTGGAACTGAGGCTATGCCTCTTCCTCCTAACTTCAGTCCAATTTTGACTTTGAATACTCTCCTTGAGCTGGCTACATAGACTCTGACTCTTGGCTGGGCTTCAGCTTAGATGGAGTGCTGGCAGCTGAGTGGGTTAAACATTGGGTTGCTTCCCTCAGGGTGGCCATCAAACCAGCAGTTCCATGGGTGAAAGATGAGACTCTCTGCTCCTATAAAGATTTTCAGTCTCAGAAATTTCATGGAGCCATTACTATAGGGTTGCTATGAGCCGGAATCAACTCGATGCCTGCGATGTGGTTTGGTACCACCTCAAACATAACAAAGGTCATGAAGGTGGCACAGGACTGGGTAAGGTTTCTTTCTTTTGTACAGGATTACTATAGCCCTGTACCTTCTTCAAAACTCAAAGGCATCTATCAACAACAAAAAGAATGGCCTGTCTTTCTAGGGTGTCCAGTGGCTCCTTGGTGATATTTGGACTGCATGATGCTCTTCTAGTCTTTTGGAATACTGATGTTCACTTTGTGACCTGCTTTTTTCCTAACTCTCCCCACCTGAGGTTCCTATTCCTTTACTCCTAGATGTTGCATGCCCAGCTTGAAACATTAATTTCAGAAGACCTGTCCCACCAAACATTCGTTTAGCTTGATAGATAAAGAATGTCTGTTTTGATCCTTGCGCGCTTTCAAGATGTATCTATATAGGACCACACTGACCATAGTAAACAGAAAAGGTCCATAGGAGGTTTAAAGGTGTTCAGTTTAAGCAAATAGGGGAGGAACACTTTGGAAAAGGAAGAGGATAATGGTTGCACAGTTCAAGGTCTTGAATCAATGGCATTGAATTGTACAAATAGAAATTGCTGCATTGGTATATTTTCTTCCTTGGATATTCTCAACAACAACAAAGATGAAGAAAATGATATATGTCATTTATATATGTATACACATATAGGTGTGTTAATATGTGTGTGTGTATCAAACAATCAGTTCAGCAGTTCAAATCTACCAGCCACTCCATGGGAGATCAACCAATGTACCTTCAACGAAGACTGCTGTTTTCTCCTCGACACAAATGCAGTGCAGGTGTCAGAAGACTCTGTGTATCTACTGACACGGAAGTGCATAATGCCCCAGGTGTCCAAACCAAAACACCCAAACTCACTGCCATCGAGTCAGTTCTGAGTCCTGGCAATTCTAGTGGGTGAGGTAGAACTCCCCCTTTGGGTTTCTGAGACTGTCACTATTCATAGGAATAGAAAACCTCATAGTTCTCCCTCAGCATGATTGGTGATTTCAAATCTCTGACCTCAGAGTTAGCAGCCCAAAGAGTAACCAATCTTCCACCATAGCTCAGGCACCTAGAGTTGGTCACTAATACCCCGACTTCTGGCTTTCAAATGAACGTCAGCTGAGTAGTGTTCTGGGTGGCAGTGATCCAAGTCCCAAGCCGAGTTATTATTTTTGTAAACTAATCTTGGTAGCACTAACGCTTTTCATCCTCTCTTTAATTTCCAAGCCTCCCTTGCAACTGGAATAGATATATGACATGGTCATCATAGAAGGGAATATTCTTTCCTGATTATTTAAAGCATACCCCTCCTACACACACACACACACACACACACACACACACACACGCACACACACACTTATTTTTAACAAAAGGAAAACAATTTGTGAAGGGACTTTGCTTGTTCTAGTGATAGACATGGGAAAGGGACCCAGGGGCCAACATGTGGAATTGAGTATCAGAACCCAGCT
Organism: Echinops telfairi; assembly: GCF_000313985.2. NCBI lineage: Eukaryota > Metazoa > Chordata > Mammalia > Afrosoricida > Tenrecidae > Echinops > Echinops telfairi. The sequence continues at coordinate 40,517,459 of NW_022111358.1, forward strand.
ACCCCATTTGAATCCCTCACTTGCAGCTGTGCACTCCTGGTAGTGCTACTTTACCTCTTTGTGGCTTGGTTTACCCATCTGTGAAATGGATATGATACTAGTATAAAGGATTATTAAGAGGATCAAATGAGGCAATTAATAATTATTAAATATTTAGCCATGTATGGCACATAGTAAGGACTTAAAAATATGTGTTGAACATATAAGTTCAGATATATTCCATGCTGACTGTTGATTTATATAATAAGCATTCATGGCCTTTTTTTTCTGAAATTGACAATGATAAAAAATGGGTAACTGAGTTCCCGTCTTGTCCAGGCATGGAGGAAAGTTACTCTACCCTATAGAACACTGAAGAGAGTAAGATGCGTACTCTCTGATGTGGACATTTCTCTTCAGTGATGGACAATGGTAACCAAGCAACAATGATGATGCATGTGCACCTTTTTTACATGGAAAATTGTTCAGGCAATGAAAAAAATAATATGACAGGACATATCCTATAGAATGATGTCCCTTATCTTCAGTGTATTAAAAAGTACATAGAAATATTAGCAAGGACGGACAGAAGGACTGGAGGTCTGGATAATTTAAAATATTTTCCTTTTTGTTTATTTGAATTTCTTGTAATTTATACAATGATCTTGGAGAGTTAGTATAAAAACTAAATGTGATTTCTTTCTTTCTTGTTATATATATATATAGTGTGTGTGTGTGTGTGTGTGTGTGTGTGTGTGTGTGTGTGCATTAGGGGCCAGGTTGTCTAGAGAAACAAATCCAGAGATGTTCATATATGTAGAAGAAAGGACTTATTATTAAGAAGCAATTATGTATCAAGGAGGCATGCCTTCTCAGTCCAACTCATCCATAAATCCAGTGCTTGTCCATAAGTCCCTCTTCAGACTCACGCAAGGAAGGACATTGAATTGGGATACAGGAAGATCCCAGGCTGGTGGGTGCTGGGTGGCTGGCTCCAAAGTCAGTGGAAACGGGGTCAACAGCACTCGGAATCAGTATCGGAGTCCCAGCAAGTAGGAGGGTGAAGGGTCAGAGAGAGAAAGAGCATCGCTGTTTAACTTGGGTTTATACAAAAGGCTGAGGACACCAAGGAGGTGCTGTTTGAATGACAGGTTTGACTGCAACCCTACGAAGGAGTGTTTAGTTCACATAGTGCCTAACTACCACAGCTCCCGATAGCCAGAGAAACACAAATGGCAACTATCTACATGGGCTTCTCCGGATGGAAGACAGAGATATCAAATGGACTACCTCTGTGGGAAGAGAGCGTGGAGAAGCTCAGTACTAGTGGCTAAAATCAGGCCAAGGGCTACCTGTGGAACAAATCATCCATTGTTCATATGTAAGTTCAGATTGAAGCTGAAGATAATTAACATAAATTCACAAAAGCCAAAATACTACTTTGAGTCTATTTCACGTGAATTCTGAGAACTTCTCAAGAACAGATTTGCCGCACTGAGCATTAACGAGAGAAGACCTGAAGGGTTTGGGACTGACATCAAGAACATCATACGTCATGAAAACAAAAACTCATTAGTAGGACAGAGAAGAAACAAAAGATCAAAGTGGATGTCAGAAAGACTAGGAAATGGGCTCTTATTGTAGAGTAAATATAGCAAATGGAAGGAACAATGAAATCAAATAACTGAATAGAAAATTTCAAAAGGCAGCTCAAGAAGATAAAGTCATACATTATACTGAAATGTGCGAAGACCTCAGCATATTTTAACTTGAAAAACCTAAAGAAAAAATTCAACCCTTAAGCTGCAATATTGAAAGATTCTACAGGCAAAATATTGAACGATGCAGGAGGCATCAAAGAAAGATGGAAAAAATATACAAAGACTCTGTGCCCCAGACAACTAGTTGACCTTCAGCCATTTCGAAAGTAGCACATGAGCAAGAACTTATGATACTGAAATCCAAATTTAAATTGGCCAAAGTTAGTTCAGGAATTGATGGAGTACCAATTGAAATGTTTCCAGCAGCTTATAAAGCACTGACAGTCCTCGTTCAGTTTAAGGACACAATGCTTGGTAAAGTAGAGGGTCAAGGAAAAAAGGGAGCCTCTCAAGGAGATGGCTTGACACACTGGATACAATGGACTGAAACAGGAGAGCAGTCCTGGGGATGGAGAAAGAGGGATGAGACAGGTTTTCTTCTGTTGTCCTTGAGCCAGAAACAACTCGAAGTTACCTAGCAACAAGAAAATATATGTATTTATACTTATTAAACTCTCCAGTGGAAGAAAGTCGAAGCTTTCTACTCCTGGAAAGAGTTACAGTCTCGGAAAACCCACAGGGGCCGTTCTACTCTGTCCCCACAGGATGGCTATGAGACAACATCAATTCAATGGCAGTGAGTTTGCGAATTTGAAACTGTCTGAAAAGCTATGCTCGGGTGTTAATAATTAATAGAATTGCAGATCATTTTATTTTGATGTTTGTACTTCCTGATTTACTGTAATTGTTATGGAGCATTCTGGTTTTTGCTTTTACAGTTACAATAGCACAAAGGAGCTTCTCCTTTCATTTTTAATGGCTCTGCTACTTTGGGTCTTCTGAAGGTGCCCAAGACAGAACATGCAGTAAGCACCAGATATTTGTGCTAATAAAGATTCCAAGAGGACAGCCCTTTGCCCCCACCGGCAACACTAAGGTTGATCTGGAGATATTTCTATTTTATGCCCAGCATCCACCCTACCTCATTCCATGTTGGTGATATTTTGCCAGATAAAAAGATTCTATATAATGCGAATATCTTACTTTAAAGGCAGATCTCAGAATAAAAGCTTTCTGTAAAGGAAAATGAGTATGCTGGATTCCTAACCTTGAGATCCTAATGTTTTATTTTAAAGTATCTGTAGGAATTTGTTAAGGAGGCCTTGTGACATAGAGGATGCCTATTGGGCTGCCAACCGAAAGGTCAGTCATTTGAACCCGCCAGCCACTCTGAGGGCGGAAGCTGGGGCTTTCTTCTCGAAAGAGTTATAATCTCAGAAGTCCACAGGAGTGATCCTACTGTGTTCTGAATCAGTGGTTCTCAACCTGTGGGTCACAACCCTTTGGGGGTCAAACTACCCTTTCACAGGGGTCATCTGATTCATAGCAGTAGCAAAATGACAGTGATGAAGTAGCAATGAAAATAATTTTATGGTTGATAGGTCACCACAACATGAGGAACTGTATTAAAGGGACGCAGCATTAGGAAGGTTGAGAACCACTGTTTAAAGGATCTCTATGAGATGTCATTGATTTGATGGCAGTGGATTTTGTCCTTTTTTTTTTTTTTTTTTAGGAACTTGAACTGCTAATATCAGAAGTTCAAAAGATAAGACTATTTACTCCCACCATAAAAATCTAGAAAACCCCATAAACCATATATACAGGGGGGCACCCCCCCCATCCCCCAAATGGGTTTTCTCCCCGAAAGCCATGTACTTGAATTTTTTTTAACAAAACATCCTTATTACCTTCAAAGTACTCAACATTTAATTTAATACATTCGTCAAATCTGCTATTCCACTCTTGGAAACAATTTTCAAACTCATCTGTTTGGATAGCGGACAGCACCTCCTTTGTTTTTTTCTTCACCTTTTCTAAGTCATCAAATTTCATGTCCCTCTTCACTTTTGAATACAAAAAGTTGCACGGAGCAAGATCAGGTGAGTAAGGTGTTTGGGGCAAGAGAGGCATCCTGTTTTTTTTGCCCAAAACTGGCACACTGACATAGCTGCATGTGCATTGTCGTGGTGGCAAAATTAGTCCCTCATCTGCCACAAACAAGGCCTTTTGTTTGGTCACACACTGTTATGAACCTTTAAGAACCTGTAAATAGGAAGCGTGATTAACAGTCTGACCTGGTGGAATGAATTCCAAATGCATTACAAGTAGACATTTTTGTCTGTTTGGGAAGTTGACAGAAATCCAGACTGAGATTTGTCATCAGTTTGGCATTTCACCTTTTTTTGAAATGAAAAAGCACTCATCCACTTGAGTTTTTCCCATAGCACTGTCCTTGTAAGCTATGTTCAACATCACAACAGTTTCTGCAGCATTTTTCCTGAGCAGGAAACGAAATTTCACTGCTGAACTCTGTTCACTTAAATTGGCCATCACATAAAAAATGAGCTTCAAAGGAAACTGCTTTTACAAAAAATTCACTGTGACCAGAGAGGACCTCCCAGGTGACGCCACTGGGCACACCAACTCAGAGCAAGTTGCTTTATGCTCCCCTAGCAGGAAAAATGTGTATCATGAAAGCTCTGCTTCACCCAACACAATTCCGGGTTTGGGGGTGTACCTCCTTAGATGTTTGCTATTAATTGGCACGTTTGTTTTGGGAAGGGGCTAGAGGATTAGGGGGCGATGGCTAACCAAGAACTCAGACCGTATGAAAGGTACCTAAGGATAGTTCTTTAAAAGCATTGCAAGATATTATTGCTCCTTTTCTTGACTTGAGAACATAGACAAGGTTATTCAGAGGATAGGTACTTTTGCCCCTCTCTTGTGGTTTGTGAATTCCCAGGCCCACTTGTGAATGTAAAGCATTCTCTTCTAATACAAGTTCATCCATCAGTCCAAGAAAAAGTGTTTCCTTTTCAGAGGACCTGGATTGATTGGTTGGAAATATAATTTGGTTCCTATGTTTGTTCTGGATCTGAGATCAGAAAGCAATTACAAGCTGCCCTGTTGCGTGGATTTTATTTTAGTGGTAAAGTTCAGAAGTGCAGTGCGAGACAGGACCATCAGGGTTGTTTATATAGTCTCTTGTCTTCCTTTACTTGCATTTTATTTTAACGGAGGAAGAAGAATGACCCTTCAAACTTTGAGAATTGGCAGCGAAGATGTTGTCTGCTATCAATTCTTATTTCTGTGACAATTCTTCTCTCTGTTAGAAAAGACAGCTACTGGGGGAGGAAAACTACTCATAACAGGGATATTTCTTTGGGCATCTATTTTGAGGCAAACACAGTTCTAGATTTCATACGTTTTTTGCCTCATGGGAGCCCTGATGGTGGAGTGTTTTGTGTGTCGGTCTGCTACCTGCAAGGTCAGCAGTTTGAAACCACCAGTAGCTCCTTTGGTAGAAAGAGGAGGCTTTCTATTCCTGTAAAGAGTTATAGTTTTGGAAACCCACAGGGCCAGTTCTCCTCTCTCCTACAGGGTCACCGTGAGTTGGCATTGACTGGATGGTAATGTTTGGTTCTTATTTTTGTGCCATGAATTCCAGTCAGACGCATAGTGAGCCCTGCAGGGTTTCTTGGCTGTACTCTTTATGGAATCAGATCCCTGCTGAAGAGCAGGTTTCTGGGCTGTGGCCATTTCAATAGCAGTTTTGAATTTCTTTGTCTAGTAGCCTTTCTTTGGCTAGCAGACCCCCAGGAGACAATTGACACCTTGGCTGCCACAATGGGCTCCAGCCTAAGAATGATTGTGAGGATGACACAGAGCAGTGTTTGGTTCTGTTGAACACAGGGTTGCTGTGAGTCAGAACCTACCTACTACGTGGCACGTAACAAGAACAACCCTGAACATGCTTTGGTGAACCCTTGTCCTGCTGGAAAGCCTGATTATCTCCCTCAATTCTTATCTTCAGAGAACATGAATGTTGCAAGAGAATATCTCACATACTCAAAACAGCTAAGTGGTAATTGGCAGAAGTGGATTTGAATTTGCTTTCTTTTAACTACCATGTGACATCCTAGGGTTTTGAGCCTGGGCACAAGGGGATCGAGGCGGACCATTCACTCACTACATCTCATATTTCCTTCCCTTATTTGTAAGTCAAGGGTCACGATGAAGATGAGAGGATGATAATTATCCCTCCCTCAGTCCGCAGTTCTTAATGGGTGTCACCTTATTAATCACATGGCCAAGGACCGTGAAGTACTACACACATGGCTTCTGCTCAGTTCTCTTTGCCTCCTTGCTAGGGACCATACTTGCCCTAGGATGGACCAAGTTCTCACTGCAACAGAGCATTTTCTAAATGATCAAGATGGCATAAAGGATGCTCTTCTTTGTTCAACCCAATGGTTAAGAAGTTGGCTGCCAGCCCCAAAGTCAGCGACTGATCTCCACCAGCTGCTCCGTCTGCTTCGGTCAAGATGACAGCCGTGGAAACCCGTGGGGGCGGTTCTATCCTGTTCTTTGTCTGAACGGCTGCTCTGAGTTGGATCCAACTTGTCAGCAGCGGGTTGGGTTTGTTTTGGAGCTAGTGTTGGAATTTCAGAACACTGGAACAGCTTTAGCAGACACGTCTCAGTGATTTCATGATTAGTCCTTAGTTGTTATACTTGGGTCTAGAACTGATTGATTAGCTCCTGTCTGAAAGTCTGCGACTTCCGAGTTGTCAGCAGGGTGAACTCACTCTGGAGGGGGAGTTCAGGGCAGGGGAGGTGGTGCAGGGCAGGTTAGGAGAGGGAGGAAACCACCCCTGTCTGGCAAAGGCATCAAGCCAACAGAGCCATTTGCACAGTGCATTCACTAGTAAACCACCAGTAATGCTCATGATGCCCAGAGTGAGCTTCACGTGTGTAAGGGAAGGATGGCAAACAGTAAGTTCTCGTGTGTGCTCTTACTGCATGGCTAACCGCCAGGTGGGTGATTCGAACCCACCAGCTGTTCCCATGAGGTTGTCTGGTTCCATGCAGAGTCACAGTCTCAGACACCCCAAGGTGGAGCAATTGTCCTCTGTCCCCAGAGCTGCTGTCAGTTCAGTTTCACTCGGTGGCACTGGGTTATGTATAAAATACCAGGTTAGATTATTTTATTGGCTTTAGATTGTTTGCTTTGTATCACCACATGTCAATTGGGCATTTTCTTTATTTTTATTGGAAATAGGTCCAAAGATAAAATACTTAGCCGATTTCTAATCCAGAGCCTGGATTAGAATCTTCATCTTTTTGTCTAATGCTCATCGTTACTAAAACAAGAAAGAAAATTAATTAATTAATTAAAATTGCTGCGATTAAATATTGACATCGTGTTTTTTTAGGAGCAACATACACATCTAGCCCAAAGATATTTACAAAATATGATTTAAATACCAGGAAGTATGTAAAACAAGTGGATTTGCATAACTCCTATCCATTCAAAATAATTGGGGATAAGGACACTTTGGAATAATACAGTTGGGCTTCTTAGTTTGTACTTTTTTGGTAAATTCCTTCAACTATCTACAAAGTCTTGAATTAATATTTGAGTTTGGGGGTTGTTTTTGATACTTTCATAAAAGATACTTGAAAATTAATCATTTACATGCAAATCATGGCTGCTAATTCTTGAGAGAACTTGCTCTATTTCCTTAGGTAGATAAACCTCCAGAAACTCTTGACATAGTATTCACTTTCTGTTAAAACTTCTTGCTTCATAGATAATAAAGAAGTTAATTTAAGCTCAGGCAGCCTCAAAAAATTATCAAAAATTTTAAACAAGTCAGGTCTAAATTCATGAGATTTCATAGCAATGCAAAATATGTATATTTACACAAAGAGGAGATAGAATAGAGGAGCCATAAGAAGCAGATGCAATTAAGTCAGGAAATACCACAAGTTCAAAATCCTTTGATTTTTTTTTTCATGGTTCAAATGGAAATTTTATCTTGTGATATTCGATGCTTTGTCCTAAATCTAAACAGGCTGTTGGACTTTAAATGAGTAAGAATCTATCAAGGTGATTTAAAATATGCTTTCAGGTTCAGTTTAAGCAGAAGTTTTGGAATCAGACACATTTAGGAAACAGTCCCGGCTTTGCTACTTACAAATGGCATTGACCCAGTTGCTTAACGGATTCTGTTTAACCCTCTGTAACCGGAGGGGAGCTGGCCTAATCTGTCAGAAGGTAGAAAGGACAACAAGTGTTTACCAGTTGCGATCAGTCATTTCCAATTCAGGGCAACCCCATGTATTTCAGAGCGGAGCTTTCCTTCAAAATAGTATATTATCATTTTAAGGTTGTCCAAGTAACATTAAAATGTGATGTAGCGTTAGCTCGTTTTCGATTGAATAATTAATAACTAACCTGTTCACATTAGCTATTTTTAATGAGGGATGGCCAAATTCCATCCTTTTCTCCTTAAAAGTCCTAGGTAGGAGAAAGTGTGAGTATACAAGGAGCGAGGGTGTGCCTGGATTGGCAGACACACACTGCTGATGATGGGAGGCCGCTCTCCACTCTGCTCCTCAATGGAATGCCTGTGGAACTTGACAAAGAAAACTCCTTGAAAGAGCTCCTGGCTCAGTGAAACTCGCTCAAATACTAGAGAGACAGGCCTTGCGAACGCTGAAAAAAGAGAGAGGGAAAAAGAGACACAGCTGCAGTCCAGTTGGGTTGCAGTAACTCAAACTGGACACCCTGCCCATGCCATCACTGAAATTTACTTTCCTCCTCGCGGAAGTTGAACATTTTCCATGCGTTCTTGTTTGGTGTCTGAATGGACACTCAGCTAAGTTTCTGGCATGCAACATTCTCGACAGGGTCGGGTATAATGTCAACTTCTCCATAAGCACTTTAAACATTTCTTCCGATGAGCATTTAAAGTATAATGCTACGTTAATAGAATATCCTTTTCTTTCATCTCCTCTTGCCCTGTTTGGAAAGAGTCATTTTCTACCAGCACAAAACATAAAAAACCACCCAACCCAATGTAATTTTCCAGGTCCCACCAAAACCAAAGGACAGTAGTGGATGTACAAAACATCTTTCTCCTGGTAACATGCAGCCATGTTGTGAAACGGCTTCTTAGCTGCACCAGGGAGCACAGGAAAGGGAAAGACAGGCACAGAGCTTGTAAAACGATAGCATTCCGAAGCCTACAAACTACCTGTATTGTATGCTATTTATTCCTGGTCGAAGTGCATACCGCTGGCTGCTCTCTCTAGCCCCAAGTGTTCCATTTCTGAAAGTAGAAAGCAAACAAGGAAATATCTATGCTATAAAATGTCAAATTGCCTTCCAAACTTGTTCCAGTTTCCAACCACATCAAGAAGGGTGTCTGAAAAGACAATCAGCTTTTGCACTAACCAAATATATATATACAATTATTTATCTTTAAAACATTTTCCTTGGGCATGTATCATCAAAGGAATGTTCGGGGTTATTCTGAGGCTATTGGCCTCCACGACTTTAAAAACTAGTTTTGTAGCTATAGGACATTTGTCTTTTTTTTTCCCCATAAAAAAATATAAATCAAATAAGCCACAATTCAATTTGTTTAGGGAAAAAACTGCTGAGCTTGGGGTAAACTGCATCCATTTTCTCAGGAATGAGATGTTGGTAGCCTCCCAAAGAAAAACGTAATGAGAAATTATGAAAGCTTTTCCATTTACCTGAGACTAAATAAATCAGTGATAAAATCATGATAAAGCTTCCCTACCTCTGCGATCTATTAACAGACCTTTTAAAGGCAACGCAAACCTTCGTATAGTCACTGCCATTTCCTAGTACATGGATTAAGAAGTCAAATCTCTGCTTGTATCCTTCAGAATCTGGATTCTTTTTGAGGAGTAAATACATTATCTTTTTGGACCTCAGGAAATAAATAAAGGATTAAAAAAGTATTCATAAATGGCCAGATAAGCAATATTTTAATGAGATGAATATTAATGGTTTAAGAAATATACATTGCATTTCTTTTGAAATACTGATGGATTTCTAAATGTGAAAAATATACTTGGGCAACTGATGTTCTGATCTATGCAGAACCAGTGAATTGGAAATATATCTGGACTATATCTGGACATTGATCTTCAAGCTGCATTCTCAAGTATCCAAACCCTGAGAAGAACTTCTAATTCAGAATAGATCTCTTTGATGCCGTCATCATCTATGTCTATATCTGTCTATCGATATCTGTCTATCTATATCTGTATCTGCTGTCTGTAGTTGCCAATCACTGCTGTATATAAATTATGTCTAGAAATGGGAACTTCAATTTTTAAAATGACTTAAATTTTTAAAAAATGTATTTTGCTGTTGCTTTGAGAATACACACAGCCGAACATACACCGATTCAACGTATATGTACGTGACATTGACGACCTTCATTGGGTCGTACAACCATTTTCCATCTCTATTTCTGAGCTGTTCCTCCCATATTAACATGATACCACTCCCCACTATAATTCCTATATAATCTTTTGAGTGGCTATTATTAATTTATTCTATGGAAAGTTCTTAAAGAATCATACTGCTCAAGGTTTTACTGGTTAAACTTAACTGTTGTTGGTTTAAAACAGACTTTGTATTAAGGTTTAATGATTATCATGAGTTATACATTTTAGAGATTTATCTGACTTTTGTGGCTAAAGGAAATTGGGAGTTGATGAGCATTTTAAATTGTGTTCTGTATTTTCCTCTTTTGTTGTGTATTATTGTATAGAATTTTGATCAAAATTTGCAGTAATGGTAGGCAAGCACTCTCCAGCTCTTCTGGTCTCCTGGCAAAAGAGGCAGTTATTCCTAGATGCAATCAGCTACAGTAAAACACGAGTCAGCCAGGAGAACTGAAGTAGATGGAACTGAACGGCATTATGCTGAGCAAAGCAAGTACATTACAGAAGGATAAGCACTGTACAGCTTCACTTAGATGAAGACATAAGAAATGTCAAATGGATGTGTAGAGAACCAAAATGATATCACACTTGGTAAAGTAGAGGGACAATGACAGAGAGGATTCTTGACGAGATAGACTGACCCAGTGGCTACAACAACGAAGTCAAACAGGACTATTATGACAGTGCAGCTGGCTCACGGAGTCAGAGGGACATGACTCACACCTGCGTTCATTTGATGAAGGATCTGTTGCAATATTCTGCTCGTTTTTAAAATTGTGCTCTTAGTTTCCTCTGGATATGGTGTCACGAGAGGCCAGTCCCTGGAAAATGACATTATGCTTTGTGAGTTAGTCTGGGAGACTAGAGAAACAAAATTCATAGACACTCATATTTTACAAGAGAGAGCTGTATATAAAGGGTAAGTATACGTTAAGAAAGCATCCCAAACCAGTGCTGTCCAAGCCCATAAGTCCGTCTACAAAGTCTACCTCAATCTCACAAAACACACGCAATGACACCAACTGCCAGAGGAAAAGTGAATCAGTGAGCGTGTAAGCATCTCAGCGCTGGCAGGGGTCTCCACGCAGCTTCTCCAGCACCCACGGCTGCATCGGGGTAGGCCCATGTGGCTTCTCCTCAGGGATGTCTCTCAAGAAGTGAGCCTTGCCAGCTGAAGCAGGGAACTAGCTAAGGCAGTCGCATACTGGTCCGATGATCAGAGAGCAAGAGACAGGACAGAGGAGGCTTGCTGAGCCATTTATCTCTCTGCCCTTCAATTCATCCCACATCTGTTCATTGGCCAGGTTGGCATAATAAACCTAGCTATTGCACTTGGTAAAGAAGAGGGTCTGTGAAAAACAGGAAGGCCCTCAACCAGATGGACAGACACAATGGCTTCGACAAAGGGCTCAAGCAGAGGAACAATTGTGAGGATGGCGCAGGACTGGGCAGTGTTTCAGTCTGTTGTGCACAGGGTCACTGTGGGTGGGAATCAACTCTATAGCGCCTAACATTTGTTTCCTTATCATTGAGTTTTCAGAGATCTGAAAAGACTTCAGCTACAAGTCTTTTATTAGATACGTGTTTAACAAAGATTTTTCTCCCAGTCTGGTTGTCTTTGCCTTCTCTTAACAATGGCCTTCAAGGAACAGCCATTCTAGAATCTTAATGAAGTGCAATTTATTTTTTTGTCTTGTCCCTTTATGCACACATTTTGCATGTGTCTCGGAGGCAGCTTTGTAAAACCCAGGACTGCAAAGATATTCTCCCCGTTTTCTTTCAGAAGCTGTCGTTTCGTGCTTGACCTTTAGACCTACTGTTCCATCTTTCATTAATTCCACCAGTGGTTTTAATCCAAATGGGTCTTTAGGCTGGCCTGCCTCAACCATTTCTTTCTACCTTGAAAGGTCTTGGCATGTGATATAAAAACTTCATCAGTTAACGTCATTTCCTCTTAGGATCCGGGACATTCGTAGAAACTCGTCTCCCAAACAAGAGTAGGTACAGTCAATATGCGAGCTGAACTGGATGGATATAGTTCATCACTTTTTCTTCTTTTAAAAAAAATCATTTTATTAGGGGCTCCTACAACTCTTATCACAATCCACACACACATACATCAATGGTGTAAAGCACATTTGTACATCCGTTGCCCTCATCATTCTCAAAACATTTGCTTTCTACTTGAGCCCTTGGCATCAGCTCCTCATTTTTTCACCCTCTCTCTCCGCTCCCCCCTCCCTCATGAACCCTTGATAATTTACAAATTATTATTTTGTCATATCGTACACTGTCTGATGTCTCCCTTCAGCCACGTTTCTATTGTCTGTCCCCCAGGGAGGAGGTTGTATGTAGATTCCTGTAATCAGTTCCCTCTCTCTACCCCACCCTCCCTCCACCCTCCTGGTCCTGAAGGGATCATCCTCGCTGGATTCCCTGTGGTTCCAGTTCCTATCTGTACCAGTGTACATCCTCTGGTCCAGGCAGATTTGTAGCCATACTTTCTTATTTAGCTTAGTGCTTACAGAACTCAAAGTGATAAGGACAATAAAATAGTTGCATCACTTCCTTCCAGGGATAAGCTTACCTAATCACCTGGTACTTTCATTCAATGCTTTTTCCGTGTTGAAAATTGACTAAGCAATAGAACATTGTGGGGACTGCCCTCCTGTCTGTTTAGGCGATTGGATTTTCTATAAGAATTAAGGGCACTTGCATCTTCTCTTTGCTCTCAACATCAGTAAGACTTAAATTGACATGTTGCCAGATTATTAAAAGATGTAACATGCATCTGAAAAAATCAGAAGGGGGTGGTGGAAAAAGAGTGCCTTATAATTTCATAATTCACATTCTTTAAAACTGCATACAGCTGGTTCCAGAAATGTCTTTAAGGTCAAAATAACCAAATCAAAGAGGCACAGCTGGATTTTATATGAGTTTATTTCACCAAATGTGAAATCTGCTATCTCTTATGTAGAACTATGGGAATGTTAAAACAGACCACTCTGCTGGTGATTTACACAGAGGCTGAAAAAGGGAAGGGTGGGTAAAATTAGGCAGTGGAGTCGCTAGCAGACTGTGTACCTTCTAAGACTTGCCAGGAGTCAAGAGGCATGTGCGAGTCAGATGATGGAAGGAGAGCCAGAGAAGAGAGGATATTTGTTTAGATAGCTGCTTGGTCACAGACACGTTATTGCACTTCATATGTTCAATCACACATTTACTCATGCACTTACTCAATAGTCATTGAGTACTAAGGCTCACTGTACCGTGCTAGGTCTTGGCAGAGATGTGAAGGTAAATCCTGAACAAGAGAACTGTGTGCGCCAGAACCTGTGTAAGCAGAAACCTGTTCGAGGAGGAAAATTTCAAATTTTTCCCATCAAAAGGAGCGATAAAACACTGGTAAGACTGTCCTCTGGCAATGGTAAGACACCTTGTGAGACCTAGACAATCAAAGCAGTCAGTCCTGCCAAGCTCTGGGACTTATCCAGCTTCATGTTTATATGCTGGCACTCAAGGAGGGCACAGACTAGCGTGGACCTTGAACTATATCTGGATCAGAAAAGAAGAGAGCAGTGGAATAACAGAAGAGGAACAGCAACGACAACAAATCCACAGTATTTCAAAGGAGGCAGATATTCTTCGGAGTGGGAGAGTTTAGGACAGTCGTAAGAGGGACGTGATGCTGTGAGGGGGGAAATTGCATGGGTGAATGCACGATTGAACAAGTCAAAAGAATGGTCTGCAGGGTGACCTATTCTAAGCTAAGAGGGAAGTGTGAGGAAAAGTCGATGAGGAGGGACGCTTAAAGAGTGCTGAGGGAGCACCGGCACTTCAAATGTAGTTGTGTTTAAGACGGCACAAGAGGAAAAGCAGTAAATAAGAGCGACAAGAAATCAGAAAAGGTTCATACACTACCCTTTACATTCTGTGCCATTTAGCAGAATATACACAGACTAAGTGGCTCTTGCATCGTCTCTAAATATCCAGGTTATTTGTATAGCTTGGGCGGCTTTCTAAAGAACAGCCTACAGCACAGCGGTCCATGTTTCTGCCCAGGACGACCAACTTGGGGGTAGAACTCAGCATTGGGACCAGAATATTTCACTGACAAAGCAATTAGAAATAACCCATGGAATTCCTGATATTCTCCTCAAGCCTCTTGATTTGAGAAAGAGTGAGCAAGATCACCATTCACCCAGTCCAACTAGGAGCTTGACATCCCACTCCTGCCAGCAAGCCATCCTTTCTTTGTATCTGACACTGTAGCCTGGCCATAGGTGGTGGTGGCATTTTCTGATGGCTGTTTTGGATCGGGAGAAGCCTTTTTTTTTTTTCTTCAGTTGCTCACCCGGGACACGCCCATCTTTAAGGCATATTTGGCTGTGTAACATGTTCACTGCACTCCCCTGGGCAGATATTTCATTTCCCCAAATCGAGTCGAGAGTCATAAATACCTGTATGTAGTTCCACTCTTAAAAAGAGCCCAGTAGCATCCCACAAAGACTACACACTTCCTGTTGAGCCAGACAAAGAAATCTGAACTGCTCATCAGGCCAATGCAGAGAGAGCGAGGCAGCCCCTGGACCCCAGCCACCAGTGCCAGAGAAGTTGGCACATGCCTTAGTGTAAAATGTAGTCTAGACCTGGTCAAACCTTTAGCTCTTCCAGGAAACTCAAAGTGAGGAATTTGGGCTTTTATTTTTCTCTAGTGGGAAAATACTTAGAGATCATTCATATGATACTGGATGATGATGTGTAAAAACAATGTTATTGTTTTCTTATTTTGAACTCCTAGCATTGCTTTTCTTTTGGGAAGCTTCAACTCGACTTCAGATTTCTGAGTGCATTTCTTCAACAAGCAGGGAACACCCCTGACAAGTTTATATCCTATTGGGTGCCCCTTATAGTATCTGGCTTCATATTGATCTCTATGAGGGGGCTTCAAAAGGTTCTTGGGAAAATCGTTTCCCCACTAACTTTTTGAAGCACCCTGGTATTTTTTTCTCACCATTTCCTTCCTCTAATTCTACAAAAGGGAAACACAAGTGAAACTGTTCACTCCAGATTAGGGAGTAAGCATGAGAAAGTGCATGCTTACCTTGCTTACCAGGTACTCTGCCCTTCTCAGGGATTTGAAAATAGATTCTGGTCCTGTTGGAAAAGGTGCTATGGGGTTTGGAGAAGCTATGCCTAGAAGCAGAATCTTTGATGTGGTGAAAAAATGTAGAACTGTTCACTATAGCCTAAGCAAGCACTAATAAGTCAGGTTGACCTTGCTTAATGGTAATCCTATACTGCCTCCAAACTACTTGTGGTCACTTGGTTATTTCTTACGCATCTCCTTTTCTTTTCTTTTCTCTGGCTTGAAGTTTTGCCCCTTTTCCCCTCTAGTCCAAAGGAGCTTGACATCACGTGGCAAATATGTCCTTTACATAATGATGGGTTGGGAAGGAAGAGGTGGGTGAACCTGCCTACTACTCAGCAATTCGCAGGCAAGGCGTGACCTCCACCAATGTCATTGGGCCCTTCCCTTCGTTCTTGATATATGTTATTTACAGTTTATGGCAGCCTGGAAGAAAGCAAATTGTGCCTTCACTTTCTTTGAAGCAAATGCATGAAGAGGAATTCTTAATGGACTCCTGAGTTCTCTCCATCAGTCTTAAAGATGTGGGGATCACCTGCTTTGCTTGGTCATAGGCTAAAGAAAATTCTGTTTATCTTGCTTTGAAATTTGTAGCTCATCAGAAGTGAGGAAAACGATACATTTATCTAAGCACTGGCTTGACAAGCATGCCCCAAGATATAAGGGATGCTATATTTTTCATGATTAAAGAACACTTTTCATAAATCAATGAATCCCAGAAGCCAAAGGACTCAGAAGATGTTCGATGTAGAAAAGTATTTGCAAATTAATCAGTGGTCAGCATTTTTTGGCCAAAATTTAGCAGCAGAGTTATTTTAAGACTGGGGTTGGCAAACATTTTCCTTCAAGGGCCAGATAGTAAATATTTTCAGCTTTGTTGGCCACATAATTGCTGTTGCAACTACTCAGCTCGGCAGTCATGAAAGTAGCCACAGATGGTGTGTAAATGAGTGGAGGTGACTATATTCTAATAAAACTTTATTTACAAAAATAGGCAGCAGGTTGGGTTTGGAGGCAAGACTCCTGTGTTAGGACAGAAAATTTAAACCAATCAGATAAAAGCCATGGGTTGCATTTTAGAATCACATTTCCTAAAGAAAACAAGATAGAAAGTGGCGATTTCCTGAAAGGATGCAAAAATGTAGATTAAAGTCATTTCCTTCCATTCAGATGTATTTCAGGACCAATGCTAGGGAGGAACTGGAAATCTGCATATTAACGGCCAACCCAGGAGAACTCTTCAAGGTAAAGTCACTAACTTTCAGGTTCTGCTCTCTCAAAAAGCTCCAGATTCCAAGAAAGAAAGCCATTGTCTTAGATCCTGTTGCATGTGTAATTTTGAATACAATGGCTTGGTTGGGGGTTCCCTGGTGACGCAAATACTTAAATACTTGACTATTACCAAACCTTAGATGGTTGGACTCTACCAAAAACATCTGGTAAAAAAGACCTTGTGATATCTTTCCAAAAGTTCACCGCTCTGAAAACCTTGTGAAGCACAGTTCTCCAGAATTGTGGTGGCATTGGGATCCAGTCAAGAGCAATGGGGTTGGTTTGGGGGCTTGGGGCGGTGTCAAGAGTTAAAAGTTTAGCTCCTAATAGAATGATTGGTGGCCAGAACCCACTTGACACGCCTGAAATGATGGCCTGGTGATCTAATCTGAAAGGTCACAAGCTAGAATGAAGCACAGGGCTATGACACATTGGGTTGCAGTCTGTTAGAATGGGCTTTCCAGAAGCTGAAAGATAGGGCTTGAAAAGATTGCTTGGTTAAAATCATGGTTTCTTTAATCAAATAAGTATAACAGCTGAGGCAAGAAATGCCACTTACTAATGGGAAGGCATCTGGCCCACTATTTGATTCCAATCTCTTTTTTGGTTAAGTTGAGATCATAACTATGTCTTGGCACTATGAGGAGGTACCTCAAAAATCCAGAAAATTTCCCCCCAAAGGTATGCATTTAATTTGTTTTTGTTGTTTTGACAAAACCGCCTTAACACCTTCAAAGCACTCTCTATTACACTCACTAAATTTGTCACATCTGTGATTCCATTCTTGGAAACATTTTTCCCACTCATCTGTTTGGATGTCTGACAGTACCTCCCTTGTTTTCTCCTTCACCTCTTCGACACCATCGAGTCCTTGTCTTTCATGTCCCTCTTTATTCGTGGAAACAAAAGGAAGTCACAAGGAACATGGTCAGGCGAGTAAGTTGCTTGGGGAAAGAGGGGCATGCTGTTTTCTGCCAAAAACTGGGCCACTGAGATGGCTGCATGAGCTGGTACATTGTCGTGGTGGCAAAACCAATCCCCCAACTGCCACATATCAAGCCTTTTTTGTTGCACACTGTTATGCAATCTTTTCAGAACCTGTAAATAGAAAGCTTGATTAACAGTCTTAACTGGTGGAGCAAACTCCAAATTCACCGAGTCAACATTTTCATCAGCAAAGGAAGTTGACGGATGAACCGAATGAGGTTCGTCATCAGTCGACACTTCACCTTTTTTGAAGGAAGAAAACCACTTGTACACATGAGTTGTTCCCATAATTCTGTCCTTTGTAAGCTGTGTTCAACATCACAACAGTTTTTGCGACGTTTTTCCCAAGTAGGAAACAAAATTTCACAGCTGCAAACTGTTCTCTTAAACTGGCCATCACACAAATGAGTTTCTAACAAAACTGCTTTTATGAAAAAATTACTGTGACCAAAGAGAAACTTCACATAGGACACCACTGGGTGCCCTAAGTCAGAGCCCGTTGCTGGAGGCTCACCTAGTGGGGAAAATGCATACTATGACGAAAACTCGGGCCAGTGGACCCTTTTCCCTTTTTTAAAAAAAACTACCTTCTCGTATGAAAAATAAGTGAAAATATGATGCAAGGTGTTTGACATCTTCCCTAGATCATAGTAAACATTCAATTTGGAGTCAATATTTTGACATAGTCCTTAACCATTTTTGAGTCTCCAGGCAAGCTTGTGCTCAGGATCCTAGCATAGAATAGCTTGGTAATGGTGAAGAAACACAATTCATCCAATCAGAGCTCGCACCATCTCCTTCATGGTTCAATAGCAAGTGTCTTAATTTCAGTTCAGCTGAAAGCAGAGCAGATGCCCTGATTGTCTACCAAGCTATTGAAAGAAAACAGATCAGTAGGGTTACATGTCAGATTTCTCAAGAATGGTCTATTCATCTAGCTCACAGTTAAGATCCTTCTTAGAGTCTGTAAATAGTATCTTTGCATCTTAGAGTAAAAATATTAATGATAGTTTCATTTTGTACCTGCTCTTAATCTTTGTAACATTATCGGTTGGTACCATTATAGCAAATGTTAGGTAGCATTTATCCTTTATTCTTAATGAGCAAAATGAAGATCAGAGACGATGTGTTTTTGTCAAAGTCAGTTCTGTTGGTTAGTAAAGCAGGCCGGAGGACAAAAAGGTTAAGCATTAGGCTGCTAACTAGAGAGTTGGCAGTTCCCATCCACCATAGAGCTCTGTGGGAGAAAGACCTGACACACTGTTCCCCAAAAGATTACAGCCTATAAAGTTCTATGGGAGAGGTTTACTCTGCTACATGGAGTCACGATGAGTCATAATTGACTGGACAGTGCCAACAACAACATGCCATTAGTAACAGCAGGTCTGAGATTTGTACATAGGACTGATGGTTCTGGACCCCTTTTTATGCCAGGCATTTCTATCAACTGCCCATTAAAATCAACTCAGGAAATTTAACATCCCTACCAACCTATCTTTCCCCCACCTTACCTACTCTGGTGGGGGAGACTCAATGCCTACCCAAGAGGTCCCTATTGTTCAGTCAGGATTGAGAACTTGTGTTTTCTATTCTACAGTGTTTTTAAAACTGCATGCTTTCTTCTTGTAAGTGACTACCATTCTTTGTGTCAATGTTATTAACTGCAATATCTATAAACATCTCAAATGCTAAATTGAGAGCCAGCCAACTTCTAGGATATTTAAAAACCTTGTGTTGACGTCAAGCATTGAAGATCAAATACACTAACTTTGTGGTTGCTAGTAAGCGTTCCCAGTGTTTGTCTAGCTCCAAAAAAAATCATTGTATTTGTTTTCTTGGCATCTAAAACCAGTCAGTCCCCAAACCACTTTCGCTTCTGATCAAAGGCAATTCTAGGTCACCGGCTGGTCCAGCTAGTGGTGCTTCAGCAGAAGAAGGAGGACATAAAATCAAGCCGTTTCGGGTGAGTTCATGGGACTGAACTGAGGTAGAAATGTGATCTTACTTTTCTCTAATGCTTTAACCAGAAAGCTCTTTCGAGAACATGGAATGTGTTCAGAACAAGCGGAAGAACTAGGGAAAGGGACTAGAGTCTGGTACTTCCTTGGAATACTAAAGGTGGGAGATAAGTAAGGGACCAGCAGGTGAGGAGGTGGAGAGAGGGCTCAAGGGGAGGTAATTTGGGACTTGGCACTAGACCTGACTGAGTTCCCTCTTGGAAGAGCTGTGGCCAGTGAGGAAATCTGTTTAAGGCTATTCTTCTCTGTAAATTGAAGAAAATAATGCCTGCCTCTGATGTTTCTAAGCCTTCGTTTTTGGTTACCGTAGGTGGCATAGGATGGGAATTCAAGGCATAAGGATGATTATTAAAAGGATTGCCATGGTATCTTCAATTCTGGTCCCCTTTCCTTTCTTTCAAATAGGGAATAAAGGGCTTGAGTCATTGGAAGAGCTGAAAGGATGATATGTAAAGCAAACACCCTGGCCAGTCACAGCTTCTTGATCTGCTTTGGGTCAGAATTTGGGTGGATAATACTTTATTTTTAAATGAGATTATGGTATTTCTACAGAAAGAAACAATCATTTTCTTCGTTCATAGTTACTTTTGGAATTGCTTTCCAAGTTTGGGAGGAAACTCTTGTTATATTTTGGTAGGCATTGTAACCTATGATTTGCCATTAAGTGTAACAAGAAAGATAGCTAATACCAATAGTACTTAACATGTTTTTGAAGACTACCAAGGAATTTAATGGTGATATATAAGCTAGATATTAATTGTCTATGTTCTTTATTTTATGTGAATGGTTGCATGTTTGTGTTGATTAGCATAGTCCAGTCTCTCATTAAAAATTAAATTAGAAAAGCCAAGGTGATCTAAAAGTCTCCAAAGGGTTTATTCTGCGTAATATTAAAAGCAATTGCACTAGTTCATTCTGATTGGTTCTGAGAGGCCAATGCTGCTTCAGAGATGACAGTTTTTGTATGAGGTGACTGGAGCATAACAGCCCAGGATTTCTCAAATTAGACACTATTTACTCTTAAGGGTAGATAATCCTCAGTTGCATGGGCTGCCCTTTGCACTGGAGGGTATTTAGCAACACGCCTCCTGGCTTCTATCCAGTGGATGACAGTAGCATCCCTCCCTCCCCAGTAGGGCCACCACAAAGTGTCTTCAAGCACTACATGATTCCAATTCATAGCAATCCCAGGTGTGTCAGAGTAGACACACCATAGCATTTTGAATGCAGATTTTTCAGAAACATATCATCCGCAGTAGAGGAAAACCCTCAATGAAATGGATTGACAGTGACTCTAACAATGGGCTAGGGGACAGGAACAGTTTTGAGGATGGCGTAGGACCAGGTGGGGTTTTGTTCTGTTGTGCCTAGAGTCGCTATGCATCAGCATCAACTTGATGGCACCTGAGAACATCATTATCAGGGCTTTCTTCTAAGGCATCTCTGGATAAACAGGGCTATCCAACATTTTATTTATTAAGAAAGTACATTCCTGTCTCTTGGGGAGAAGGTAAGGGCTACGAGTGGTGGTGGGGTGATGGTGGTGGTGTAAATTGCTCCTGGCAGAGGACAACTGAAAAACAGGAAGATGGAGCTTTCAGCTCTGGAGGAGATACCATTATCTGCATTTCATAACTGCTGGTGCCTGCAGTAGAGTGACCCTTGTCCTGAGATCCCAAGGAATGTTGCACAAGGTTACATGGTCTTCAGAAGCTATACTACATGGTTATGTGCTACTAAACTAGTTCTGACTCATAGCAACTGTGGTAGTTACATAATATGGTGTCAATTTGAGGATTAAGAATGTAGGGGGGGAAGTCTAGCCATCAATCAGGATATAGCGAATAAGGCCTCTGTGTGGGCTTGGCCTTCTCCTGAGGATTCTTTGAACTATGGTATTTTCCTCTTGGAAGCAGGAGACAGACTCTCTCTTCTCTTGGTTCACTCCCTTGGAGATTCTCTACTGACAACACTCACTCCCTTGGAGACAGTTTACTGACAAGACACGTGGCTCTAAGCCCTGGGAACTGGAGAAGCCACATGGACCTACTGTGATGCAACCAGACCTCTGGTGCCAAAGAAGCCATATAAAGACCCCTGCCAGCACTGAGATACTTACAACTCCACTGGATCCAAAATACTTCCAACCCACTGGCCTGCGATCTTCCTGCATTTGGCGTCATTGCATGTGTTTTGTGGGTCTGAAGAAGACTTTATAGATTAGGATCAGACATATGGGCTAATATTGGACTTATGGACTTGATCTGACTAGGCTGGGGCATTCTCTCAATATTCAATTGCTCTTATATATAAACCTTTTTTATTCATGAGTCAGTATCTATGAATTTGTTTCTCTATTCTACCCAGACTAACAGCAACCTTATGCACAACAGAATGAAACACTGCCCGGTCCTTTGCCATCCTCACAACCGTAGTTATATTTGAGCCCATTGTTTCAGCCACGGGTCAATCCATGTTATTAGGGGTCTTCCTCTTTTTTGATG
Source organism: Echinops telfairi (assembly GCF_000313985.2). Lineage (NCBI taxonomy): Eukaryota > Metazoa > Chordata > Mammalia > Afrosoricida > Tenrecidae > Echinops > Echinops telfairi. Next base: position 40,539,464 of record NW_022111358.1, read on the forward strand.
ATCCTCAACTTCATGTCCTACTCCAGGACTTCAATTGCAGACGTTAAGTTCAAGGTTAGAATCAAGTGAAAATGGAAGTACTATGTTTTATAGGGTCACTATGAGTCAGAATTGACTTGATGGCCTTGCGTTCTGTTTGGAGTTCATGTTCTAGAGAGATCAGTGTGTGTGAAGGGAGGGCAATGGCACCTTTACCTGTAGCACCTCTACATTTCCATTGTGCTTGGGTGAAGAAGCTAATGTTGTACATTTAGCCGAATGAACAAGGAGTAAGCTTCATAAGGAGTCGTTGGTGATGCCAATAGTTAAGCACTTGACTACTATTATGCAACACTTGGAGTTGCCATGAGTTGGGATCAACTCAATGGCAACTGACTAATGGGTAAGCTTCACAAAAGCTTGGCCTATGCCTTTATTTCTCATCATTATGTACTGGTGGCTAGAGGAGTGCCCAGCACAAACTATCACTTAGCTAAAAAAAAAAAAAGAATGAATAAATGAAAGGGGAAATAAGTGGGTCAGAAGATGTTTGTTTGGCGGCCCTACTTGTTGACAAGTCAATTTAACTTCCTGGATAGCCTGGTCTGAGAAATGGGTAGTTGGGTTAGGTGATCTCAGAGGTTTCTTCCAGTTGTGAAATCGTGTGGTTTCTGCCAAGGTCACAGATGATGTTGTATCACTGTTGCTATAAAATTCAGGGGAAGTTTGAGCTATGAGTGTTTGCATGTGGGGTGGGCTAGCTTTGCTAGTAAGGGTCTGATTCACCCCAGGCAACTAGAGAACTTTGTGTTATAGTTCCCCCTAAACTCACACCAGAGGTTGAGATGGAATGAGGGGATCTACAGGGCAAGCTGCTAGAGTATACAGTCTTTATTTATGTAAAATTGTTTTCTGTCTTAAGAAGAGGTCAAATATTGAACAGCTAGTACAATGAATGTGTTTAAAATAAAATAATGAGAGTATCTGACATCAGGGACAGATAATTTATTATTCACATGGAGATTAAACAATAGGGTGATTTCACTCCAGGTATTTTGGATGTGGGTCATAAATCCATTTTCAGCACATCTTTTAGGAAACAGCTGATGGTGGACATGGATCAGTCCTAAAACAATGCTTGTCTAATGCCTGATCCATTTGATAGCAATCATTTTAGAGAGTCACAACATCTTAATGAGAATGTCAAAGTGGATAATTAACGTTAGAGAGTCATCTTTCACCCAGAAGCCAGGAAACTACTTCCACAGAAAGTTTCGTTACCACCCACAAAATTAGTCAATAAACGTGAGCACAGTTTCACACCACTGACTCTTGGAAAGGTGAAACACAAGAGGAATGCAAAAACAAAACAAAAAAAACTGCCCATAATCCTGGAGAAAATCCAGATGAGAAACCACCATGTTTCAAGTTGCCTACCTGTCAACTTGAAACTATTAAGAGTGAAGGGGTGGAGTTTAGCTTGTTGATCAGGTCACAGCTTGATGACCTCATTTGGAGGCACTAAGGAGATAAATAGCTCCCTGGGGGCAGGGCATACACATTCTCCCTGAGAGACATTCCTGATGACAAGACACATGGAGCTATGCTAGAGCCCTGGAGCTGGAGGAGCCACACAGAGACCCCTGCCAGTGCTGAGATGCTTCCACTATCACTGGATCCACAAGACTTTCCACCCATTGGCCTGTGATCTTCCTGCATTCGGCATCATTGCCTGTGTTTCATGAGTCTAAAGAGGGATTTATAGATTGGTATCAGTCACATGGGCTAATATCAGACTTATGAACTTGATCTGGCCTGGGGAGGGATGTTTTCTCAACGTACAATTACTCTTTGACTTAAAGTTCTCTCTTACACACATGAGTGCCTCTTGATTTGTTTCTCTAGTCAACCTGGAATAACACACTACCCATGCTGAATTCACCAAGATTATAAAGATAATACTTAGTGTAATTCCTGGTGGAAGCAGATTTGTTTGGTAATGCTAAGGGTTTTCTGTGGAAAGGTGGAAGACCCTGAAAGCTAACACACATTTTAAACAAAGAGAAAATTCTAGTGGATAGCAGGTAGAGAAAATAAGGGTTATTCACATTGGATGCTCAAAGGTCCCCAGGAGTCTTTATGATCAGGGGGTATGCGCTGGCTCACAGCATGGTGCCAGCTCTGTGACATTCTAGAAGGGGCAGAGGACTAAACCATGGAGAAACCATGGAGAGGAGGAGTTGGTGATCAGCTGAAAATGACCTGGAACCTGGGGAGATGAGTAGAGAACTTTGACAAAAATATTGAGGGTAAGAGAGCAAAAGAGAGCAAAGCTTAGAAGGTGGCCAGAAGACCAAATGTTGGAATGGCATGTAACCATGGCTTGTGCCACTCAGGTGACAGTCTTTAACTGAAATCATGATGGAAATCCTATCAAAATCAAAGCACAGAGATGCCCAAACGTCCAGAATCTAGGGAAATGTACAAGAAAGAGCTCTTCAATTAGGATACCGGGTGGAGACCTTTCTCCATCAAGCACCAGGACTGAAGGGCTGGAAGGTGGTAAAATGGAACGGAGATATCCTAGGAACTAAAGAGGATCTGTTGGGTGGAATTGGGTGTATAAGCAGGTTGGCATCCTAGGAATGTTCATAGAATTGCAGACATTGTTCACTCAACAAAGAATCTGCTGAGTTTCCCTGCTAACTTCACCAATCTTCTTACCCATCTTAAGTTAGCAATGCCAAGGGCCTTCACAAATTTGTGGAAAAATACCATTGGCTTTCAATTCCCCTTTCCCAAGGACTTCTTTAGGACCTCTTGTATCTTTATGTTTAAGAAGCTTTTAATCAATTAAGAGAGACAGTAGCACACATGTTAAATATCAAGAGGCTGGGGGACTCTAGACTCAGATATACCAAGAGCATTAAAATGACACAAAACTGGGCAGCATCTTCTGCTATTGCAGAGAAAGTCACCATAGCTGTAAGTGACACAAGGACAGTGCATTAAGGATAGCATGAATTGTTTCGTTTAGAACAATCAAGGAAGGCTTCCTACAGAAAATGGCATATGGTTACGTTTTTTTGAAGGAAGTGAAGAAGTGATAAAAGTACTATTGTTAAAAGTGACTTGATCAGTAAAGACAAAAGTTGTGGATCACTGTGTGTGTGCATCCATTTTGAAGAAAGGGAGGAGATAAAATTTATTGAATGTTTACAATGTAAAATTCAAGGCAAGAAGTCAGATGTATTACATAGGGTCCTCTAGAGAAACAAAACCAGGACACTTATTAATATATATACACATATACACACACATATACATATAGATAGATAGATAGATAGATAGAGCACAAAGGAATATAACAGCTAATTAGTCCACGCAGAAGTACAGAGGGCTTAGTTCACCTCACTTCTATGAAACAGTTAATATACTGGAAATCCTTCAACTCATGAGGGATACTTGGTCCAAGGTCAAGGAAGCAGACAGCTGAGTCTTCGGTAAAGCAATGCAGGTAGTCCAGCCACAGGCAGCAAACAGCAGGGCGGGGCACCAACAGTCAGCTAGATGACAGGATCCGACCATTACCAGCTCAAGTGATGTATACACCAGCAGTGTGGCAAAGCAGATCTTGAAGCAACTTTAAGTTCTAGCGACATGGACCACGGGTTGGGTGTCCCACAGGTAGTGTAGCTCACAAGTTGAGGCAGAGAACTAGCTAAGGCAGCCACACACTGGTCCAATACCCAGAGAGCAAGCGAGAGAGAAGGGCGAGGCTCACCAAGCCATTTATCTCTTTGCCCTCCAATCAAACTGCGACCTTATTAATCCCACATGTTCTTATTGGCACAATAAACTTTCCTATCACATCAGATATATATGATATATAGAAATACATAGAAAATAATTGGCATAACATGCCAAGATGTTTGGATCTTATGGTAGGTGATGAGGGAAGAGTGAGGGTCAGTGTCCTCTTTAGATGGAAGTATGAGAGGATGAGGGAAAGTATAAAAGATAAATTTGAAGGTGGAAAAATGAGAAGCAAAAAGATAATTGAGGTGGTGATTTGTCAACTCATACTTGGGGTGAGAGACTAGAGAAGGGAAAATTAGATAAGTATTTAAGAGGTGGAGTAACTGAGACTATGATTCATGGAATGTGGGTCTTGAGGGAGGAAGCTGACTCCGCAGTGACTCTCTGGTTTCCAGCCCAGGGAATGTTGGTTCCATGGAATAAAATAGAAATACAGAAGGAAGATCAGGCCATAGAGTAAGAAATAGAATGGCTGAGGTTCTCATAAAATTGTCAAAATGTATATCATATAGTTGGATACATGAATATAAACCTGAAAGGTGAGGTCAAATATATTGTTTGACCTTTCTTATATATGAAAGTAGATTTGCCATTGAGTCAATTCCAACTCTGAGCGACCCTGTAAGACAGAAGAGGACTTCCCCCCGGGTGTCCTAAGTCTGTAATGAATATGGCTGTCAACTACCACACCTTTCTCTTGTGGATTCAAACCACCAACCTTCTGGGTAGCACTTGCGTGCTTAACCACTGTACCATTTGAGCTCTTTAAAGAGTGAGTAAGTGGTAATTATTTGGACAAAAAGCATTAGTAACTTTCCACCCAAAATGTATAATTTATAAAGGTAAAGCCTCTAACCATCTTGTCCATAGGAAACAGAGGTAATTGAGGGCCCTTTAGGATGAGATGGGCAGATGTGTTGCCACTATTACCATGATCCTGCTAAGTGAATGGAAATAGTAGACAGATAAAACACAGAAACAGTGGTGACTGATGATGTCTTTAGTGTGTCCACCAAAAGAGTCGGCATAGTTAAAAAAAAAAAAGTAAACCTAAAGATAGGTTAAATTAAATTTCCCAAATTGAAACCCAAATGCAGAATATCAAAGACCTGTGGGACACTACCAGATGATGAGGCTCACATATAATTTAAATTCCAGAAGAAAAATCAAAGGGGGAAATATAGCGTTTCAAATCTATGAATAAGTAATGCCCGAGAATCTTCTTAATAAAGGATGGCTGAGGAGTTCAGTCTTCTAAAGATCAAGATAAAAAGAGGATTTAGTGAAAAAGACCAAAACCCATGTCATCACTATTCCTTGGGATTCCTCCAATTCTTCTCTCTTTGCTTCCTCTTTCTTCTCTGCTGGAACAGCAGTGGTGGGAGCAGGGCCTCCTCGAGTGGGCCTCTCCTTGCTGGGCATGGATCAGATGGAAGTATGAGAATATGAGGAGTAGTTCCTACATAGAAATATTGCCCCTGAGGTGATGTCTTCATTGCCAATGTCTTTCTAAGGAAGCCAGGTCAGAAAGTTTCAATACCGATTGCTTTACTGGGGGCATTGCTTTAGGGCACTATGGCCGCCTCTTCATCACACTAAAGAATGAAGGTCACTACTTGACCTCCTCCCTGCAGGTGAACTAGGAGGCTACTGTATGTGTGAGTGATAGATACGCTTCTACACATCTACCTGTGCAGTAAAAACCAAGGTCCTCATTCCAACCAACAATGCCTGAGCTTCTTTGGAAGAACTCAGCACTCTAGTGGCAGCTAAAGAAAGATATATTCAACTCAGAATCATTTACGTCGAAAGAAAAACAATTCCAAATTGAGGAGAAATAAATGCTCTCTGAAAACAGACATTTTGAGAGTTCACAGCTGGAGACCAGCAAAATAATGTAAAATGAGCTTACACAGGCAGAAAACCACAGCAACAACAACAAAAACCACTATTGCCATCCAGTCTCACTATCTCAGAAACATGGGGTTTCTGGGACAAGAAATCTTTATGAAAGCAGATAGCCCTCATCTTTCTCCTGAAGAACAGCGGGCGAGTTTGAACCACCAACTTTGCAGTTGGCAGCATCCACATGCTTCCCTTGTTTGGGGAAAGTGATGAGGACTAGAAGCCCTTGATGATAAGGATCCAGGCCTGCAGTTTTCGGCATGGATTACGGTGCACCAAAAAGAAGAAAACCCAGATTTCATAACTAGAAATAAGTGGCATGATAAACAGAAAAGACAGACATTGTCAGAGATTTCATCTTGCTTGGATCCACAATCAACGTTCATGGAAGCAATAGTCATGTGATCAAACAATACATTGCCCTGGGTAAATCTGCTGCCCAAGACCTCTTTATTGAAAAGCCAAGATGCTACTTTGAGGACTAAGGTGAGCCTGAACCAAACCATGAGATTGTCAATTGTCTCATGTGCATGTGAAAGTTGAACACTGAATAAAGAAAACTGAAGAATGCTTGATGAGTTTGTATTCTGGTGTTGGTGCAGAATATTAAAAGTCAAATGGACTGCCCAATGAACAAACAGATCTCTCTTGGAAGAAGTACATCCAGGATGCTCGTAGAGTGTCAAGGATGGCGAGACATCATCTCCTGAACTTTGGACATGCTAGCAGGGGAGACCAGTCCCTGGAGAAGGAGATCCTGTGCCATGAAATGGAAGGGCAGTGGAAAAGAGGAAAGCCCTTGACGAGATGGATTGGCACACTGGCTGCAACAGTGGGCTCACACACAACAATGACTGTGAGGATGGTGCAGGACCAGGTGAGCTTTTGTCCTGTTGTACACAGGTAACTAGGAACAGGACAAACTGGATGGCACCTAGCCACTACCACGCTTACCCAGAAGCATCACCAGGACACAGGCAGAAGGAATGTGGATATTGACACATTTGCCATTTATTAGCAAATTTACTTCAGCCCTCCTGGTAGGCTGCCTTTGTTTTTGTCTTGAGATTCTCTTTGGAGATCAATTAAACACCTTCCAAGTGTTCTCACCGATGAGCTTATTCAGTAAACCTTTTTACACATCTTCATCCTGTACTTGTCTGGAAGCCATACTGCTACCTCTCTAAAAATGATTTTACTATAGACTTGAACTCGGGGCTTCTGCTTTTAATCCGAGGGTTTATTCATGATGGGAATGCAAGGACACGATCTGATCTGGTTGTCAGTAGTGCCTCTACCAACTGTCTCCTGCACAAATGAATCTGTGAAAGCCTTGTGATCAGACATATTCTAGCCAGGGAGAATGTCACTTTGTCAAGCAAGGTATTTACACACACAAACAAGACACATGAACAGATTAAGAAGCAATAAAATGCTCTTTATCCACATATGACATGATTGCCTAGCAGGCAATCCATATTGCATTTAACAGAATCAATAATTGTCAAATACTTTGGAATAAATAATGAATTCATTAATGAAAGAAACTAAAAAAAGACTTAAATAAGTAAATATGTTTTAATGACCCAAAGTCAAAGGAGGGAATGGTATTAGAACCTCATTTGTGAGAAGCTGGTTTGCAGAAGGCTATGGATGACAGTGGGAGCCCAAGATGCATTTGTGGCGTCTACATAGGCAAGAAGCCTCGGTGATTGCCCTCTGTCCATAATTGAGGGATCTGAGGAAAGTGGTTACTAGACAGAGTGCATTGGAGAGAAGACTGCAGAAGAACAAAAGGATAACCCTGACTTGAACGGTTAAAACCTTGTCCGTTGATCCCCCTCTGATGTATGTTAGGTCTGATCGGGTTTTCAACATGTTCTGTATTTTTTTGTTTGTTCATCCTGGGATTTATCTCAGATGTGTTATGTCACTGGGGGATCACTCTCTTGAATCTTTGCTATGTGTTTTTCAGAATGTGAAATCCAGAATTGTTAAACCTATAGGGAGAGAAAGTGAAATTAGGGCTTTGGGTGGCAGGGGGCTGTGCAGTGGTGGTGGAAGGTAAAGGAAAGTCGATGTTAAGGAATTAAGGAAGGAAAAGGGGAGGGAGAGATCAAAGTGAAGAGCTGCTACTAAAGGCTCAAGTAGAAAGCAAATGTTTTGAGAATGATGATGGCAACAAATGTACAAATGTGCTTGACACAATGGATGGATAGATGGATTTTGATGAGTTGTACGAGCTCCCAATAAAATGATTTTAAAAAGGAAGGAAAAGAATATTTGGAAACTGATTGTGGTAGAAACTGTACAATACTGGTTGAGATGGTTGAACTTCGGAATGATATAATATCTGTGTTAATTCCCAATAAAATGGTTTTGAAAAAGTAAAATATATTTTTAGAAAATCATTTGCAGATTTCAGTTATCCCTAGAATCAATGAAAACCCTGGATATGCTTTGTGGAAATTGGCAAGCCGATTCAAAAATTCATGTAGACAATGGTTCAAAAGTACCTATAAAAATCTTAAAAATAACAACTACGTTGGAGGATGTACCATCTCAGTTATCAAGACAAAAAGACACAACATAATCAAAAGCCTATAAACCTAGAATTCATGTATGATCACTTGATTGATTATAGGTGAAACAGCAATGCAGAAAGGATGGTCATTCTGTAGCAAATGTGGTATATCATTCAATATCTCTCAGGCTCCGAATATTTATATATCTAGCCTCTGTTTGCTGTAAGCTTTCACACAGTCTTCCTAAAACATATAGATAAAGACAGATACATTTATTAGATCTATGTCAGAGATCATATTGGGGAATTTTAGATTTGGACACAAATTGATAATGAGAGATCTTTCAAAGCTGACTGAAATTAGGAAAAATCCATGATGTTAGTTTTACTTATGGGGGAACATGGCGATCCCATCAAGATAACGAATATTTCACCTAAAAAGAGTAGCTCATTGGTGAAAAATTCATTATTTTGATAGGATAACCATGTTCCCCCATAGGTAAAACTTTTACACGAATTGCCTGCACCAAATGCTTACGTTTAATATTGACTACAACATGAACTGCATGAAGGAAAAAAACGAATCTGCCTTGAAAGAGGTACCTGCAGAATGCTGCTTAGAAGCGATGATGATGAGACTTCAACTCATAGAGGCGTGTTATCAGGATAGTTCCCCAGAAAGGGACATTGTCCTAGTTACATAATCTGTTTTCCATTTGAGAGGATTAAGAATGAAGAGATGGAGTTAAGCCTGTCAGTCAGGTCCCAGCTTGATGGCCTCATTTGGAGGCGCTAAGGAGATACATAGCTCACCTCCTGGGAGACATTGCAGCTAGCAAGACACATGGAGCTACACTAGAGCCCTGAGCTGGAGGAGCCACGTGGAGACCCTGCCAGCGCTGAGATGCTTACAATTCCACTAGATTCACAAGACTTCCCACCCACTGGTCTGTGATCATCCTGCAGTCAGCATCATTACATGTGGTTTGTGAGTCTGAAGAGGACTTTATAGATTGGTATGGGGCATATGGGCTAATATTGGACTTATGGACTTGATCTGGACTGAGTTGGGATATTTCTTAATGTGCGATTACTTTTTATATTAAGCTCTTTCCTATATCCATAGGAGTGCCTAGGAATTGGTTTCTCTAGTCAACCCAGATGAACACAGACATAATCCTTGATTTTGCCTGGTCTTGTATAGTCTTTCCTGTTTTGAGTCTACTCTTGTGGTTACTGTGAATTTTGGTAACCTTCCAAGGGAGGCGCTTCATCTTTCAGCACTGCATCAGACACTCGTCCGTTGTGATCCGTGGGGTTATCAATGGATACTTTTTGGAAATAGATTGACAGGTTGCACTTCCTAGTCCATCTTAGTCTGGAAGCTCTGCTGAAAGCCTACCACACACTGATTGCTTTTCACACTTGGACTGGAACAAAAATTAAGGAAGGAGAATGTTCATCTACAGTTAAGCTAGTTTGTCCACAGCCGTGGCAATTCTTAAGACTGTCCCCCTAGAAGGCTTGACTTATTGCCGAGCTTTGTCCTTCACCCCTCATTAAGGAAGAAGCTCCAGGTGGATGGGTGCTCTTCCTCTGCCCTTGGAAGCAAATTTAGATCTTCATTGACAGCCCAGCCCCTGTTCCCTTGATTTCCACTTGTAATTAGCAAGATCGAAGAGCCCATGCCCTGACATTGAAGCTCGGGAACGTTGGGCTGGCAGTTCTTGAAGTCATTCTTCCCTCTCCAGGCCGCACATGTGCAGTGGAGCCGGTGCTGCAAGGTGACTGGAGCATGCTCTTCAGCCGACGTCCTCGCCGCAGTTTCCAGAAAGACAAATTAGCCCTTGCTGGCAGGAGATGAGGGGCTGCTTTTTAAGCAGTCTTTCATTCTGTAGTTTTATTTTCCACATATCTTGCCAAAAGAGTATCTTGTGCCAGGCTTTTCTCCTCTGCTCTCATGTAAGTCTGACCCCACCAGAGCCAACTCCATCTTCGCTGGAGCTTCTCGCTCTTTCTTTACCCCCCTACCCCACCGCCCAGTTCTTGCTCATTTCTTTGCTCTCTGCGCTTTGGTCACTGTTATTTTAAAATTCTTGGCTAGGAGTCAAAAGAGTTATAGATTAAATATAACCCAAGAAGTAGATGCATGACCAGCGTGCTTCCACAAACTTTTATTTGCCATTTCGAGCCCTGGTGTCGCTGTGGTGAAGTGTCCAGCGGCTAAGCTCAATCCTGGGTTCAAACCTTGGAAACGCTATGTGGGGTGGGGGCTGGAGTGTGGGGAGTGGGGGGATCACTGTGAGTTGGAATGGCTGCCATGGCAGCGGGTTGGGCTTTATTTTGTGTACCAGGAACCCACGATCGTGCATACTCAAATCACAATTGTGTATGCCCTATCCACAAGTTTTATTTTCTTTTAAGCCATAAATGTATCCAGAAGAGGATATAGCCATCTTCCAAATTTATTTACCTTTTGCACTTAATTCCTCCAAGAATATAATTGTAAAAGCCTACTTTTGGAAAGACCGAGTGCTGAGTGTATTTATGTGTCCCAAGAAGGTCAATTTGACTTTAGTAGGCAACGGGATGGGGAGAAAATGCAGTCAGTTTGGTTACTGCCTTAGAATTCTTGTTTCATCTTGTTTACAATTTTTGAACTTTGGAAGTTTCCTTATTATCAAAGTCTTGCCACTTACGCACAGGAAGGATGACTGTGCAGCAATGGGATCCGTGGTTAACCGGCACTATTTGGATAGATCCTGGGAGGGAGGAAAGGACAGCGGTTTGAGCCCCTTGGGAACCCTGCCCTGTGACCTGGAGGCCAGCCATTCTTTGAGACAATTTTGTGGAGTAAGCGTGTGACCCTCCAGTTCACACTTCGAAAATACACTTCATCTTTTTGTCTTCCCAATTCAAAATATTTCAGCCTCACTACTGTGGTGCACTGATATTTGATTCTTCTCAACATGATTTTTTTTTAATGTAATGTGATGATTGGGAACATGGCAAGCATCTTTATGATAGTATATGCAAGTTCAGTGACGCTCCCTCTGAAACCTGGCTTTCATTTCTACTGTCAGAAGAGAGTAAGGCTTCTTTGGTGAAAGAGCTCCCAAATACCTACTAATCAGCAACTTGTATTGATTGATTTCTTATTTTATTGCTAATATCACGTAAAGCAATTTCAACTGTAAGTACAATAAAAGAATGGTGGGTATATTTTGACACTCCTGACTAGAGTCAAAGGTTTTTGATTTATAGTTTAATTTGTTTTTAGCCCTAGTGATTATCGGTATTTGTCTTTGATCTTGAGACAAAAGAGTTGAAATTTCCAGGGTCATAACTATTTCTTTCAAGGTCATGTTTACTTCTATCTCGCCATCCATCTATCAAAGAATTTTTCTTGGTTTGAGGGGAAAAAAATTAGTAGAGAACATGACCTTTTGGTTCCATGCCCTAAGAATGACTTCTGTTGTGTTGTTGTTGGGCGCTATGCAGTCTGTACTGACCATATGTACCACAGAAAGAAACACTGCCTCGTCGTGCAGTGTCTTCATACTTGTGACGTTTGAGCCCATTGTTGCAGCAACTGTATCAATCCAACTGATCAAAGGACTTCCTTTTTAAAGATTCCTGTCTTTTTATCAAGCATGATGGCTTTTCCAGAGACTGAGATCTCTGGATAATATATCCAAATTACGTGAGACAAAGTCACACCATCCTCGATTTTCAGAAGCTTTCTGGCTGTACTTCTTCCAAGACAGATCTGTTGTTCTTATGGTAATCCCTGGTACTTTTGGTATTCTTCCACAGCATCATAATTCTAATGTTTCCATTAATCTTCAGTCTTCCTTACTCAATGGCCAACTTTTACTTGCATATGAGGCAATTGAAAATACCCTGGTTTGGACCATGCATAAGTCAGTCCTCAAACTAGCATCCTTGCTTTTCAACACTTTAAAGAGGTCTTGTGCAGCAGATTTACCCAGTGTGATGCATCCTTTGATTCCTTGACTGCTGCTTCTGTGAGCATTGATTGTGGATCCAAGCAAGATGAAATCCAGACAACTTTACTCTTTTATGTTTATCATAAAGTTACTTAGTAGTCCAGTTGTGAGGAGTTTCGTTTTCTTTCTATTGAGTCGTAATCTATATTGAAGGCTACAATCCTTGATCTTCCTCATCAAGTGCTTCAAGTCCTTCTGACTTTCAGCAAGCAAGGTTGTATCATTTGCATATCCCAAGTTGTTAAGAAACTTTTCTCCGATTCTGATACAGAGTTCTTCTTCTTCTCTGATTATTTGCTCAGAGTACAGGATGAATAAATATGGTGAAAAGTTAGACCCTTGATACACATATTTCCTATTCTTAAACCACTTAGTAACACCTTGTTCTGTTTGAATCACTGCCTCTTAGTCCATGGTCAGATTCCACATGAGGACAAAGAACTGCTCTGGAATTCATGTTCTTCTCAATGCGACCAATGCTTTATGATACACTCAGTCAAATGCCTTTGCATACTCATTCAAACGCAAGTAAACATTCATCTGGTAGACTCGACTTTGGGCCAAGTTCCAACTGATGTCTGCAATGATAACCTTAACCCAACAAAATGTGCAACTTATAGGGCAATATTATTGATCTCACCTGCAAGTAAACTTTTGCTGAAGACAGCAACAGTTGTAGCAGTCCTTTGACAGGGGGCTGCCAATGGCTGAGGCCACACTCAGAAGAGGGCATGGAACAAGGGGTAGCCTTTTAGTATTTTACAACGTTATCTTGCTACTCATAAGGTTTGCATCGGCTAATTCCTCAGAAATGGATCGCTTGTCCTTCTTCCTAATCTGTATTCAGTCTAGAAGTTCTGCTGGGACCGCTTCCCTCGGGTGACTTTTGTGGTCCTTGAAATACCAGCTACCTGGCTTCCAGCATCATAAGCACATTTTCATACCACAGTATGACAAACTGATAGACAAGTGGTGGGAAAATGACTTATGGGAAAGAGATCATTGTCTATTCTTCTGAGCAGAGGCTCACTTGGGAGTGCATATAAGATAATAAATAAACCAAAGCAAATGAAAACAACAAAAACCCAGCACTTGATATCATATTGGCTCTGCTATAGTGAACTATTACAATTATTGTCTAGGATCTTATACCTCTTGAAGTTGCTTTGAGGAAACAACCTTTAGGAATCACTTAAAAGTCTTTATCTAAACAAACAGACTAACAAGCTTCCAATTTTAAGTAAAAATCATAATAGCTTCGTGGGGAATTCTTCTGCTTGAATGCATCTACTTAGAGATGGGCTCTGCTTAGAGAGGCAGGCGGATGGAAATGACTCCTCAGATAAAGAGAGTAGCTCATAATTTTTAAATGCTTTCAACTCCATCCTTTAAAGGGATGAAACATGCCCACTTAGTGGGAATCTAGGAACATATACCATGCTCATCTGCTGCCGTAGTTGATTATGACTCAGATCATACCCTATAGAATAAAACTCCCATAGGGTTTCCGAGGTCATAAATCTCTATGGAAGCCAACTGCCTCATATTATTCCGATGGAGCAGCTGGTGCTTTTAAATCACCAACCTGTTTGTATATTCATGGCAGCCCTGGGATTCCTCAGCACCCATCACTCATTCACTCACTCATTGTCGTTGAGTGGATTCTCGTTAATAGTGACTCTATAGAACACGGTATAGCTACATTCGTTTTTTTTTTAATTATTTTATTTGAGGCTGCATATCTTTCCAGGAGCAGAAAGCCTCACCTTTCTCCCATGGAAGCACTTATAGGTTTGAATTTCCTACCTGGTGGTTAGGAGCCCAGTAGTTTCTCTGTTACACAACCAGGACTCCCCATGTTCCAAGCATCCCCATAATTCTGTCTGGACATTTAGTTAGAAGGTGCTGTAGCTTATAATTTAAAAGGCTTGAGAGCTAGAATTTTATCATTAAATTTTATACTATTATTCTCTCCCCATGCTTTTCCATCAACTCCACACATTTCTACTTTTTACAACATTTGGGCAGAGCAGGTACAAATATCTATATTATGCAAATACAAACTTGGTGCTTGAAAACTTTGAGACTTTTCCATGCCCATACTCACAGCTTTATAATAGGATGGGTCTTATGTTAGAATTCCAGCCTCTTCCAGGTGTTGCCTTTGCCAGTATTATGAAGTTTAGAAAATTTAAAATAATTTCTTTTAAATCCATCTACTTTTGAATTTAAAATACTAGAGAATTATGTGTAACCAGTTGGGAATAGAGTTCATTCTTTGGGATGGACCAGAAAAAATCTGAAATTAAAAAGAGAGAGAAAGCAAAAATATTACCCTCTGTAGGTGAACTGATTTGGGAAATGGGACAAAAACGACTATTCTGAAAGATAACTTTGTTTGCCAAACTCTAGGCAAATCAGGATTTAAGAGGCTTAGTCTTAAACTCCTGGAAAATAAAAGAATAATTTCAACTGGAAATATTTTTAAAAAGGCTTTCAAAAGTAGGGCACTACAGATTGGGGAGATGATACTAATAAGCCAGGTAATAGAGACTATAGCTAATCAGATTCTAGATACACTTGCCAACATACGTAAAGGCAATCTATAGGTGTTGGAAACCATTGTTATTGGAAGCAGTGCTAGAATATTCTATATGTGCAACAGACTCAACTGGGCTCTTTCAGCCTATGACTACTAAAAATCCCGGAAATCCATGGGGCTACAGTATAAACACAGATATATAAACATGCATGCATTAAATGTCTTCACCAGTGACCAACATGTTAAATCGATTTTATGAGAAGTTGGTTTTCCAGCCACTGAGTGGCTGTAAATGTTAAGTGTTTTTACAGGTTGTTGCTTTCTCAGCTGCTGGGCTGCTTTAAATGTTATCTCTCACTTACACACACACAGACACACACA
>NW_022111358.1:40555305-40609443 GCF_000313985.2 Echinops telfairi
TCAGCTCATTTCTCCCTCTCCCCCACCTGCCTCAGGAACCCATGGTAATTTATTTAAAAATTATTAAAAAATGTTCGTGTCTTATTCTGACCACCATCTCCCTTCACCCACTTTTCTACTTTTCATCCCCCTGGGAGGGAGTTGTATGTTGATCATTGTGATTGGTTCCTCCTTTCCCCCTAAGCTTCCCCCTACCCTCCTGGTATCACTACATTCATTATTGGTCCTGAGGGGTTTATCTGTCCTGGATTCCCTGTGTTTTGAGCTCTTATTTGTACCAGTGTACATGCTCTGGTCTAGCTGGTGTTTGTAAGGCAGAATTGGGGTCAGTGTGGGGGGAGAAGCATTAAAGAACTAGGAAACTTGTATGAATAATCGGTGCTATACTGCACCATGACTGGCTCATTTCTTCCTTGTGACTCTTCTGTGAGGGGATGTCCAAATGTCTGTCTATAGGCTTTGAGTCTCCACTCTGCCTTCCCCATTATTCACATCAATATGAGTTTTTGTTCTGGGTCTTTAATGCCTAATACCTGATCCCATTGACACCTCATGAACACACAGGCTGGTGTGCTCCTTCCAAGTGGATTTTGGTGCTATTTTATGAGAGAAATAAAAAATACATTATGTATTAGAGAAGTAGGAACTTCTTTTTTTCTGATTAAGAGAAAGTCTTGTAAAAATGTAAGATATAATGTGGGTGAGAAAGAGGCTTATTGCAAACAAATAGTTAAAGGTAAACAATAACAGTTGGAAAAAAGTAAAGTCATAAATCATTTTACGGCTCGCTTGCTTTACTGTTTTATCCTGGTATTTACTAGTGAACTCTAATGGAATATTATCAATTGAATTAGAGCCTACTAAAATGTGTCAAGTTGACACATAGTTTAGTAGGATATAAAGCAATTGTTCATATGTCCTTCATTGTGAGCTGTGCTGTAAAAAGTCTAACCTCTGCTAATGAGACAGGTTCCCTGCAGGGTGTATCTTGAGCCCCATCCTTACAAGAGGACATGTCTCAAGTCACACCCTTGTTTGAGTCATAGCTTTTATCTTATAAGAGATAAAAGGAGGGAGAAGAGAGCAGAGAAGAGAGGGATCTCATAACCACTTAGAAATTGAAACCAGGTGCAGAGCAAATCTTTTGGACCTAAAGTCCCTGCACCATGGACCTCCCAGATCTGATTTAAAAAATGATGCCAAGATACCTGGAGATCTCCAAGGAATGATGAGCCTACAGATGTTGAAATGTGATCAAAATTTTTTTTCTAGTATCAGAACCCTGAATTTGGACTCGTACCCTAAATTCTGACAGAATAAATACTTGTGATATTTCTGTTTCACCAATGCTGGATGACTGTGACAAGATGTGTGCATAGCAAAAGAATACCAAGGAAAAGGTTGGTACTCAAAGAAAGACACTAAGCGAAGTCTGTACCCCATTTTCCCTGTTGGGTTTGAAGCCGGACTGGACTGAAATAAAACCAAAGTAGCCAACCAATTGCTATGGAGTTGATTTTCATTCGTGGTAAATTTGTGTTTCAAAGTAGAATCCTCCTCCATAGGGTTTTCCCACAAGAGATGGTCAAGCCTTTCTTCCGGGGTCACTCTAGGTAACCTTGAACCTCCAAACTTTGAGTCATTAGTCAAGTGAGTTAACCACTTGCACTGCCAAGGAACTACACCTGCTATAATGGTTACGAGTTGGGCTGTAATTCTCAAGGTCAGCAGTTCTAAACCACCAGTTGCTCTTTGGCAGAAAGACTGGGTTTTCTACTCCATAAAGTCCTGGAAACTCCCAGGAGCAGTTCTACCCTGTGAGTCAATATCGAGTGGTAGTGTGTTCGGTTTTTAGGAACTGCACTGTAGTAAACCAGGATATAATAATGATCTAGCTTCCTAGGCTTTTCTGAGTCTGGCTTGGAATTATTGTTTCTCCTTACTACCCAGTACTTCCCGGCAGGCTTCTCTGCTTCTGTCAGACAGAGGTCTGGCAATTTCTGGCTCATGCCTGGCTCCTTTTCAGATGTATGTTTATGTTATGTTCTTTCTTCTTGCTGGTTTGGTGCTCTTCGCATCTCTGAATTCCTCCATGGCTTCAAGGCTAAGGCCTAAGTCATCAAGGGAAGCCTTTCTGACTTCTCCAACCTTGCTGTGGTAACCACTTTTGGAAAGTTTGACTTAGAATTATGTCTTTGCGCTTCGAGCAATTGATGGTGCTTCCTGTCCTGCACCTTATCAGCAACACTGAGGAGGCAGCATGCTGTTGTGTCTTCATGGCTCTCGTAGCATGACTTGGGGGGCACTGAGTGACTCCCTATTATTCATTCATGATTTTGTTTCCTAGGGCTACTGGGAGAAGGACCACAGATTAGGTGACTTAAAACATTAAGTCATTAAAATGAGTTAAACATTTATTCCCTCATAGTTTTGGAAGCAAAATAGCTCAAATAATGGTGTCAGCAGGGTCATGCTGTCTCTGAAGGTTCTGATCTGTCTTGTATCTTCTTGCTTCCATGTGTAGACACATCACTCCAATCTCTGTCTCTGTCCTTTGGATCTGTCTGTGTCTCTTCTCTTTTTGTAAGAACTCCCCACAACACAACCACCACCACAACAGAAACAGGTGTCCCGGGGACCTAGGGGTGCCCAAGTCAACTCTGTTCCCGAGGATTTTCAAATAATGTTTTGGAAGCAAATCTCCTAAGACTTTCTTTGTAGAAGGCTCTGGGTGGATTCAAACTTCCAACCTTTCAGCTAGCAAGCTTGGGTGCTAATGTTTTGCACCTCCAGGATTTCCTCTTTTTGACAAAGACATCAGTCATATTAGATCAGTGTCCATCCCACAGCACTAGTATCTCATGTGAACATAGCTCATTGCATATGGGGAGACCGTGTTCCCAAATCAGATCATTTTTACAGAGGGGTAGGATTTCAACACATCTTTTGCTCTGCACACCACTCAACTCCAAGCAGTTGCCTAACTGAGGTAAACAAACGTGGCCTTTCAATCTCTTACAGTCCTCATGGAATGATTAGGATGGAAGCGGGAGATTTAAAGTGAGCCCAGACCACATAGGTAGTGTGTTAAGTCTATTTTGGTTGCTAGGTGCCCTCGCATTAGCTCCAACCCTTACCTTCAACAGCGACCTTGTGGACGACAGGACTAAACATGGCGAGGTCCGGGGCCATCCTCACCACGGTTGCCATGACTTGTAGTTATGTTACTTGCATTCACTTATATTTCTTTGCTCACATTCAACCATTCAAACCAGGATGTAGGGATCCATAGTTGTTGGGTGCTGCTATGTCTGTTCCGACTCATAGCAGTCCAATGTACAATGGGATGGAAACGTGTCTGGTCCTTCTCCATTTTCCCAATTGTTGTCATTTTGAGTCCATTGGTGCAGCCACTACGTCAATCCATCTCTTGAAGGTCATCTGCTCTTATACTGCCCCTCACGTTTACCAAGTATGATGTCTTTTCTCAGGCACTGGTCTCTCCTGATAGCATGTCCAAAATAAGTCTAAGTCTTGCTGTCCTTGCCTCTAAAGAGCAATCTGGCTGTACTTCTTCCAATCCATATCTGTTTGTCCTTTTGGCAGTCCATGGTTCTCTCAAAGTTCTTCACCAGGACCATAATTCAAGTGCATAAATTCATTTTCAGCCCGCCTCATAGTTCTGACTCAAAGTGACCCTGTATACAGCAGAATGAAACACTGCCTGGTCCTGGACCATCATCGCCATTGTTGTCACGTTTTAGTCCAGTTTGGCAACCACTGTGTCCACGCAGCTCAGGAAAGGTCTTCCTCTCTTCACTGACCTTCCAGTTTACCAAGCATGATGCCCAGCATATAGGAGAGGGACTCTTGCCACCCTTTGCTCTAAGGAGGATTCTGGTTGTTCTTCCTCTGTGTGTATACTCATCAAAAAGACGTCAAAGAACAGGTCGACGTTTAAAGAAAGATACAAGAAAGAGCTTTATTCTGTGTTTTCCCATTCAAGTTTGATGCTCTCTTAATGATCTAGTGTTGGGATAGCAGAAATACCACAAACAGACAGCAGATTTGCTTCTGTGAGAATCCACGGTACCTAAAATAATCTTTGCCAACATGTTCATTTAAAAGCACTATTTTTTCTCTTGTCTCCCTCGTTCATTTTGCAGCTTTCATGCACATGAGGTGATTGAGAATACAATGGTTTGGGTCAGGCACACCTGAGTCCTGCAGGTGACATTCTTGCTGTTCAACACTATAAGGAGGTCTTAAACAGATCTGCCCCGTGCAAGGTGGCATTTGATTCCATGACTCCTACTTCCATGAGCTTTGATGGTGGATCTAAGTAAAATGAAGTCTTTGACAATTTTGATCTTTCGTCCATTCTTCGTGATGCTATCTGATGGTCCAATTGTGAGGCTTTTGGTTTTCTTTGCAGTGTACTGAAATCCATATACTCTTTGATGAAGCAATAGTACTTAAAATGATGTAATGGTCTAGCGTGAAATGGTGCAAACCAAAATGGTGCAAACCCAAACCAAACTCACTGTCATCAGTCAATGCTGACTCACAGCCCCCACCCTGTGGGTTTCTGAGACGATAACTGTTGACAGGAGTAGAAAGCCCAGTGTTTCTCCTTTGGAGTTGCTGGTGGTATTGAACTGCCAGCCATGTAGATCACAGCCCAACTTAGAACCACTCCACTAACAGGGCACCACTTCTATTTACTGTAACTTCCCGGGAATTATTTTTAGCATTAGTACTTATTAGTACTTCGTGTTAGTCTAACTTGATTTTAAAAACATATTTGGGATTGTCTAAAGAGATACATATAACTCAACAAGAGTGAAAACAAAAACCAAAGAAGAGATACATGGAAAATACAAGTGGTAAGATAAGTAAATACAATTGTAATACATACAATTTATGTTGTGTTGTTCGATGCTGTTGGGCCACTTTCAACTCATGGCAACCCGATGTATCATAGAATGCAACACTTCCTGGTCCCGTGCCAGAACACGTTTTAACACAGGTCAAATTGTCCTATGGCTGCCGACAATTGATGCAGACAGAGAAACGAGGGAAGCTTGCTCAGATATGATATTCATTACACTGTGACAATTAAGCACTCTGCTGCCCACCCTTTCCACAGCTATGGCAGAGATATATGCAATCCACTTCTGTCAATCTGACCCCCAAAACAACATTATGGCAGTCCTACCCTGTCACATGGGTCTGTATGAGTTGGAATGAACTGAAATACAGCCAATAAGGGTAACATCAAACACGATGCAAAAACCAAAAAAAAAACCACTTCTTGGGTGTAGGACCTCAAGTCCTTGCCACCACTTTCCCACACCCTGAGCTAACAGACAATTGATCTCAGTCTGTATTCTTGAAAACTTAAGTGTCATCATCTTTGTCACGTACGGAATTATACGTTCTATGAAGGGACAGCTTTATCGTATTGGACTTTGTATAACACCGTGCCTCCTGATAAGCTTTTCATAAACATGTTTGCACAATGAGTGGATCCATTCAACTGAAAGACGTATGCCAAGACGAAGAAGCGGCTTTGAGTGGACGTTTCCCTGACGAAGCAAACAGGCCAAGGAGGTAGACTGACGAATGAACCGCACCAGAAAACAATGGGAATTATAGGTAGACTTCTCTGTGTGCATAGGCATAGTTAATATGGAGATATATTATCATTTTTAAGGAAGCAATAGAAAGAAATAGAGATGCTGAAGATGATGGCTTGCCAAGGATGGGGAAATTATGGAGTCCAGAATCTTCATTCCAAACAGCAATCAACACCCAAATCTCAGTGGTATGACCATTGTAATTCATGGGAAAATGATCTTCATTTATTCCTGAACCCGAGAGTTATGTATGTTTCAAATGTATACGTTTGCCATTCAACTACAGGCTTTTAAATGTGTTCTCAACAACTTACAGTTCCCGTTTGCATCTCTTATTGTGTTCAAGGTCTTAAATGTCTTGTTAAATTGTCTTGTTGGGGTGGCTTTGGTCTTTCATCCATATATTGATTCAGCGTGCAATTGCTAAGCACATGCATCATGCCAGGCACTGCTAGCAGTGCATAAGATGACATAGACATGGTACCATCAGCTACGGAACTCGCGTCCCTGTGGGAGAATCCAGAATTATAAATGCCATGGAGTGAGACAACGCTGGGAGTCATCTGGCTAGAAGGCAGGGTTGACTTCTTGAATGGATCCAGGGAAACACCATGGGGGAGGAAGCAATGGAATTGGATTTTAAGGTGGATCAGGTTTTTAATTCTTAATGAAGGAAACCTGTGAGTAAAAATTTTGAGATACAGAAGTGTGGAATTGTTAGGAAAATAGAATTAAGAACAAAGAGTCTAGGAGTCAAATAAAGGAGTTCAGACTCCATTATATGGTCAGTTGTCTGAGAAAGGGCTAAAGAAGGGAAAGGAAGCATTGGGCTCTTGTTAGAAGGGAATAGTAAAATTAGGGTACCACATGAAGAGCATTAGCTATATCAGTGATTCTCAAGCTGTGGGTCACGACCCCTCTGGGGGTCAAACGACCCTTTCACAGGAGTCGCCCAATTCATAACAGTAGCAAAATTACAGTTACAAAGTAGCAACAAAAATAATTTTATGGTTGTGGGGGGGGGGGTCACCACAACATGAGGAACTGTATGAAAGGGTCTCAGCATTAGGAAGGTTGAGAACTACTGAGCGAGGTAGAAGTATATAAGAAAGTACAGACTTCAACAACTCCCCCAAAGTCATACACTTATAAATAGCTGTGTACTTGGCCTCCATGTTGGATTGCCTTTGAGAACAATAGCACATCCTGTTACTTATAGGTAAACTTCAGAGATCACGGGATTAACAAAATCTCAGCAATGTGTAGAAAGGAAGTCAGTGAACGTGCCAGCAAAAGCAAGGTCAATTGAGACAAACTGCAAACATACGGCAGGTGAGAACAAGAGCAAAGTTTGTGCGTGTGGGTTGGCCCACACACCTGCCAAGCAAAAAGAAGGGCAGGGTCTACTTTTCCAGATACCAGAGCCTGGGAGCATGGAGGGGAGAAGCCGTGAGTTCCTGGGAACCACAGCAGTCCAGGGAGAAAAGAGCCAAGTAGGGCAGATTTCACAGCAAGAATACTTCTGGAAATATGTTTGAACCAGTTAACATTTGTGCCTTGTCTGGCAGCTTCATCAAGAGGCAAAGAAAACGGGAGGACCATTTATAAGAAGGCCCGTTTGCAGGGTGAGTTCTCTTTATAGACTGAGCCACTGTCTCCCACAGTCTAACAGCTAGCAGATACTGATGAGTTGCCAACACCCTACTGCTGCCCCAAGCAGCTGGCATCTACCCAACACTACAACCACTCGTTCTTTCGGATAACTCCAAATGCTACTTAATCATGGATATGCATTTCTTTTGTGCCGGTTACTACTCATAGGGATGCTATGTACCACAATACAAAAGCATGCTCAGTCTTGGTCCAGTCTCATTGTCAATGCTATGTTTAGCCCATTGGTATAGCCATCGTGTTAATCCAGCTCTCACCGGGTCTTCATCTTTTCCCTGAAGCTTTCCATTGCTTATCCCGACAACTTATCATTTATTTTGTAATGACACTTTTTGAAGTTCATGGAAAAATGGAATTAAAGATCATAGAATTTTTCCAAGAACTTTTAGAAGCCCCTTCATAGAGTAGTATGAGTCATTTTGTCACAGTTACCCCCAACATTAGGTAACTACAGATATGTGGAAGTGTATCATCTTACTTAGCAACAGGGTTGGGTTCCAAAGACCAGTTATTAAGTGAAAATTGACATTTCCTTTAAAATCATGGAGGATGACTAAGTATAGAACTGCTAATTACATTACAGAACTGCTAATTACATTACAGAACTGCCAAATTATATCAGTGCATGATTGCCAAATTATATTATTACACAACTTTCAAATAACTGAGATTTATAGATGAGTCAAGTTGACACATCACCTTAATCATCACAGCCAGCTTTTAACTTTGCTGTTACTTACTGCTAAATAGACAGAGATTAGATGCAAAATTGTTGGATAGTAGATTTTAAAATATTGTCCTAAATTTGAAATGCCTGGTAATGAGATAATCTATAAGAGAAGGGAGGGTGTATTTATTTTACTTCCAGGAGTTAATATCATCTGTTTTAGAGTACTGCTCTAAACTCAAGACAAGGGTATCAAAATCTAGAGTTGCATTCATCATTTTCCTAGTGAGTTCAATTAAATTAAATTTGTTATGGAGATTTCAGAATTTCCTGTCAGTAGCTGTCAGAGAAAGTACTGCCTTTACATGCTGTTGGAACACCATGGGAATTAGTGGTCAAGAGCTAAAGAAATACAGGCTGAAATGGCATCCTACATTTTTGTTTTTTAATAAATCATTTTATGTGGAACGCTTACAGCCTTGTAACAATCTGTGATAGGACTAGTATCAGATCCTCTTTTTGTCCTCCCTCCCCCAAAAGGGCATCCTACTTCATTGTGATACTCTGCTTTCTTTTTCTAAGAGGACTTGACCCGCATTTTTCAGTAAAGGTCTGCTAGCACTCTCTGCTAAATTCGTTAACCAAAAGTATCGTGTTTCCCAGGTGCAACTAGTGTAATGAAAGTAAAGTCTTCTCTTTATGTCATTTCCTCTGCTTGGTTAGCTGCACCTGTAAAATAAGGCAGCTCCTTATTTCAGAAGGAAATGAGGGCTTGCACACCCAAGGCTAATGAAAGAAAACTCGGGCTTTCTAGGGCAGGCTCTTCTGGGAACAGGCAAAAGAGAAACCACAGAGGGTCAAGCTAAGGGAGCAGGGACAAAGCCTGGCTCCCTGCCCCCCCAGCTGACACCACACCTGCAAAGTTGCACAGCTGCAAGACTCTGCTGCTGTTTCTGGCTTCTGCCCAGAGTCCTGCCCATCTTTGAGGATGGAGCCTCTCCCAAGCCAAGGTCACTCAGGTTCTTTAGCAACCAAGATCTACAAGGTGCCCTGTAGGAGGAGTGGAGAAAAGTGAGTTTGACATGCTTGGAAATATTTAGATCTGGGATGTAAATTGCGAGGGAAACATTTGCGCTGTTGGTCTAAACACCACTGAGGTCTGGAACCAGAAGATCTTCAGAGAAGTCGGAGAAGCTCTGGACAAGGCATCGACTTACAAATGTGGTCAGTGACCAAAGAGCATCCCGTTGAGCTCATTCAATTTAAATCTAATGTTTTGAATGGATTAGCATGTCTGTCCCATCTGTTTACAGAACTGCGTCCTGTGCCTTCTGAGTTTTGGGGTTTGGGAGTTGGACACAATCGCAATCCCTTCCTTTGATAGAAAGCAAGCAGTCAACCATCATCGTGTAGCTGCGCCTGGGCATCCAACTTCCACAATGGCTTGACTCTGCTGAGTGTCGGGATGCATGCTTTCATTGAGTCAACTCCTGCTTCATATGTGTCAGAGTAGAACTGTTCCAGGGGCTGCTTTTCTCCCCCCCCCCTTTTATTGTGCAGTACGTCAAGGTTTACAAAAACATCAGTTTCCCATTCAACAATTCACCCACATTTTGTTTCATCTCCCATGATGTAACATCACACACCCCACTTTTTCCTTGTGTTTTCTGCTTCCATTTTATCTTGTTTTCTAACCCGTCTGATCTCAAATGGTCAATTATTCTAAGATACACCTCACTAGTATTATCGTTCCCAGTATAGCCCTATTGCTTAGTGGAACATTGAACCAGGAGTAGGGGTTCATTTAAAGACTTAAAGGGGATCAAGAGGCAGTTGCGTGAACACAAGGGGACACTGCATGATTTAAAGTCAAGAAAGGTATGTGTCCGAGTTATATATACTCACCAGACTTATTCCATCTGTGCTGAGCAAATAATCAGGCTAATGTGAAGCAGAGTGTGGCATCAGGATTGGAGGAAGGCTTATTCACAACCTGTGATATGCAAATGACACAACCTCGCCAGCTGGAAGTGAGGAGGACTTGAAGCACTTGCTAATAAAGATCACAGATTGCAGCCATCAGAATGGATTACAGTGCAATGTAAAAAATAACAAAATAACCATAACTGGACCAATAGATAATATCATGATAAGTGGAGAAAAGGTTAAGGCTCTCAGGATTTTTGTCTGGCTTGGATTCACACTCAATGCTCATGGAAGCAGCACTCAAGAGGTCAAAGGGCATACCCACCGGTCAATCTGCTGCACAAGACCTCTTCAAAGGTTTGGAAAGCAAGGATGTTACTTTGAAGACTGAGGTGCTCCTGATCCAAGCCCTAGTCTTTCCAATTAGCTCACATGTGTGGGAAAGTTGGACATTGAATAAGAAAGACAGGGGGGAAATGTGCATATAAACTCTGGTGCTGCTGAAGAATATTGAAAGTAACTGTCTTGGAAGAAGTACATCTAGAATGCTGCTTAGCGGCAAGAATGGCAAGACTCAGTCTCATGTAATTTTGATATGTTGTTTGGAGAGATCAGTCCCTGGAGAAGGCCATCATGTGTAGTCAAATAGAAGGGCAGAGGAAACGAGCAAGCCGTCAACAAGTTGTATTGACATGGTGACTGTAACAATGTTTGCAAACATAACAATTAGGAGGATGGGGCAGGAACGGAAGGTGTTTCATGCTGTGCACACACAGTCTCAATAAGCACCTAACAACAGAAGAACAGAGAAGGGATCAGAAAGAGTAGTCACACTCTATGTTCCTTCATCTTGGAGAAAGAAAACCGGGCTTGCAACTAGTTCATTTCAGCTGCAACCCATTCAGAATCTGAATCTACATTTCAAAAAGATCTGTAAGAATCGCTTTTAAGAACTTTGTGACTATACCCAACCCTGGGGGTATAGTGGATCGCCACCTGTTTGGCGGCTCACAAGGTCAGTGATTACAAGGTCGGCAGCTCAAGCCTACCAGGTGCTCTGTGGAGAAGGATGAGGATTGCTGGTCTCACAAAGTTGAATGTGAACAGCCAAGCTTTCTGTGAAATTCATACAGATGTGAATCCCCTGGGGATTCTTGTTGCGCTTGAACAGCTTGCTGCAGTACATCTGAGGTGGAAATGCACATTCTCAGCAACCAGAGTGAACAGATTTTAAACCCTGAAAGAGCACTAAGCCAGAGAGCTAAAGTCCTTTTATCACAGAAGTCCTGCATGCTATAGCTTAGCTACCCTAGGGCTAAATTCTCCAGTGTTAGCTGTCTCCTGTTTCTAAATAAATGGACATTGGAAATGAGGAAAAGAATGTCATGGAACATTGGAAGGTGATCTAGGAGAACCACTGTTGTTATTCTGCTGCCCACAGGAGCCGTTCTCCTATAGTCTACACCAGTCTGGAGCCTTATCTGGTACCAAGAGCAGCATGTAATATCTAGGATACTTTAAACTTTTAGGTCTTCCTATAATCAGTCTAAATTCCAAATATAGATGTTAGGATTCTCTAGAGAAACAAAACCAGGATATATATATATATATATATATATATATATATACAGCTAATTAGTCCACACAGTAGTACAGAAGGCTCAGTTCAACTCACTTCCATGAAACTGTTAATATACTGGAAGTCCTTCAACTCACAAGGGCTGCTGGGTCCAAGGTCAAGGAAGCAGGCAGCTTAGTCTTCTGTAAGGCAATGCAGGCAGTCCAACCAGAGGCATCAAACAGCAGGGCAGGTCACCAACAGTCAGCCAGATGATAGGATCCAACAGTCCCAAGCTCAAGTGCTGTATACACTAGCAACATGGCGAAGTAGTTCTCAAAGCAACCTCAAGCTCTAGAGACATGATCCATGGGTTGGGTGTTCCACAGGTAGTGTAGCTCACAAGTTAAGGTAAAGAACTAGCCAGAGAGCAAGAGAGAGAGAGAGAGGTGGGACTCACCAAGCCATTTATCTCTCTGCCCTCCAATCAAACTGAGACCTTATTAATCCCACATGTTCATATTGGCCAGGTTGGCACAATAAACCTACCTATCACAATATTCTAATTCTCTTCTGTCACTTATCCCAACATATTCACAGATGGGGATTATAGAATGAATATCGGTGGGGGTGTGAGTGGGAACATTGATCTTTCCAACATAGGTTGTAACAGGAATTGAAAAAACAAAAGCAAATCTCAATGGTCTCCATAAATGAAGTGTGTTTTTTACATCAGGGACCAGTGCAGGGATTTCTGGAGCAGCAATCCAAATTCCTATTCAGAGACCCAAGCTCTTTCCATCTCCTTGCTTTGTCCGCCTAATGGGCCTCCTAGTCTCTTCATTCGGTCGTCATATGGAGAAAGAAAGTGAGGCGCTTGTGTGTGTGGTTTTATAGGCCAAACCTGGAAGCAGGGAACATAGTTTCCACCCCTATTCCATTGGCATTACTCAGTTATGTGGTCACACCTAAGTACAATGGAAGTTGGGAACCGTATTCTATGTGCTTGTAAAAGAAACAACATAGTCAGCCTTTGCCCAGGCTATCCCTGTACATCCCTCCGACTTTTCATGGAGCACACTTGTCCCTCCTCAATGTAGAAAATTCCAAGTGCCCACCCCTCACAGCACCCAGCTCCAAGTCCTGAATCCTTTTGTGCTAGGTATTGAGACCTCTATGTCAGGACTGGAGAAAGTCTCCTGAATTTATGGATTCAAAATAAAAAGCATATGCTTCCTAACTAACACACTCACACAGCTACACTCAGTATCCAATGATTAGACTGGCTGGCAAGCTGGTCCCCACTCATGATGAACCTGTCCAGTGGAACAAAGTACTGCCTGGTCCTGTGCCATCCACATACTTTGTCACAGATCAGATTATTCATATATATATCAATAAGATGGTCTTGAGTGGATTCGTTTCATTAAGAAATTTTCAGAAGTCAGCCATTGGGCATTTCTTTGACTCTGTCTTAGTCTGGAAACTCTGCCTAGATCTATTCAGCCTCATACCAAGACTCTAGCCTCCACTGACAGATGGGTGGTAACTTTGCCTGAGATGCATTGGCAGGGAATTGAACCCAGCTCTCCTGCATGGAAGGAAAGGCATAAACCAGATTTAAAACTCACATTTGGAAAAGGGAAGAATGAGAGATGCACAGGAGTTACTGAGCTTTAGAAGTTTTGAAATGCTGCTCAATTGAAATTATGCAGGGCCCCTATAGAAAACATTCTGTAGTTAAACCCAAATTCCACTCTGTAACAGTTCCCTTTCCATTGTTCTTCATGGGAGGTTCCCAGGCTAGGTCTCTGGGAGGGTCTTCTTCGTGCCCTATCTCTCAGGATTTTCTTGTAGTAGGTATGGCAGAATTTACTTGCAACTTGGCAAGTTTGGGAGACCTATAAGTGTTCTTAAGACTCAGTATTTTTAGTTTATCTTCCTGATCTCTTAGGTGATACAATTTTCCCCAAAACAAGTAGGCTGTTTAATCTTTCTGTTTCTAGTCAATTCCATGTGTCAGCAACTACATTTGAAGTTCATTCATAGCGATAATTCTTAAGCTTGACTTATTTTGGCTCCTTCAGTTCCCACCCCCCACAATCCATCCCTCCTCGAAACTGTCTAAAGCAATTTATTTAAAGACCATGCTCCCGATATGTCATTTATATTAGGATTCTGTTGTTTTGTTTTATTACAAACCTCATTGGGTCACTGTCATTTGAAGCCTTTTTTTCAATTTGTCTCTATTACCTGGGTTCCAGAAAAAATTAGACTTTCAACTCTACAATTTTGCTCTCGGGATTCTGTTTCCACCTGGATTTCTGCCTCACAATGAGCCATGTTTGGCATGTGTTAATTTCTTTCTCGTGCTCTCTTGTGAAGGGCAGTCCATCGTAGGAAATAGATATTGTTAGTCTCATTTTTACCGATCGATCTCTCGTCCAAGAACTGCAGGCTCGATTGGCACATAGTTTAATCTGTCTTAGTTTTACCATGTGTTTGGCCATGGAATAACATGTCTGAACCGCCATTCTTCCAGGCTCAGGTCTTGGGTTCTCTCCTTCTTCTAAGCTGACCAGTCAGCCAAGGCTGCACATGTGATGTTTGTGCTATGGTAGCACCCCACTTCAAAGTACCAATTTCAAAATTAGTTAAGGTAACATTAGCTACTGTGGCAAATAAACCCTGTAATCTCAGAGCTTTAGCACGGAGATGATGTATTTCTGACTCACACCAGTCCGTAGCGGGTGTTCCCCCTCGGGCACCTTGTCCTCTGAGGTCATTCAGAGACTCGGTTCCTTCCAGCCTGCGGTTCTCCTTTCTTCCTCAGACACGTCTCATCTCAACGGCAGATGGGAAGGAGCGGGAGAAGCACTTTTTGGATTTTGCTTGAATTGGGCCTGAAGCTAGGAAGTGTCATTTTTGTCCACGCCTCATTGTTGCAAATGAAGTCACATGGTTACATACAATTGCAAAGGGTGATGGGAGCTATATTCTCACAGTGTGAACCGAATGGGGAAAAGGCAATGGGTTTCAGTGAATGTGTGCCATCTCTGTCACACACAAAAATGTCGAATTTAATAAATAGTAATTGACTTTACAGCCTTGTTTAGGGGTAAACTATTATTGATAATTATGGGACATGTCGTAACAAAAGCCCTATTGATAGTATATCTATGTATAATAAACTAAAATATCGAAGTGTACAAAGTACGATAGATCAGAAGTCATTCAGTTTTTCAGAAATAGTCTTGGTGATTGTCTACCAGGTAAGGCTCTTTGGTGGTGCAGTGAGTTAAGCATTGGGCTGTTAACTGAAAGGTAGATGGCTAAACCTACCATGTGCTCCATAGGAGAAAGGCCGGGCTTTCTACTCCCATAAAGAGTCACAGTCTCAGAAACCCACAGGGGCAGTTCTACTCTGTCCTATAGGCTGCATGTGAGCCAGCATCAGCTGGATGGCTGAGGGTCTCTATCATGTATCAAATGGATATGTGGCTGCTAATCTAACAGAGAATGGTTTGAATGCATGAGCCACTCCACCAGAGGGAGACGTGGCAGCCAACTTCTGCAAAGATATTATAGCCGCAGAAGAGTCCTCGGGGAGCAGGTCTACCCTAAGTGACTCCACAGCAGTGGTTTCGTTTGGGTGTTTGATCGTGTATCCGAAAGGGTCCAAGTGGCACCGTGGTGAAGGGTTCAGCTGCTAACAGAAACCTTGGCAGTTTGAACACAATCAGTGGCTCTCCCGGCAGAAAAGAACTGCTCGTCCATTCCCCTAAAGATTCCAGCCTAGAAAACCTTCCTGGGCAATTCTATTCCTTCACCTGGGCTCAGGGACAGTTTGAGTCAAAATGAACTTGATGACATAAAAACAACAACAGCAACAATCACCATGTGTTTGGAGCGAGGCCAAGGCACTCCGAGAGGTAACTTGTCCTCAGAAAGCCCTCAGCATTTCGAGGAAGACGAACATGTATACAAGTGATCAACAGGCAATGCGTAACGTGCTGTCATACAGTAATGCTAAGTGTTACAGAAGCACGGAGAAGCAAGGTATCCTGTTCTGTCCTTATGGGAAAATGCACAGGGACAGGCTAGAAATCATCAACTCTTACTAAAAAGGGTCTTGGGGTATTTGTTTTGTCACGTAAAGGTACAGCCTCCTCAAATAAGAAAGCCTACCTTAAAATGGAACATTCTTCACTTTAAAAAAAAGTTAAAAGTCTAGGAAAAGGGGCATGGTTTATCTACTTCAAAGGTTTGGGGGAAGGGCTCTAGCGATCTCACGACCCAGAGTGATGTTTAAAGTTAGGGAACCAGCAAAGCCATTTCCCCCCTTTCGCGGTTGCCGTTGTTGACGTTGAAGAGTAAGTGGAATGGGTAAGTGAAATGGTCAGAAGTTTGTTTTAGAGATGCCTGCAATATGGCACTTGGGCAACCTCCCATGACGCTAGGTCCCAGTTGGGTCTGCCCAAGGCAGACATTCATTAAGGCGCTCACCACCAACGGTTGGAACCCATCCACTTCATGCGAGTAGACAACCACAGGGCTTTGGTTCCATCTATCAGTACCAGAAGCTAGAAGCATTGGAATGCACACAGTATGCTTTGAACCTCATAATTGTTCCTTATAATAATAAATTTTTTACATTTGAACCTGTGAGTTATCAAGGAAAAAGAAACAGAAAGCCACTTTGGTTAAAGGAGAGACTTAAAATAACAGGAATTGTGGAGATGGAAAAATACCACTTTCCTTTGTTGACCCAAGGATTTATGTTTGGGGAAAATATGATTCAGAGGTGATGGCCTTTCTTGGACATTAACAAACTGTTGAGCAGCCTGTGTCCCTGAGGATGGATGGTGTGTAAATTCTAATAGGGAGGGGCTGTGGGAGGGGGGAGAGCTGAGCTCTGTCAGCTTGGTGCTTAGCAAAGAGAAACTCTGGATTCTTCTTATAGGGGAAACTCTCCTCTGTCTTTACTAGAGCGTGTGAGCAGTTGCTGTGCTGGAAGCGGAAGTGTGACTTGTGCAGAAAATTACATCGCCTCCGAGACAACAGGGGTTTCCTAGCAAAGTTCTTAACTCACATTCATCAAATTGTGAGCCTTAAACAAATAAACTCCAGATGGAAGAAACCATCGAACCTTTAAACATGAGACATCTCAAGATAAAGGAGAAAAAGACAAAACACACATTTTTGTTTCAAATTTCTAAGTAGAAAGATTAAAAGCAAAACGGGACATTTGGAATTTTCATAATTATAAAATTTGCCTTATGTAAACATATATATAATCACCCATTACAGCAATACTTTCATTAGAGAAAAAGATTCATTAATTTGTTATTATACCTCATGCAAACTTATAAGAAAATAAATAACTTTTAGAGACATTGGAAAATGTTCTAAATAATTTAAAAGTGAGCAAATACATAGAGTAGACATGCAAATGAAAACATTCACTTATGTAAATAGTAAAAGTAACTACCCTTAAATGAAGATCCCATTTCACCTATCAAATGCTAATCTACATCAATAGAGGATGTCCTAAGCTGGGGCAAGCACTCTGGACCTGATTCTCCTTCACTGCTGGCACTGATACCAATGGCTGTAAAACGTTTAGAAATGCAACTTGGAAATTCGTGTACTTCTTGATTGAGTGAGTTGAATCACAAGGATGAAATTGTGGAACACTTTGCACTATATTTTTCTTTGTACTTTTCTTTCACAGCAGTTTGTAAAGTCCCTCCCTACCTTTAGATGGTGATTTCCATTTAGTTCCTTCTCAGGTATGCAAAAAAAAAAAAATCCAATTGGAGTTTAAAAAATGAAATAAGCAAACCCAAACCCAAACAATTTATTTTCTGTTTCATAGTGAAAGCTCCTTCTCTGACTTGGGGTTTGGACACATACATTTGAGAAGGTGGTGTTTGCCGCCTTAATTTTTCCTTATTCCTATCTTACTGGATATGCTTTGACCCATCTTGGGTGGTACAGGGTCAGAGGGGAAGAATCGAACTTTAAAAGATATTTATTCTTCACCAACTAGAGAGTAGACACAAATGCATTTGGATCAAGGGAAAACCTGAATAAATAAAATGAAATGCTGTTGGATAGAAAAAAAAATAAAATTTATATGTGGTCATTTATATTCGCATATACAATAAATATAACTAAATGCAATATTTTAAAATAAAAATAACATAAAAGAGAGTTATCAGTAAGTGCACTTGTCATCTAGGACCGGGGCCTCTGCTTGAAACAGACACCTACCCAAATGCAAGTCTCTGTCCATCCGGGTACTTTCAGGTTCTCCACAGAACTCAGAATTGCTCACAAGGCTCTAGGCTGCCATGGGTGATGGCCCCCCTTAACTCTTCTTTCTGACTTCCCTATAGCCTCACTCTGTTGTCATCACTCAGTCTTGGGAGGCAAACCCAGTGGTAGAGTCTTTTATAATGCACACACCTGACTGCCCTCTGGGGTGTCCACACGGGTTGTAATTCTTATGTTTTCTCACCCCCAGAATGAATTCCAGCCATCCTCCTAGCTCAACAATTTCCCACTCAGAACCAATCTGTATTTTACAAATTTCCCTTGCATCAAGAACTAGTTTCTTTCACTTGAACTGAAGTGAGTACGGGGTGGGGTGGGTGGGAGGGCTGGGAACCTAGCTGACAGGAGAGAAAGACCAGATGTAGGTTTCCCACAATTATTCACCTTCCCAATGAGCTCTTGAGGAGTCCTGGTGGCGGTAGGGGTTGGTTACCAGTTGGGCTGCTAACCGCAAGGTCAACCGTTTGAAACCACCAGCCTCTTATCGGGAGAAAGATGAGGCTTTCTACTCCCGTGAAGAGTTACAGTCTCAGAAAGTTACAAGAGCAGTTCTACCCTATCCTACACGTTCTCCATGAATGCGAATAGACTTGGTGGCAATGAGTAATGGGTTCTTAACCTTGGTGGCATGATAATAAATACTGGAAGATTTATTCTGACTCACAGGGATCCTACAGGATAGAGTAGAACTTCCCTACAGGGTTTTCAAGGTTGTATATTTTCAGAAGCAGACTGCCACATCTTTTTTCCACAGAAAGACTGATGGATTTGAACCTCTGATCTTTCAATTAGCAGGCAAGCACTTCACTGATATATCAGCAGGGCTCCTTACTTACCTTCTATTCTCTTGAAACAGGAGCTCGAGTCAGGTAATGGTTAAGTCCTCAGTTGCTAACTGAGAAGTCAGTAGTTCAAACCCACTGGCAGTTCTGTAGGAGAAAGTTATGGCAGTCTGCTTCCATATACATTTACAGTCCTGGAAACTCCCTGGGGAAGTTCAACTCAGAGAGAAGTAGCAATGGCCCATCTTGCTCATCTTATTTTCTTTCTAGTTCATGTATATCAAACAACAAAACCTAAGTGAACTACTACAGAAATAAACAAGGGACCATTTCCAGTGTTGCGGGCATTTGATGAAAGAGGAAACAATTTCCTGAAGTTAGCTTAATTCCAGCAAGAGAATATATTTTAGCAAACTAGAATCTTTATATAGAGAATCAAATCTGTATATGCATTGGATATTTAAACGAGTACTTTCAAAAGCTAGTAAACTATCTCCCTGTGCATTCTCTCTTTTGCTCGTTGCTGTTTCTTTGAATAAAGATGAAAGCATCACATGCATAATTTTAAACCAGTAAGGGAACCCAGTAAACATTCATTGGCAAATCTACTTTACAAGACTTCTTTAAAGAATTGAAAAGCAATGGTGTCCCTTTGAGGACTAAGGTGCATCTGCCCCAAGTCATATTATCTTCCATTGCCTCATAGGCATGTGAAAGTTGGACATTGAGGAAGGAAGACCAAAGAAGAATCAAAGTGCTTGCATTATGATGCTGGTGAAAAGCCCATGGACTTCCAAAAGGACAAACAAGTCTATCTTGGAACACGTATTGCCAGAGTGGTCCTTACAGCCAAGGATGGTGAGACTTCATCAGATACTTTGGACATGTTGTCAGGAGTGACCTGTCCCTGGAGAAGGACATCACATGTGCGAAAGCAGGGGGATAACAAAATAGAGGAAGACCCTCAACAAGATGGATAGACACAGTGGCATGCAATAGTTCCAAGCCTGGGCACAACAGTGAGGCTGGCATCGGACCGGATAAGGTTGCGTTCTGTTGTGCATAGGGTCACTATGAGTGGGAACCTAGCTGCACTTCCAAGTACACCAACGACTGACATCAAGGTCAAAGTCCTGTGCATCTCCCAACTCTAGCTCTTCTTGGAAGCTTTATTAGTCAGAAGTGACTAGGCAATGAAGCAGTAACAAGCATGGATGGCTTACAACCACACAGCTTGATTCATTTCAGGCTCATACTACATCTCCTTTGCTGGGTAGTTTTGCCTCTCTTCCTTCCAGGAACCATCCTGACCGTGAATTGGGACTCTTTACTGAGGTGGGGGGTGGAAAGAAGGCCTCCCACTCGTAACCCAGACACTGCTATTGTGTGCCATTGAGTTCATTCTAACTCCTAGCTACTCCATGTGGCAGAGCTGGGTTTTGTTGTTGTTGTTTTTCACACTGAGTGGTAATCCACACTAAAGGCTGTGATCCCTGATCTTCATCAGCAAGTGCTTCGAGTCCTCCTCACTTTTAGCAAGTAAGCTTGTGTCCTCTGCAGACTGCAGGTTGTTAATAAATGCTCTTCCAATCCTGATACCTTATTTTTCCTTCATACAAGCCAACTTTTCTGATGATTTGCTGAGTATACTGATTGAATAATTATGGTGAGAAGAGTTACAACCCTGAGACACACCTTTCTTGGTTTTAAACCATTCCCTTGTTCTGCTTACACAACTCCTTCTTTATCTATGCATCGTTTCCCCATGAGCTCTGTGAAGTGTTTTGGAAATCCCACTCTTCTCAGAGCTATGCATAGTGTTTTAGGGCACACACAGTTGATACCTTTGCATAGTCAACAAAGCACAAGTAAGCATCTTTCTGGAATTTTCTACTTTCAGCCAAGATCCACCTGTTGGCAGCAATGACGTCCCTTGTTCCCCATCCTCTTCTGAGTCTTGTCTGCATCAGGATGGCCGTTCCTACTGCTTGCTTATGCTCAATAGTCGAGTTCATGATGGTGAACCAAAGAACATTCTTTCCTCTCATATGACAAATGCCTTTATTCTCTGAAAAATATAAAGGAGAAAAGGAGTATTTTATTGCCTAGATATTTGTGCTTGTCAAGGTAGCAGAGTCTCAAGATGATGGGAAAATATCCATTTTAAATGCTAGCATTTCTTACTGCCATTGAATCTGGGTTAAGCCAAGATTGTCATGAAAACCTAGAAATACTACACAGCCATTGTGGTCATTCATCCTGATGAATCTGATAGCATAAAACTTCAGCTATCAAGGATTGGAATGTGGCAGAGTGGGTGGAGTTGCACATGCACATTTGAAATTTAAGAGCACTTTTATTCCCTTGAGTAGTCTTTCCAAAATTTGGTGAGTAGAATTTACCTAGTTTGTTTTTTGTATTACTTGAAAATCTTGAATATTTTTTTTCTTAGAAGTGTCCAGACTGAAAGCATTCAAAAAGTTTCAGGAGAGCAATTATTATTGAGCTAATTTTAAAAAGCAATTTGTTTTTACTTAGACTCGGATCAAGACTATTTAAAATTAGTTGAATGATAGTTTTACAGCATCTGATCAGAATTATCTTTATTAAGATGTAGTCAGTGATCAACAGAATTGGTTTTTTTTGGGGGGTAGTGGTAATCTTGGACACCGACTGGTTGTCAAATAATTACATGGTTGTTGAAGACAACAAACAGGGCACTTTTCATGTCAATTTGGCTCCCAGTGGCCTCAGCTGTTCCACTTAAAAAGCATAAACACGAAGAAGCAGTGACATTGCCTCCAGTGTCTTCGCATAGAGGACATTGAGTCTTATTATGACTCTTAATGGTTGTTCCTTGTTAAAGAACAAACGCCAAGTGTGTAATGGGAAACTCCCAGAAAACAGATATGATTTGAGCACTGGACTTCTAGGAAGCAAAGATATGGCTGGAAAATAACGAGGAACCCAAAGAAATCCTTCTTCTTCTTAGTATTTTATAATCACGTACAGTAAGCCCATCTATAATCAGTTTAGGTTTTCTGTATAAATTATCAAAGTTTTAACCTAAAGGGAAACATTTTTGTAAGATTTCATGATATAGATGTGTAACAGAAGACAGGGCACCTACAGTCTGGGAATGCAAGTAAATAACTCAGTCAGGATACTGCACCCAGGAGTTAGGATCTAACTCTTCATATTTTATAGGAATGCCTGTGAAATGCAGAAGGTTTGCTTGTACTTAGTTATTTACCAAAGAGTTGGCAGTTCTGGTCTACTGAAAGAGTCCTGAGAAGAAAAGGAGGGTTATTTGCTTTGGAAAGTTCAAACCATGAGAACCAATGGCACAAAGCTGGACCCCGCACACCTGGGCTCTCCATGAGCTCGGTTGGGCTACATGGCAGCTAGTTGCTACAGATTTTCAAAGGAACCTTTGGGTGGGAAAATATGGTAGACTTGGGTACAGCTAATTAGCAGATGCAAATGTGACAGCTATCGAGATCCCTCCGAACATCTGTTTTCTCACATACTAAAAGGGAGTTAGAAAGCCTCCTTTACAGGGAGTCTCTTCTGGATTCCACCGAATTTTTTGGTGCTTACATTATTTGGTGCTTGCATGAATCAGGCCTATATTTGATTTAGAATGTCATACTCTAGAAATCATTCATCTGGTGGGTCTTCGTTTCCTCCATTGACATGCCTGTTCACTAAGTCCACAGAAAATGCTAGCTTCCAAGAAGGGTAAAAAGGATGGAGGACAGTTGAAAAGTGGCTGTTGGATAGAGAAAAAAAGCAATGGCCATAGGATTCTGACTTCTACTGTTATTTTAACCTCTTGTATGCTTAGCATTTTAAGTTATATGGTGGAGAAAAGACCTACTTCCAGGGGGACATTGAAGTGTAATGAGATAGATTCGTAAAAGTGTACAGTCCTTATCAAATCCCCCCAAACCCAAACCCATTGCTATTGAGGTGACTCCCACTTATTATACGGTTTCTGGGGCTATAAATCTTTACAGAAGTAGACAGCCTCATCTCTCTTCCATGGAGTGACCAGTGGGTTTGAACCACTGACCTGGTTCAATGCTAACCCAACAATGGCCAGTCCATAGTCGACATTTAATAAAAGTCTTATATAGAAAATAAGGTTTTCAGTGACTAATCCCTAAGAAAATGACATCATAGTATTTCTTCTTATGAAGAACTGGTCAGTGTTCAGCCATTCGGAGAGGTAGCATATGATCAAGAACTAGTGGTACCGAAAGAAAAAATCCAAACGGAATTGAAAGCATTAGCAAAAATTGCAACTCCAGGAATTGATGGGATACCAACAGAAATGTTTTAACAAGCTGAGGAATCACTGGAAGCACTCAATCATCTATATCATGAAATTTGGAAGACAACTGCTAGCCAACCATCTGGAAGAGATATTTGTGCCCGTTCCAAAGAAAAATGACCCCGAAAAATTCAGAAATTATCAAACAGTATTAATAGCACATACAAGCAAAATTTTGCTGAAGATAATTAAAAATGGTTGTAGCAGTACATTGACAGAAGCTGCCAGAAATCCAGGCTGTATTCAGGAGAATATTGGCATAAGGGTTATAACTACTGATGTTCGGTAGAGCTTTGCTGAAAGTAGAGAGGACCAGAAAGATGCTTACTTGTGTTCTAGTCACTAGGCAAAGCATTCAACATTGTGAATCATAACAAACTATGGATAAAATTAAGACCAGATGATGCACAGCGGTACAGATGGGAATTGGAAACGCAGGGAATCTAGGACAGAAGAACCTCTCAGGACGAGGGGTGACAGTGGCGATACCAGGAGGGAAAGGGGATGTAGTAAGGGGGAATGGATCACAGGGAGCCACATGTAACCTCCTCTCTGGGGGACGGGCAGCAGCAGGGTGGGTGAAGGGATACGCCGGACAGTGTAATATAAGATATAATAATAATTTATAAATTATTAAGGGTGCATGGGGGAAAGGGGAGGAGGAAGGGAAGGGGGGAAAAAAAAAGGAAAATGAGCGGATTTCGGGAACCCAAGAGGCAAGTGAATTTTGGGAATAATGAGGACAACAAATGTATAGATGTGCTTTACACAATTGATCTATGTATCGTGATGAATTGTATGAGCCCCAATAAATTGATTTAAAAAAAAAAAGAAAAAGGAAAAACAAAACAAAACAGATGGGTTTGATCATACTTTATTTCTGTTTTCTAGGTGCTCCACACACAAGTCCTGATCTTGCTTCTTTGATTTAGTTAGTATGGTATTGTGGAAAAGGGCTTTATCTCTTTAGAGTAAAGCAAAAGTCAAGAAGGAAGACAGTATCAAAATAATTCATATGAAATGATTTGTTCACAATATCTGTCTATATTCTGTCCTTTTAGTAATTTCATTTCTTTAATAAATGGCAATGATGATGATATTATACTTCCCCCTTTTGTCTTGTGCCCTTGTTTTCCTTTAATATCTAATCCCTTACACATGTAAAATATCTTAATTTACAGTTGAATTCTTACCTCAGTATTGCTATTGTGGTAGTCGTTGATCAAGTAATACTTACTTAATTTCTATTGTTTCAGAGCAGCCAAATAAAAGTGTACCACAAATTATCAAGTCTATTACCAAGTACAATATACCATGGAGGTAGGCAGGTTTTTATCCAGGCTAATATCAAACGTTTAACCAAAATCAAGTGGATATCATCCCAGATCGCTGAAGCTCTGAAACAAATTTATGGGAATGTTGCCCCACATAAAACAAGTTTTTAGATGGATCAAATGATCTAAGGAAGGTCAGGAAGACCTCAAAGATGAGCCAAGATAGGGAAACCCATCAGAATTGATCAATGAAAAAACTGGCTGATGTTCAGGAACGGGTGGAAGAAGACGGTAGAATTAACACTGCGGTGATAGCTATTAGTGTTGAAGTCTCACATAATTCCGTATTTTCAATTTTAAGCGACCATCTTGGCCTCAGCAAACTCTCTACTCAATTGGTACCAAGAATTTGAGAGAAGAACAGCTCAAAGAGCTTATTCTTCCATTGGTCCTTTAATCAATATTGGAGCTAGATGATGATTTTCGAGAATGAATCTCATACAGAGTCTTGAATTTCCAATACAACCCAGAGGATGCAGTCCAATCAAAACAGTGGCTTCTGAGGGGACCCGCTGGGTCAGTACAAGACAGAGAGGTCAGCTCAGATATTTACTGTTTTTTGAGATTGCTTAGTGGTCATCTTGATGGATTTTCTTGGAGGACACAGGGCAATCACAGAGACTTATTAAGAAGTTTAAAGAAAATGAAGAACTATCGTGGTGACAAAAAGGACAGGAAAATTGCACTGGATTTTTGTTTGTTTGTTTTGCATCATGACAAAGTTCTTGCTGATTCTTTGAGGGTAGCAAGATTGTCCTAAGGAAACTTCATTGGAAAGTTTATCCCAATTTACGCTATAACCCCAATCTTGGCCCTCCAAACTTGTTTTTGTTCCCAAAACTCAAAGAACATTGAAAATGAACATAATTTGAGTTTCCCAAGGATGCCTAACCTGCCGTTTTGAGAGGAAAATGAATGAGTGCCGACGTCTTTAGGGATGGAAGCGATGGAACACCACCTTCAATAGTGAGCAGACCTCGCGGAAAGAGTGGCTGAGCAACACTAGCTTTACATTTTGACATTTTTGTTTAATAAAGGTTTTCTATAATTTTGTAGCAACATTTGATTTACTCTTGTGTGTGTGCGTGTGCATGCCCTTCATACCCAAGTCTTTCAATTCTTTGATCAGTCTCTTGAAAGAAGCTCAGAATTAGTTTAATGGTAATTTCCTTCTTTCTCTTATTACTCTTACAACATGCCCTGTGCATCTGCATATTTTGAAAACTGGTTTAGTGTGTGGGATGACTGTTCATTTTTGATACAAACAGTTGCTTGCCTTTCATTGTCATCCAAGGGATCTCCAATCTCCGTTCGAGAAAAGCCTGTGGCTGGGCCAGACTACTGCGTGATAATGTCACTACTTTGAAATATATTTACTGGTCATCCAAAGTAATAATTAGCTGTTTCCAAGAGCTAGCCAATAAATACTTCAAAGGAACAGGCCTTCGATCTTGCTCTTACCCCTTCATTCTCTCTCTGTCTCTTTCTCTCTTTCTTTCTCTTCCATGTTGAGCGTCATGAGGGTGTTCACCCAGAGAAGATCTCAAGAAAGCAATATTTTGGAGAGAAAAAAGAAGCCACGTATCTGCCAAAAAAGATACTTAAGGTAAGTAAGAAGATGGAGTTGCATTTTTTATGATGTGTTAGGAAAAGTCATCTTAGAAAAATCTGGCTCTGGAGATCAACCATTATTCACTTTGGGGGAATGTGCCGTGCAAAAGATATCCTACTTTTCGGAAATCTCATGGTGACCTATGCTGTCCTGGGTGCCTTGCTCAGGAACATGGACCAAGTTCCAATCTAAGAAAGAATGTTGACTTAATGCAGCCACTTTATCTGGGCCAAGTTCCCTTCTTTGTAATCTCTCAAGTGTTACATTTAATTTACATTTGAAATAGAAAATTATGTGAGCATGGACGTTGGCCCATGGATTAATTACTTGGGTTTTCTGAATTCAAGAGAATTTTCTTGCTGAAGCAGATGTTTCTGGATTTCACTTCTTTACTGATAAGTCCACAGAAAGAACTTCTTTTAAAGTACAGGATTCAAAAGTTTGGTACCTGAAAATGACCATCTAAGAAAGTTATGGGATCTTCGCTTAGGGTTTCTGATTGGCTTCATTTTCAAGAAAGCATTGAATTTGTTTAAAGGTTCACATGAAAATGATTGCTGAACAGTTCTGAGAGTTTAAGGAGAATAAAAAACACTATTTGCTGACTTCAACCTAAATGGAGTTCTATGCTTTTTGACGTGCCCCTGAGCAATTGATAACCCTGAAAGATGGAAATATAAATTTCTTATGAATTCCTACTTTGTCCAAAAAATTGAAACACATCACCTTACCTGAAACTCATATCACTCACTTAATAAC
Organism: Echinops telfairi; assembly: GCF_000313985.2. NCBI lineage: Eukaryota > Metazoa > Chordata > Mammalia > Afrosoricida > Tenrecidae > Echinops > Echinops telfairi. The sequence goes on from NW_022111358.1 coordinate 40,581,929, forward strand.
TATATTGACTGCAGGCTAATTATGTCCTGAGGCTTGGATTGTAAACTATAGAACAGTGTGTAGCTAAAGCTAAAAAGGATTTCCTTTTCCAAAACGTGGCACATATATTTACTCTCTGTGTTTTCTCCCTTCACCGCACGGTGTATGTTGTATGCACAGACTTGGACACTCATGGGCCTTTGCATTTCCTGAGTGATAAGTGAAGAAAGAATTATCTGAAGATGAACTTATCTTAAACTGACTAGTTTAACCATTGCAGCATCAAGGTTATATAAATAAAATCTAAAAAAAAAAAATTAGAGATACACTAAGTTCAGTCACTGGAAGAACCAATACTATCGAAATGCTAGATCTCACTACAACACAGTCATCAAAGGCCACAAGTGGACATATTTCCAAGATGTTGACCTTGGCATTTTTAAAACAAAAAACAGAGGGACTTTAATTTAAATATCATCAATTAATCATAAAAGACTTGATGAAGGACTTAACACACTGACCACCATGATTAAATGTCACTTATTTAGCTACTTAGCCATTTCATGAATAAGCATACAATGAGTTTGGTGGATATTTTTGTTTTTGGTATTATGCGTTTTGTGGAAATGCTCGTCAAAAACCATTCAAGTAATTTGCCAAATAGTTCCCCTACCTTGAATAGTTGACTCTGATACTGTTTAACAGCTAGAGGTAGTGAGACCAATAAGAATAAACCTAAGTTCCACAGTGAATTTATGACTGACACAAGTACTTTTTCAACTCTTCACATATCCTTTCTGATTGCTGTTGAATTGGTCCTGACTCACAGGAACCTGGAAAGATACAGCAGGACCCTCCCATAGGATTTTCAAGGTTATTTATAAATATATTGGGAAGCAGACTGCTGCATCTTTCTCCTGAGATGGGTGAGTTTGAACCTCTGATCTTTAGTTAGCAGCTGGGAGCTTCCCCGTTATGCTACCAGAACAAAGAATGGGTGTGTTTGAATAATGGTGTTGGTAAGGAGCACTGACTATAACACGTAGTGCCAGAAGCACAAATATGTCTGTCTTGGAAGAAGTACAGCCAAAATGTTTTCCGAAGCAGATTGTTAGACTTTGTGTCACTTTCTTTGGATAAATTACCAGGAAGGACCAATCCCTAGGGAAGGACATCGTGCTTGGAAAAGTTGAAGAACTAAATGGTGGGCTTAAGGACAGACTCCAAGTCGGGGCTGTCAACCTCTGCTTCCTGCTCCTGGACTGCCCTTTGGAAAGAAAGCTTCTCGGTAGGACCATTGACGTGGCCTTTTGTTCAGAGATGAGTGGGAAGGGAGCCATCCTCATTTTCTCTTGATAATACATTCTTAAGTCAGACCATCTCTAAATAGAAATGCTTTGGGAGTCAGTGGACCTTGGTTTCCTTATAAAATGGGCTTGGACTTCAAGCCAAGTGATTTCTGGATAGAGTCCTGCAGGGAGGCAGAGGGAGTACTCTGCAGGTCCCACCATATTGGGACGGTTCCTAATTTCTTATCCTAAATGATAAGAAAGAGAAAGAAAAGAGAAAGGAAGAAAGAGAAAGAATCATAATGAATTTAATAACAGGGAGAGATGGAACAAAAAGGGCTCAATTCCCTTCTCCTTCTAATCAAGAGCTCTGATAAAAAGACACATAGGCACACAGCAAGAGCATTCCAAGGTTGAATCATAAGATGAAGCTGTATTTCCAAACCTGCTGTCATTTAAAGTGTAGGTTCTGAAAAATGAGCAACCGACAATCAAACGAAAAATCTCTCATCCTGGGCCAGCTTTTGAGCTGAAATAAAACAGGATATTTTGCTAGATGTTCAGTAAATGTTTGGAAAACATGAAACAATCCTCTATTTGTTATAAAATTATTCTTAAGCCCCGTGGCTTCAAGGATGCTGGTTGGCTTAAGGAAGGAGACAAATGTGGGGACAAGTGTTAATGAAACACTAGCGTGGGACCCCTTTAATCATGCTTTTGTATTATTACAGGTGACCACTTGGATGACTTGTTGGTCTAGTGCCTTTGATCTCCGCTGTAGAAAATGTTCTGCTCCATTTCAAAAGAGAGTGCATGGGCCCCATCTGAGGGCCTCTGGATCAAATCAGGAACAGACCTCTCAGAATTCCAAGCATTGGCCATTCATAACGAGGTAAATGATAAGTCATCCACATCACTTCCAAATATTTTTCCTTGAATAAAGAGTAATTTTAAAAAGCTGTTAGCCACCTGCTCTGGTTACTAGTAAGGTTTAGACTTGACCATCAGTAAAATGTTTTGCCAAAGCCCTTTTATTTTCCATTTAGAGGAGCCCTGGAGGCATAGTGAGTTACAGGTTGAATCACAAGTTCAGCATTTCGAAGCCATAGGGAGCTCTGGGGGAGAAATTGGAGGCAGCATGTTTCCATAGATATATACTCAAAAAGGCAGTTCTAGATGGCAGTGAGTTTGGGGTTTTTGTGTTGGTTTGTTTTAGGGGAGGGGCTTGGTTTATTTAAGGACTTAAAAGTTAAATTCTGCATATGTATAAAAAAGGGGCTTTAAATGTTACCATTATACCTTTCCTGCTGGTGATAATTACACTCCTATGTGCAAATCAAAGCCTGATTTCAGAAAAAGATCATCCTGATGATGAGCCATGTCAATGAGAGGAACTCTTGAATTGCTCTTTAAGATTTTTCCTATGTGCATTTTAAAAATTTAATATTGATTCAAATGATAACTGAACCTCTGTGACCAGTTGTATAGAACTTGGGAGAAGACGAGGGGGTACCCCCTGGAAAAACAAATGGAAAAAAGCTCCATAGGGCAGAGCTTCCCTAGTATGTAATTTTCCCAACTCACTCTGAGTTAGTGCACCCAGTGCCATCTCCTGAGAAGACTCCCTCTGGCCACAGTGAACTTTTTTGTAAAAGCACTTTCACTCTATCTCATTTTTTGTGATGGCCAATTTAAGAGAACAGCATGTGCATATGAAATTGTGTTTCCTGCTCAGGAAAATTATCGCAGAAGCTGTTGTGATGTTGAAAACAGAATGCAAGGACAGTGCTCTGGGAAACGCTCAAGCGTATGAGTGGTTTTCTCATTTTAAAAAAAGGTGAAATCTAGACAAAACTCATTCTGGATGTCCAACAACTTCCGGAACAGACGAAAAACGTTGACAAAACCCATGTACCTGTGCTCAAAGAAGATGAACCACTGAAGAGATGAGGAAGTTATCTAGACTTACGAGCAGCTCCATTCAGCAGTTTTTAAAGGAAGATTTGGGAATGAGAAGGGTCACTGGGAAATTTTGCCTTGGCTGCTGACTGACCCGGAAAAAGAACGTGGAGTAGGAACATGCTGCGCTTTGAAAGAACAGCTCCAAAGTGACCCAGACTATTTTTTCCAAAATGATTACTGCTGAGGAGACAGGGTGCTCTTCTCAAGACCCTGAAACCAAACATCAGTCAAGCCAATGGAAGACACCACTGTCACCTCACCAAAAAAGTCAAAGATCAAGTCAATCTCTCTCTCTCTTTCTTTCTCTCTCTCTCTTTTGATGTGAAGGGGAATAGTGCATTTGGAATTCATTCCACCAGGTCAGACTGTTAAGCTTTCTATTTAGAGATCCTGAAAGATTGTGTAACAGGATGGCACAAAAAGTTCTTTGTGGCAGATGGAGGACTAATTTTGCCACCACGACAATGCACCTGCTCAACACAGCCATCTCAGTGAACCAGTTTTTGGCACACAAAAAACCCCACACCCCCAAAACAGCATATCTTGCTTGCCCCATGCACTTTTCTCACCTGACCTCGCTCCCTGGGACTTCTTTTTGTTTCCACGAATGAACAGGGACATGAAAAGACAGTGATTTGATGATGTAGAAGAGATGAAGAAAAAATGAGGGAAGGGCTATCAGCCATCCAAACAGATGAGTTTGAAAAATGTTTCCAATAATGTAATCTCAGATTTGACACGTGTATTAAATGTAATGGGGAGTACTTTGAAGGTGATATGGTTGTTTTGTAAAACAACAAAAAATTTTTTAATACATAGTTTGACATTTTTTTCTGTTGTTTTTTTTAATTGGCGGAGAGGGGTATATCCTCACATTATAAGTAATTTTAAAAATAACATGATATTGGAACATGAATAACCCATATGTGGAAACTTTCTATGGTTGCATAAACAAATTATCTCACACTTTGTGGCTTACAACAACACACGTTTATTATCTCACAGTTTCTGTGGGTTCAAAGTCTGGGCTCAGCTTGGCTGGGTCTACCAAAAAGCTACAGTTGATGTTGGCTGTGGAAAGGGTGTGGGGGCCATAGCTGAGCTTCGCTGGTGTCACTGGGGACAAGGTGAATCCAACTGCACATCTACCCAAGAATGATTCCTACGAGGCAGAGATCAAACACGCCTCTCCCCTTCATCCGCTTTTATCCTCTTCTGACACCAACCATCCCTTCCATGACCCTCAACGTCCCTGATGGGTCCAATAATCCCTTGCCACAGTCCATAGAGAACTCACAGATAGCACTCCCATTTATGGGGTATATTAGGGAAGCCAAATGGTTACAAGCCAGGGTCTGAAAGGTTATGGATACAGTTCTTCTGTCTGTAATGTCTCTTTTCAGCTGTGTCTGCAGGATCCATCTCTTTGGTCCTAGGCCTCACGGACATGCTACCCTCTACCTAGTTTTGGAAAATGTTACAAAGCTCCTTTAGTACTGATAAATGTCCAAAGGCTGACCCACTCTGGGAAGCAGCCCTATGACCCTGAGCTTTGCGTACTCCGTGGGCCTGTCTCATGGCACCTCTGCTGCTTCCACTTCTTCATGCAAGGATCACACATGTGGTCTATCCATGGCTCTCTTTTCTTGACGGTCGTAATACTCTTCCATTTCTGCTTCTGAGATGGCTCAGTTTATACCCCGTAGAATGGGAACACTAACCAAACCCCACGTTGGAATTTTGCACAAAATCTTTGCGTTCTCCCATCCAACCATTTGGTGGGGTTTACAAATGGTGGTGTACATTAGGAGGGGGTGGTATACTGGTTAAGAATTGGGCTGTGATCTGTATGTTTAGCAATTCAAAACCGCCAGCAGCCCCGAGGGAGAAAGACTGGGCTTTCTATTCTCATCAAAGCACAGCATTCTCATAAATAGTTACAGTCTTGGAAACCCAGTAGGGGTCGTTTTGAGTCAGTATTGAGTCAATGGCAGTGAATTCATAAAGACTATGGACCAAAGAGTCATACCAAGTAATACAGCTGCACCACCCTAGCCAAAGCTAACGTCTCATCTGGAAGCTTGCCTGGAGATAAATCTGTACATATTCATATTGTTGGCAGAACTCTTTGTACATATAAAATTGAGGTCCCAATCTTCTTACTAGCTCTTCGCCAGAAACCACTCTCAATTCTCAGAGGCCACCTGTAGTCTCTTACCATGTGGCCTAACAATATGGGAGCTTATTTCTGCAAAACCAACAAGGGTCTCTAACTTGTGTCTACCAGCAAGACAGTCTTATATAATGGAACGTCATCATGAGAGTGGCACCCTATTCTATTGGTTAGTAGCAAGTCACAGGTCTCCAAGGAAGCAAATTACACAAAAAGATACACATCAGAGGCAGAGACCAAGTGGGGTGGGCTCTGTGGTAGTTATACAATTTCATGTCAACTTGATAAAAGAATGAAGGGATGGAGTTAAGCCTGTCAATCAGGTCACAGTCTGATGATACCTCCTTGTGGGTGTGGCCTAATCATGAGGATTCTGGGAACTTCCTTTCCTTTTCTCCTAGAAGGCGTACCATGCTCTCTGTTTCACGTTCCTGTAGACAAGGATATGGAGCCACACTGATGGCAGCCAGAGCCCTGGACCTGCATCCACTGCCATTGGATCCACAAGACTTTGCAGCCATTGGCCTGTGATCTTCCTATATTTTGCATCAAATGTATGACTGCATGAGCCTGAGGAATATTTTATGGACTTGGATTGGACTTCTGAGCTAATATCAGACTTGTGGACTTGATATGGACTAGGCAGGGATGTTTTCTTAATATACAGTTCCTCTTTGCTATAAAGCTCTCTCTTACGCACATATGAGTGTCAATGCATTTGTTTCTCTAGTCAACCCGCACTAACACAGGCCCCTTAGAATCTATCACATATGTATCATTTGTTTTCTGAAAGTTAAATACATAAATCAGAGCATTTGTTCAGTGCATAGAATACCAAGCAACCAATTGCCTCCGAGTCCATGCTGGCGCATAGTGATGGTCTAGGGCAGAGTCGACCTGCTTTCTCGTGTTTCTGAGGCTCTAACTCTTTATGGGTGGAGACGGCCTCATCGTGCTTCCTCGGAGTGATTGTTAAGTTAAAACTGCTGTACTTGTGGTGAGGAGCCCACCAGGGAACCCATATATATGTCATAGAATACTACACAAGAGATTTCCTGCAAACATTGGCATGTGATTTAAAAATTAAAAGACTGTTCCCTGTCCCTGCAAAGATAATTGTATTCTGTTTATCATCCCAACCACTGTTTGACCTTACTCTTCCCTCTAAACCAAGATGAAATTTCTTTTAGCGTCAGTGGGTGACGTCATGCCCATTCTTTGGGAAAGTTCCATCTATGAGTTGCCATTCAGACAAGATAGCTTGTGTTTGCTCTTTTACAGGTTATCCAGCATTCTCCATCTTATTCTGAACCTCTGGAGCTGACCTGCATAGGCTATCCTGTTATTATTGAGCATCACTGGTGAGTCTATTCTAACTCACATTGACGTAATTTGACAAAATAGAAGTTCCTCATAGGGTGTAATCTGTATGCGAGGGCATCGCCAGATCTTTTCCCTTACAGGGAGTGAGTTAACACTGCTAATCTTTCCATTTTCTGCTTGCCCTTTGCAACACCTTATAAACTTTATTTCTTATAGACTCCTTATAGACTTTATTTCTCAAAATAAAAAAACAAACACGTCTCACTGCTACAGAATAGAACTGCCCCTGTGGGTTTCCCTCGAGATAAAGGAAGTCAGACTGTCCTTCCCCTAACTTCCTCTCTACGGAGTCCACTATTGCTGTGCAGGATTCCTCAGCTTATCAGTTTTGCCCTGATCTGTAACGGCAGCATTTCTCTCTGGACAAGGCAATCTCAACGCACTCACTCCTACCAGAGCTTACCAACTGCTCTCTTCCCTCATCCTCTTACAGTAAGCGACTCTAGTAAATTGGATGTTACTAGCCCTAGGTTAACCCATTGGTTTTTTGGGTGGGGCGTGGGAGGGGGACTGATTGATTTCCTTTTATTCTACCAAAAATGTTGCCAGTAGTCGCATTACTAAATCCTCCTTCCTTTATTGCCCTCTACATATCTGTCATTTTGTCGCACTATGGTGACTTGTGTGTTATTGTGATACTGGAAGCTATGTCACCAGTATTTGAAATATCAGAAACGGTGAACAGGTTTCCATAAGCTTCCAGACTAAGAATAGTCTACTGAGAAGAAATGGGCTTTCTACTTTTGAGGGATTAGCCACTTAAAATTCTATGAATATCAGCAAAATAGTGTCAGATCCAGTACTGGAAGATGAGCCCCTCAGGTAAGAAGGCACTCAAAACATGGGGGGAAAGAGATGCCTCCTCAAAGTAGCTGTCAAGCTCAACTCACTGGCACCGAATCCCTTCTGATTCCTAGGGCCCCGAGAGCACCAGGCAGAATGACCCCTGTGCGTTTCAGAGACTGCAACTCTTTACTGGCATAGTAAGCTTTGTCTTCTTCCCACAGAGGAACTGGTGATTTCGAATGACTGACCTTATGATTATCAGCCAAATGTTTAAACACTGTGCCACCAGGGCTCTTTCTGCAAAGCATAGTCCGCCATAGTGATACGGCTGGAGTAAAGCGTTCTGAGCCTTCATTTGACAAGGAGGCGTGACTCCAAATGAGAAGAAATATTTGAAAATATCCATTAATAACCAGAATGTGGAATTTATGAAGTATACATGTAGGGAAAATTTCAGTCTTCAGAAATTAATTGGACTGCGTGAAGATAGCTATCCTAGACATTAGTTAGGTGAAATGGACTGATTTTGACCATTTTGAATCAATCATAAAGTTAATCAACAAAAAAAACAGTTCAAGATCTTTCTTGCAATGCAATGCGGTTTGTGACAGGACGATATTCATAAACCTAAAAGGAAATTCTTTGAATACAACTATGATTCAATTTTACACATAAACCATTAACACTATCGATGGGGAAAATTGAAGTATTCTACCAATTTCTTCAGTCTGGAATTGATAGAATACCAAATCAAGATGCACTGATAATTGCCGGCACTTGGAATGCACCAGGAAGACAGTCCTTGGAAACAATGGTGTTGGGGGTAGAACAGACGCTGGGGAGCGTTACGAGAGAATTGCTGTTTGTTGCAATCGAGTCAGTTCCGACTCCTGGCAGCTTAATGTACAGCAGAAACCAACATTGTCCGGTCTTGTGTCACTTTCACGATCATTGGTACGTTGGAGCCATTGTTGTGTTACAGGGGAGGATAGAATAAGTGTAACATTGGATAAAGCCAACTTTTTAAACCCTTTCAGAAAACAAAAGCCCAAGGCCCTGTCTGTGGGAAGTGTCCATAAGAATGTGTGAGCTCATGGAAGATGCTTGTGCTGATTAGCTTTGATGTCAACGTCCACTCGTGGAGGGATGGAATCCAACATGTCAATCAGGTCACAGCCTGATGGTGCTTCCTAGGAGTGTGGCTTTCTTATCAGACAGACATTGGGGACCCCCTTCTCTCTCCGTCCCTTCGCTTGCCTGCTTGGTGGAACTCTCTGCCTACCTCCAGGGTTGTCCCATGTTGGATGCCTGACCTTCAGATCTGTCTGTACCCTGACGTTTTTCCACTGGCCTTGGAACCATGCAACTCTGCACCCATTGGTATGGTCTCCCTGCACCCTGCTTCATCCTTGTGCATCATCTACCTGGAGCTTCGTAAGTCACAAGAGGACCCCGGCTAGCATCATGCCCATGGACTTAAGTTGAAATGGGGTGGGGTGCCTTCTTAATATGAAATTACTGCTTGATATAATGTTTTTCCATGTGTGTGTGTGACACTGATTTTGTTTCTCTAGACAACCCACCCTAACGCAACACTCAAGGGAAGGTCAAGTGCTTTCTTTCTAAATGTAATTAAAGGAAAATTTAGCTGGATATATAATATTTCCCGTGGATGACAATTGGAAAATGATTGTGCAGTGAAATCAATGTATTGGGTTCTTGGAATAGTGATTAATAGAACTATTTAATGTGTTCTTTCAGTATTTGTTCAGTGGTATCTGATCACTGAGATATCACTAAGATATTTTCAATATTTGTTTTCATCACATAGATATGAATAGCTTCAATTAAGAAATAAGAAGCTGCCAGACTTGTGAATTCTGTTCACATTCTGTTCTCAAATTAGCTTGAAATTACAGACACAAAATACCCTGAAAAGACTAAGAATATTGGAGTATGAAATTCATCTCTAGATATGGAGTTATTTTGCTCATCAGTTCAAGGTTTTGCTACAATTCCTTTCTCTTATTCTACTTCCTGTACTACTAAAAGTAGGGTAGAGCATGTGAAGGATCCAGTGATGCAGTGGTTAAGCACTTAGCTGATAACCAAAAGGTTGCTGGTTCAAACCCACCAAGTGGTTCCTGGGAAAAAGACGTGGCAATCTGCTTCTGTAAGGATTCTTAGCTTTGGAACCAGCGATGGGGCAGTTCTGCTCTATTAGGGTTGCAGTGAGCTAGAATCAACTCCACTTCAATGGCTTTGTTTTCTGGTATAGACAGGGAAGTCTGAATTTTAAAGTAGAAAAGACCAGATTTGGGTACTTTTATAGGCATATTTAGTTTTAAGCTATATTCTGTACATTTGGTTAGATGCAATTTTCCATGAACATACATCAAAGGAAAACTACATGACTATCTTTATTGTTTTTTGGTATTGTTAGCTGTCTGATATAGTTAACATTTATTGTGTCAACCTGGCCGATAAACACATGTTGGGTTAATTGAAGGGTGGAGAGATAAATGGCTCAGTGAGCCTTACCTTCTGGTTCTCGGGTCTCTTGCTTTGTGATGGTTGGACCGGGGTGCAGCTGCCTTAGCCAGTTCCCTGCTTCAGCTGGCAAGGCTCACTTCCTGCAAGACAACCCTGAGGAAAAGCCGCCTACCCCGATTCAGCCCTGGGTGCTGGAGCACCCGTGTGGAGACCCCTGCCAGCTCTGAGATGATTACACACATTCACTGATTTGGCTTTCTTCCTGCAGTCAGAATCATTGCATGTGTTTTGTGAGATGGAGGAGTACTTTGTTGATTGGTGTTTGACATATGGGTTAATGTTGGACTTGTGGGCTTGGGTAGCACTGGGTTGGGATGTTTTCTTGATGTGCAATTAACCTTTATATATACGAATTTCTGTGGATTTGTTTCTCTAAAGTACCCAGACTAACACAATGTGCAATAATCAAAAGAGAGTAAAAGAGAATAAACTATTTATTTATTGAGTATCTTCTCTTTCATGTAAATCTCACCCTCTAATACTTCTAAATATGTATCTAGGATCGTAATGATCTGTGCTTGACGTAACTTACAATCCATTATATAAAAAGGCCATGCCTATGGAAAAAGTTGCTGCTGGAGAGAGGGAAAAGCCATGCTAATAATAGCTAATAAATAATCTTTCTTTCTCTCTCTCTCTTCTTCTTCTATTTTTTTTTTGTCAACTCATGGATCAAATTTATTTCAGACCTTAAAATAATGTTATTAGGTAAGAATTTTTATTTCTCCCAAGCAGTCCAAGACAGCACAAAAGTGCGCCACTGCTAACTGACAGTTTGGCAGGTTGCTACCCAATGATTCTGAAAGAGAAAGATGGGATGATTTGCTCCCATAAAGCTTTCTGCCTATACTGCTATTTCAACTGGTAGTGACCCCAGGTGACAGGGAAGGACTTCCCCCAAGGGTTTTCCAGGCTACCGTCTTTCTGGTAGCAGATTCCCAGATCAGGGTTCCTTTGGTAAAGACTACAGTGGAGACAATCCCATGGAGTAATTTCACTCTGTCACTTTGGGTGGCAATGTCCTGGAGTCCATTGATGGGACATAACAATAGTAACATTATTTCTCCTATATTACAACTGACAAAAGGGTATTGTGGACATTATTTAAATAATTAACCCAAGGTCACAGCAGGGGGAGTGATGGGATCGGGATTTCAATCCAAGCCACTATTTGATCATGAGTCTATTCTGTGATGTGTCCCCTTTCAAACACAATGCAAATTCTTAATGAATTCCAATTAAAGAGAGTGACTTTATGTATCCCACCTTTCAGGATATTACAGTGTCTCTCAGGGGCTCAGCATTCAGGATCCTTGGTCTGAGAATCACTTGGTGAACCTGTTAAAAATATAGATTTATTGTGTAATTACACATTATAGCACTATTGTATCAAAATTCTGAGAGTGGGCAAGGAAATCTGAATGTTGAATCTTCACTTCATTTTATTCTGCTGTGGACTACAGTTGAGAACAGACTATCAAGGGAAAGATTAGATTTCAGAGGTGAATACGTGAAGCAAGGATTCTACGTGGAGAGAGTGTGCACAAAGGAGTGGCAGCCAAAGATAAGCTAGTCTAGGGGTGTTGAAAGTAAATATTTAGCAGGTGTATATCAGAGAACAGAGAGATAAAAGTTTTGAAAAGGTGCAAGTCAATCCACAGTAGGTCTTGAGTTAAAGACTTAGGAGGAACCCTGGCAGTGTGGTGGTTAGATGGTGGGTTTCTGGCATTTTGAAACCACCCGTAGCTCTGAAGGAGAAGGACTGAACTTTCTACTCCTGTAACAGTGACACTCTTGGAAATCCATAGGGGGTCGATATGAGTCAGCACTGACTCAATGGCAGTGCATTTTTGTTGTTGTTTTTTTTAAGGTCTTGGGAATTGACTTGATATTCAAATGGTGCCAGTAGTTCTTTGGATTCCAAAAGTCTATTAAGAGTTTGGGCACATGAGCTGTTAACAAGATAGATGAGATGAAGATGGATGGGTAAGACGACCCAATGGATAGTGTCAATATCTGAATTAATTTAAGTATAAAATTGCATTTGGTTGCATTGAATACATAGAAAGGAGGCTCATTGCTAGTTGGTGACAAATAGCAACCCTACGTACAACGGAAGGAAATACTGCCCAGTTCTGTGCTATTCTTGCCATCGTTGCCATGTTGGAGTGCTTTGCTGCAGCTACTGTGGCAATCCATCTCATTGGAGGTCTTTCTCTTTTTCATGCCCCTCTGCTTTATCAAACATGGTGTCCTTTTCCACGGATTGACCTACCCCACCCACCCCCCACTCCTAGTAGGTCCAAAGTACAAATTTGAAGTTTGTCCATTCCCTCTTTCAAGGAGCATCTTTCAAGGAGTACTTCTTCTAAGAGAGATTTATTCATTCTTCTGAAAGACACTGTATATCCTGTCTCCTTGCCATCCCCATGATTCAAATATATCGAGTCTTCTTTGGTTTTCCTTATTCATCATCTACCTTTCCCATGCATATAAGGCTCACCTTAGGCTCAGAGTGACTAAGGGCACTTTAGTGCTCTTGGGCATTTAAATAGGACATTTGCAGCAGATCTGCACAATAGACTACACCATTTGATTTTTTGACTGCTACTTCCATGGACACTTTTGGTAGGTCCAAGGGATTTTTAATTCCTGACAGCTTCAATAGTTTCTCTTCGCATTATGATGATGCTTACTGGTCTACCTGTGAAGATTTTTGTTTTCTTCATGCTGAGGTATCATTCATACAGAAGGCTGTGGTCTTCCTTGTCATCAACAAGCTTCAAATCCTCTTCACTTTTAACATGCAAAGTTGTGACCTCTGCACACCACTATGAGTCTTCCTTCAATCCTGATAGTGTGCTCTTCTTCATTTACTCCAGTATTCTAGTTAGGCTATTTTGTCGACTTATAGAGTGAATGAGTATCAGGAAAGGAAACTTTGACATGCACCTTCATGATTTTAAGCCATACATTAGCCTTTTATTCTGCTCAAACAACTGTTTTTTGATCTATGTACAAATTCCACATGTCCACAAGTGAGTGTCCTAGAATTCCATTATTCGGTAATACTATGTGTAGTTTATCATGATCCACATATTTTATGCCTTTGTTTAGTCAAACACAGGTAAACTTCTCACTGGTAAGCTGTTTTCAGTCAATATCCTGCTGACATCAGCAATTAAATCTCTTGTTTTGAGTTCTCCTCTAAATCAAGTTTTAATTTCTAGCAGCTCCTCACCAATGGACTTCTGCTTTGGTTTTTAATTATCTTCAGCAAAATCTTACTTAGGTGTGATATTAATAATATTATTCAATAATTTTCCCTTTCCATCGGATTACCTTTCTTTGGAATGGGCACAAATAGGTCTCTTCCAGTCAATTGGCCAAAGAGTTATCTTTCAAATTTCTTGGCATAGATGAGTGGGCATTTCAGGTGTTCCATCAGTTTGTTGAAGCATCTCAATTAGCATTGTGTCAATTCCCTAGAGCTTGTTTTTCTCCAATGCCTTCAATGTAGCTTGGCTTCCCTCCTTTAGTACCATTGGTTCTGGGTCATATGCTACATCCTGAAAGGTTTGAACATTGGCCAAGAGAAACAAAAAACAAAGTCAATAAAAGAGACATTTTTTAAATGTAGAGGTGGAGAGAAATCTCTAATGGCAGGGATTCTGGAGTCTAAATGCCTGGACAGATGGAGGAACACTGTTAAGATGAAGATGTGAAGCAGGATGAGGCATGGGGTTAGTGACATATGATAAAGAAATCCCTTTTAGAAGTATTATTTATATCTCCAGAAGAAAACTTAGACCTTTAGGTTGAATTTTGCTGTTGTTTGGTGCTATTAAGAAGATTATGATTCAAAACAGCCTCCATGACAGAGTAGAACTATTCCATAGTATTTTCTTGGCTATAATCTTTACAAAAACAGATTGCCAGACAATTCTGCCATGCAGTCTTTGGGTGGGTTCAAACCACCAACCTCTTAGTTAGCACTCAAGCACTTAACCATTTGACTAGCAGGAGCCCTTTTAGGTCTAATAGGATATTGAACCTTCAAGTCAGAATTAAAGGTTATATTTTGAGGAATAGATTTTGATGGGATGTGTATTACCAGATAACACTGAAGGTGACAGCATCAATTAGAAGACTCAGAAGCTTGGAGAAATGAATACATGACAGTGGTGCTGGTTAGCTGCTATGGTGACACCTACATGCAACAGAATGAAACATTGTCTTTGTCCTCCAACATTGCCAGGGTTGGTTGGAGATTGGACTGTTGGGATGCGTGAGATGTTCACCGACTGATTTTTAGAAGTAGATCCACAAGCCTGTCTTCCTTACCTTAGGTTGTTGAGCCATTAGGAACCACCAAACTGACTCTGAATCATGGCCACCCCTTATACAGCACTGCATGGTTCAGCATCATCCACCTACTTGTTGCTATATTTGAGCACATTGTTGCAACCACGGTGTTAATCCATCTCATTGAGGGGCTTCCTTTCCCCCCAGCCCTCCCCTGTACAGGGTCAAAAAACTATCACCACCTTTGAGTTAATTCTGACTCATAGGGACCCTCTAGGACAGAACAGATCTGCCCCTGTGGGTTTCTGAGTCTGTAAATCTTTATAGAAACAGAACGCTTCATCGTTCTCCACCCAGAGAAACTGGTGGTTTTGCCTGGACCTTATCATTAGCAGCCACACTCACAAACCTTCATGAGCTGGATTTTACAGGGTAGCACAACTGACTGCCATTGAACTAATGCCGACTCATAACAACCTGATAGGGCAGGGTAGCACTGCCCCTGTGAGTTTACGAGACTGACATTCATTGCAGGAGTAGAACACCCTGTCTTTCTCCCATGGAGTGCTTGCTAGTTTGGTACTGCTGACTTTGCAGCTAGCAGTTCAACTCGTAACAACGATGCCACCAAGGATCCTTCCTTTAGAGCGTCAACTCCTGTCAAATAGCTTCATTGCTATTTTGGAGAAAAGAAATATATGATTTTTTGCTCTCAGAAAGAAACAAAATTAGAGGGTAGCATAAGAGAAAAATGTGGAAGCAGAACTCAAAATCTTAAGAGACCAGGCTTACCTGTTGGACAGACTGACAAGTCACCTGAAACAATGGCCCTTTCCCTGCAGGTCTGGACCCGAACTGAACTCCATGTTAAAATAATCAATCACTTAAGATGGAAAGGACAGTATTTCCGCCAGGACAAAGGTAAGAGGGTTAGGAATGAAGGAGGAAAGAAACAGGAACCACAGAGAGGAAGCAGGACAAATGAGGTACTTTGAGGAAATCACACGAGATGAGTTGAATCAGCATGTGTATCAAGTGTTGATTGTAGAAACATAATCTTCTGTGTAAACCTTCCCCTAGTTCACAATGTTTTCTTAATCAGACCTTAAGTTTATCTTTGAAAACTTCAGCAGAAGAAGACCCACATATCGGTTTCTCAAATTATTACCAGTGGCCAATGCTACCGACTGGACTTTACAGAGAACTTAGGGTGAAAACTAAACTCAAATCATTTCCTGCTGTGGTAACCAAGAAGATGGAAATGAATTTTACCTCTCAGTAATCACTCTGGAAGGGAGTAAGAAATTCACAGTTTATGAAAACATCTAGCAGGAGAAAGGCGAGTTAAAAGCCTGTTATCCCCAGAGGGCCAGCTAGACATGGCCACCTTGACTTCCTGACTAAGAAGCCCCTCAGCACATCCTGACCAAGGTTGATGAGCTCCACCTAAAGGAGTCCCTACTTAGGTCCACCACGGAAACCCTCACGTCTCAGCTTTCGGAATCAAAAGCAACTGCCTCTGAAAATACTGTATCACCAAGAACTCTCCTAAAATTTGCTTTTTCAAATCTAACCTAGAAGCAGAGCAAGTAAAATAAGCAAATATCAAAAGCAAGTGGGAAGCCAAGTTGATAGAAATGTTAGCAAAGCCAAGTTCAGATGCCTCTAGCTTTGGATGCAGGTTCTGGGAGGTCTTTTTCGTCAGCATCAGTTTCGCTCTCTTGTTTCCTGTCACTGACTGTGCCTCTGGGTACAGAAAAGCCTCCTTCTCCTGTGCAATGGGGAGTTAATTATTTGTGTATGGGGGTAGGCAGTCTTTGATAAATATAAAACCCCATCATTATCTCATTTTGGTATATTCGGAGATTTTTCCTAAACACATGTCATGGAAAATTCATTGAAAAAGAACAGTATAACTTGTTACAAAAGTAACCCACTGATTTTATCTTTTGCTTTTGCCCTAAAAGTTCAAAGCTGGGGAAAACGACCTAGTGGAGATAGGCCTTATAGGAAAAAGAGCTGAAAGTAATTCTTTGTTACTGACTGGCTAATACTAAGTGGATTACGTTGGATGGAAATATAGAATCGCAATGGTCAGGTCTGGCGTGTAGAATGCACTGTTTTCTCATTTGGGGATGTTGTTACTCCTCGTTTCATTAGAAGATTCCATCACAAACAGAAACTCATTCTGCATTTCTTTTCCAATCAATGAATTGGATTTCTTGGGAATTTCTTACAGATCTACCCAATGGCCTGAATCGTAAAAAGGCTGCATTCGCAAACTAGTGGAATATGTCCAGTGCTGTGCAGAGGGACAGGGAGATGGTATTTGGCCTGTTGAGGATCATATCTTTGAATTGAATGATCATACAGGTGATATTTGGACTTCTTAATAAAATGAGGAAGAATTTGAGACCATAGTCCCCCAAATATCTTACTGTTAAACTAACACATTTAAATTATGGTATTGGTAAAGAATATCAAAAGTACCATGGAATCTTGGAATAAGTACAGCCAGAATGGTCCTTAGAAGCCAGGATGGTGAGACTTTTATATTATAAATTTGGAAATGTTATCAAGAGAGACCCAAATCCAAACCAAATTCACTGTCCTGAGTCAATTCCAAATCATAATCATCCTGAAGAACAGAGTAGAACTGCCCCCGTGGGTTTCTAAGAATGTAAATCTTTGTGGGGTTGGTGGTTTCAAACCTTAGGGTTAGCAGCTCAATGTGTAAATTATTATGCCAACAGGACTTCTCCCTGGGAACGAACATCATGCTTGGTAATGTAAAAGGGCAGCAAAAAAGAGGGAGCCCCTCAACAAGATGGACTGACACGGTGGCTGCAACAATAGGCTCAAAGAAAAGAACAATTTCAAGGACAGTGCAGGACTGACCGGACAGTGCTGTATTCTGTCCTGCATAAAGTTTCTATGAGTTGGCACCAATTCCACAGCACCTAACAACAACAAAGGATGCAATTAGGGCGTGATAGCTAGGTTTATTGTGCCAACAAGGCCTCTATAGGAACATGTGGGTGGAGCTTAATCAGGTCGCAGCTTGATTGGAGGGCGATGAGAGAAATGGCTTTCCTAGGCCTGCTCTCTTTTCTCTTCCTCTCTGGTGTTTGGACCAGTGTGCTGCTGTTTCAGCTAGTTCTTTGCCTCAACCGTGTGCTGCACTATCTGTGGGCTGAACCACCCTATGGATTGTGTCAGTAGAACTTGAGGCTCCTTGGAGACGTGCTGTTGAGTATATCTCTTGAGCTTCAAGCTGGTGGATCCTGTCACGGTACATTGCTTAAGTTCAAGATACCATCAAGCCCTGCTTCACTAAGCTCTAAAGCTACTGACTATTGCTGCCCCACACTGATGTCTGCTGCCTGTGGACAGACCCTCCCTGTCTTGCCTCAGGGAAGACTGTCTGCTTCCTTGACCTTGGACTTGCAGCTCACTTGAGTCGAAGGACCTTCAGTATATTAACTGTTCCACAAAAGTGAGTTGAACTGAGCTGTGTGGACTAATTTGCCATTATATTCCTTCTGATTGTATAGACATTTATCTGTCTATCTATCTATCTATCTATCTATCTATCTATCTATCTATCTATCTATCTATCTATCTATCATCATCATCTATCTTAGATAGATAGACTTGAGAAACAAATCCAGGGAGACTCATATGTGTATAAGAGAAAGTTTTATAAAAGGGTAATTGTACATTAAGAAAGCATCCGAACCCAGTCCAGTCCAAGCTGATAAGTCTGATATTAGCCCATATGTCTGATACCAATCTATAAAGTACATTTAAGACTCACAAAACACATGCAATGATGCCAAATGCAGGATGATCACAGGTCAGTGGGTAGAAAGTCTTTGGATCTAGTAATGTTGTAAGCATCTTAGCACTGGCAGGGGTCTCCACATGGCTTCTCCAGTTTCCAGGGCACAGGGTCCATCACCATAGTGCCATTTATCTTGTCAGTAGAGAGTCTGCAAGGGAGTGAGGAGAGAGAGAGAGAGAGAGAGAGCTGTCTCCTACCTTCAAGGAGGAAATTCAGGGATTCCCAGAATACTCAGGAGAAGGCCAGGCCCACACAGAGGCCTAATTGGCTATGATCTGATTGACAGACTAGATTCCACCCCTTCACTCTTAATCCTATCAAGTCCCAAATTGATACCAGATTACGTAACTACCACACCATCTATCTATCTAGCTAGCTAGCTATCATAAGTGTCCTGTTTTTTTAAAAAAGTGTTATGGTTTTGTTTCTCTAGAGAACCCTGTACCACATAGGCTACTATAACTTTGAGATATATTTTATCTCAGAATCAAAGTCTATATGTTTTGTCAAGGTATCTGAGAACATCTAAATTTGCTTTTTCTTGAAATATTCTAAAGAGATACTGCAAGTTATCATATAGAAGGATTAGCACAAAGTAACTAACAACAAAAATCTGACAGTCCCTCAAGGGTGGTGAAGATGTAGAGGAACCGAAGACCCTGTTTATTGCTGATGTAAATGCAAAGTGGCGGAACCTCTTTGGAGCATAGTTTGGTCGTTTTATATAAAGTTAAACATATACTTGCCATCCCTGATATTTATTCAAGAACAGTAGACTTGTGTTTTCACATAATAACCCTCATATGAGTGGTTGTAGCACCTTTACTCAAAACCACTAAATCTGGAAAACTGCTGCAATGGTCTTAGGTTGGTGATTGAATTAAAAACAAACCAAAACAAATCTATGCAATTAAATTGATTCAGCTAACAACAGAGATGTTGCTAAGGGGAAAAGCCAGAGCTGAAAAGCTATATAAAAATTGATTCAAATATGTATCACATCCTTCAGAACACAAAAGCATAGGGTAAAAGACCCCACAATGGTTTCCAGTGGGGAAGGGCCTGTCTACAAAAGGAAAGTGTAAGGAAACTTTGGGGAAGGGGGGGGGGTTTCTGAAACTAACATGTATTAAAGCCAATGGAACTCTATTTCATAGGAAATGGATAAGTTACTGGATGTAACTTAAAAACTAAAAATATTTTAAAGGAGCTACCACAATTCCTTGCACAATCTTCTTGGTGTGATTGAACAATTAAATTGGATGATATCTGAATTATATGCTAATTGGTGGTGCTAGCTAGTAACACCAGGTATGAAAGAAAACCATCTACCTGGATTTTATAATTTTCCCTGGAATGTTCTGAAAAACTCGTTCTACCTCAACTTGCTTATAAGTACATTCACCATTAAATTTGACTACTAAGCAATAAGCACCTCACTTCTTTCCACGGTAGCTCTTAGAAATTGACATCGAAGTTCAGCCCAACAGCTTCAACTAACGCGTACAATCATCTGAATGCAGCCTGAGAGGGTCGATCCTCTGGAGAGCAGGGCAACACTAGGTCTGCTTCTTCAACAAGGCTCATTCTTCTGCCATAAATCTTATTCTGTGATAAAGAACCTTCTTTGGGGAATGCCTGTTGCTCTTAGACTGATCGCGAATTCTCGTAACTGCTGTCTTCTTCTCATCAGAAGAAGTACCCAAAGTACCTCCAATTGTTTCACAACCTCACTTCAGTGCTTACGAGTCTTGAGGGATCAGGGAAAAGAGCTTCAGGTTCAATTTATTAATACAACACTTTGTCCGGGCGTACAAGCTCCCTGTACTCTGAGGGATTTGTCCGTTTAGTATCCAAAATTCACCTTTTATTAAGAAGTTTCAATTTGATATTTGTTGAGTTCACAGTAGCTAAAAGTCTTCATCTCAGATTTTGTTTATTTACAAATAACTGTCAACTTCCAAACTGGGCTGAATTTCAACTAGCTGTTAGAACCAATTTTGAAGCCTTAAAAGAAAAGTATCCTAAACAAACAACAATAAGTAAATCACCACCAATAAAAACAAAATCCCCCAAAAGATGGTACCCCACATCCGCTTGACTGGTTGGACAGAGAAAGTGGAATCTCCCAAGACTGTGGACCTCAATCATCCTTCAGATCTGTGAATTGACTCAGCCCCCATGGCTTCATTTTCAGCCAAACAATAGTAGGCTTAGAAGAGGTATGCCCACCTTAGGATAGTCAACAATCTTAGGTCAAAAGGGCAGCATTCACCCAAGAACAATTTCAGAAAGGTTAGGAAAGAAGGGGAATGAAAGTGGGGAACAGGGAGGAGGTGGGATAAGGGATGTGATGTTCTAGGGATCGGGTATGAAACCAAATGTGTGTAAGCTGTTGACAGTAAAACCCAACTAACACACACACACACACGTACAAATCGGATTACATTGGAGCCAGAGAAGTTCTAGAATGTTAAGAAGGACGTGCAGAAACAAGATGCAATTTTTCCATCACTAGATGAGGTGTTTAGGTGAACATTATCACAAATCTAATGACATAAAACAATACAAATTCATTATCTTGTAATTTGGGAGGTCTCAAACCTTAGATCTCACTGAGTCAAAATCATGGTGTCATGGGGCTGCATTCTATTGGGACACTCTAGGAGAAAATTCCCATTTTCTTGCCTTTTCCATTATTTAAAGGAACTCTGCTGGTAACCCACCAGAAGCCTCGGTAGTGTAGTTGGTTATGCGTTGGGCTGCTAGACTCTGGGTTAGCAGTTTGAAACCATCATTCACTCCTTAGGAGCAAGATGAGGCTTTCTACTCCCCTAAAGAATTACAGTCTCAGAAACCTACAGGGGCAGAAAACCCTGCCCTATAGAGTCATCATGAATCAGATTCACTCGATGATAATGAGTTTGGTTTTTTGGTGTGGGTGGCGACCCAGGTTAAGCCTTAGGTTACTAAGGAAAAGTTCCAAGGTCAGTGGTTCAAATCTATCAGTCATTCTGCGACAGGAAGTTGAATGTCTGCCATTCTAAAGATTTGCAGCTTCACAACTTTGGAGCCGTTCTATTCAGTTCTATGAGTCCACTGTATGTTGGAATCCACTTTATGGCAGTATGTTAGGTTTTGCACTTTAAACATTCCAATCTGATGGCCTTTTTTGTTCTTTTTTAAAAACACGAAACCACTGACTATTCTACCTTCCTCTTCTACATTTAAGGACCATTGTGACTACTTTGGTTCCACCCAGATAATCCAGAATAATCTTCTTTCAAGGTCAGCTAATTAGCAACCTTCTAATTCCATCTGATAACTTAATTGTCCTTTTGCATGGAAGTAAGATGTGGAGTCCTAAGGAGGCCAAGAGTCTCCTTCCCAGAAGGGTAAACAATTAAGAATTATTCATGTGCTAGTTCATAGAATTAGTAAAAAATTTTAATGTTGACCAGCAATAAATTAATGTCTGAATGTTGACTGATTGTATGAGAGACTTTGGTTTTATTTAATACTAGATGGGATAATATAAAACACTTCCCATGTAGATCACTCTTCAAAGAGTATAAAAAAGCCTATGGGAAGAGAAATACAGATGGTCTAAAATGGCTATTTATCATCTTAACCTTCCCAGGCACTTCCTCGGTGGTAGTTATATAATGATTTGTCAATTTGAGGATTAAGAATGAAGGGGTGGACTCTAGCCTGTCAATCTAGATATAACCAATGGGGCCTCTATGTGGGCATGACCTTCTCCTGAGGATCTAACCTGAGGAAAATCTGGTTATTTCCACCTTGGAGGTGGGAGACTCTTCCATCACTCTGCTCACTCCCTGATACAATTCTCTACTGACAAGACACATGGAATTATGCTAGTGCCCTGAGCTGGAGAAGCCACATAGACCTACCCTGATGCAGCCAGACCTCTGAACCAGAGAAGCCATGTGGAGACCCCTGCCAGCCCTGAGATATTTACACCGCCACTGGATCCAAAGACTTTCTACCCACTGGCCTGTGATCATCCTGCATTTGGCTTCATTGCATGTGTTTCATCAGTCTGAAGAGGACTTTAAAGATTGATATCGGACATCTGGGCTATTATCAGCCTTATGGGTTTGGACCGGACTGGGTTGGGATGCTTCTTTAATGTACAAGTACCCTTTCTATAAAATGCTCTATTATACACATATGAGTTTCTATGGCTTTGTTTCTCTAGTCTACGCAGACTAACACATCCTCCGAAGTAACATCACTATCAAAATAAAACCACTGAATTCTTGGCTCTGTTTTCTCCTTATTCAAAACTCACAGTCATTGAGTCCATTCCAACCACCAGTAATCCAACAGGACAAAGTAGAACAGGCCCTGTGGGATTCTGAGCCTGTAACTCTCTACTGGAGCAGAAAGCTCATTTTTGTCCTGATGAGCCGCTGGTGATTTTGAGCTGGTCACTTTGTGCACAGCAGCCTGAAGCATCACCCGCCATGCCACTGGGGCTTCTCCTTATTCAAAAATGTGGTGATGGGTTTGTTTACATTTGGAACTAAATTCGAATGTCTTTAGTTGACACCGATAAGTTAGTCTTTCTAACATCTTTCCTGTGAGAATTTTCAAAGAGCTCCAGGTCTAAGGTGATTTTTTCCCCCCTAGCATTCATGGGATTCAGCCCAGAATGGGATTTTCCGGTTTGTGGAAATTTGGGCCAGATTGAGCTTTTCTGATCTTCATTTTCTCAGATGGTGATTGAGTATAGCATCAATAGGAATCGCGAGCATCACTTTATTTTACTCTGTGATAGTGAATTCATGCAGTGATGAAAGTTTCTGAATAAAATAAGAAGTATTTCAGTTTAGTGTGGATTTCTTAGCCAAGTACCAATTTCCGGCATGTCCAGGGAGAATGCATAAAGAATTTGGCGACAACACCAACCTTATCCAGACAACGGCTTTCATCTTTGGTTCCTCCTGTTGCTTGACCACCTCATGGTAGGTTGATTCCTTATGTGCTTTCATGCTTCCAATGACGAAAACATCTTCCACCGAGGTTACATTCTCAATGAAACCATTTGTATTCAGTTGTGAAAGCATGGTACTGTAGGCTCTCCAGTTTGCCACGCGGTACAGTTTCTGGGGCTTGACCAGTTTTTACTTGGATGTCTTCTATTGAGGAGTCAAGTGCCATGTGGGTGACACTAACTTTGCATCATCCCAACATAACAAACCAAACTCACTACCATCAAGTTGATACCAACTCATCGTGACCCTATAGGACAGGATAGAACTGCCCCTGTGAATTTCAGAGTCCGTAACTGTGAATTTCAGCGCCTGTAACTCCTATATATAGGAGTATAAAGCCATGCCTTTCTCCCCAGGTGGTTTTGAACTTCAGGCCTGTGGATTGCAGCCCAATTTGTAACCACTATTGCCACCAGGGCTTACAGTACAAAGGGACTTTAAAATGTTCCATAATATTTTCATCCCACCTTTCCACAAACATTCTGAAGTTTCCTCAGGTGTGACTTGTTTGGGACCTTTTATTTCCAAGGAGAAGCTTTACGTCCCATTAAAAGACCCAGACATGTCATGCGGTTTGTTTGTTTTTGCCTTGAACATGGTTGCTATTTTATCTTTTATAAAATAGTCGAAGATAAACCAACCCAACCTGATATAAGGATCTCAGCTCTAACACTCAGTCTAATGCAGACTCCAGGCCATCTCTCTGATGCCTCCGGGTGAATGAAAAAATCAGTCCCTAGAGGAAGGGACAAACCAATCTGGAAGATGTATGGCCAGCGTGCTCCTTAGAAGCAAGGATGGCAAGACTTTGCAAGACAACTTTTAGATGAGTTGCCAGGAGAGACCAGTGCCTTGAGAAGTGGAGGGCCAGCAACAGTGGGGAAGGTCCTCGACCAGACGGGTTGACACCGTGGCTTCAGCAATGGGCTCAGGCAGAGGGACGATTGTGAGGGACTAAGCAGTGTTTTCATTCTGTTTTTCAAAGAGCTACTATGGGTTTGACTTGACTCAAGAGCTCCTCACAACAACCATAATAGAGGCTGAGGCCTCCATCTGGCCAAGTATTTTCTGGGGTTCTTAAAGCATCTGTTTATAGGCTTCTCTCTCTGGCTTGAGCTGCCTGCTCCTTCTTGGATTCTGGAGGTTTTCTTTCCTTCCTTTCATTTGAGGTCCACTACGCGACTACTCAAATGTTTCTGTACTAATGACAAGAGCATCCTGAACCCCAATAGACACTAATGTGTCCATTAGATTTCATTAAGGAGACCATGTCTTGCATTGATGTTTATCCTTTATGGTTATTGTTGCTATCAATGAGGTCACCTTATTTTGGAATGGACTGACATATGAATCCTTTCCAATGAGCTAGCCAGGTGGTTGTCTTCACAGTAGATAACTGAGATGTCCAGTAGTGCATTCATTTGTGGGAACACCTCAAGGTCCTGGGCAGGAATCACATGCCGAGATGATAAGTGACGTGTGGCATCTTCAGGACATCCATATCAGGCTCGCAGGCACAGCAGCAGGAATCTACATAAAAGTGAGCCTGTAGAGTTCAAGCCCATGTTGCGCAGCGGAGTCCAGTGTGATTCAGAGTCACTCCCCTGACAGCAGAGGGAAACACGTCCTGACCTGTGCCATTGTCACAATTGTTATGTGTGAGCTCATTGTTGCAGCCCCTGGGTCAGTTCATCTCACTGAGGGTCTTCCTTTACTCTGACCCTCCACTTCCTCAAGTACGGTGTCTTTTTCCAGGCTCTGCTGAGGGTTTAGCAGCCTAGCACTTAATGTACACCTCCCTCGGGGCTCCTTAGCACTATATTATTGACCTCATTAATGTTTAATACAAATACAGTTGACTCTTGAAAAACACTTAAAATGCGTATGACAGTTTTGATATTAATGATAAGCAACAACCACCACAAAACCCAAGCTCACTGCCAGTGAGTCAATACTGGCTCATAGCGACTCTGTAGGGCAGGTAAGCTCTGTGAATTTCCACGACTGTAACTTTATGGCAGTAAGAAGCCCCATGGAGCAGTTGGTGGCTCTGAACTGCTGACCTCGCAGATCACAGGCCTAATCATAACCACTATGCCACCAGGGCTCCTAATAGTAATGATATTATTCTGTAGTTTCCGCTATTAATTGGATCACCTCTCTTTGGAATGGGAAAATATATGAGTCTCTTCCGGTCAGTTAGCCAGGCGATTGCCTTCAACTGGACAAATGAGAATGGCCAGTGTTGGATTCATTTGTTGAAGTATCTCAATTGGTATTGGAGCAGTAATCGCATGGAGAAACTGCTCATGCAGAGATGATGTGAGCACCACGTGCCGTCTTAACTGGGCTAGATAACACTTGAGCTTACTTACTACAAGAGCAGCAGGGGGAAAAATTCATTTAGTAGTGGGTCTGGGTAGTTCAAACCCATGTTGCCAAAGGGTCAACTGTAAATTATCCATGTTGATGCCTTTAAGACACCTGTGTTGGGCAAGGGTTTACTGTATACAGAATCAACTTTGAAGTGAATCAAAGGATGAACGTTAAAGAGGAGCGGGCTGTGGTATTTTACAGAGATTGCTTCTTCTCCCCCTCCCTCCATGCAGTGAGAGGAGGCAGGTGGAAGGTAGGGAGCTTTGGTGTCAGACCTCACCTTTCCTATGAAATGTGTCAACAATTGCAACGCACTGATTTATATTTCAAATAGCAAAAAAGCACCCTGCTGGTTGCTGTCCACAGAAATTCTGCCAACATCCTGGCGGTTGCTGGTTTGTAATGTTACGGGTTTCCAGAGGATCAAACACTGTATTATTATGTTTGGCTCCTAATTAGGGTCAGCAGTTCAAAAGGAGTGAGAAGGGCATGTAGTGAGCAGGGAGAAAAATAGAGGGATAAGCTAGTGTATTTAAGGCTTAATTTGCCGAAGGTGAATGGTTTTAATGGATGTTCAATTAATTTTATCTTTCAAAAAAGATCCTTATTATGTAGTTAGCTTTGCATTTGAAGCTCTGTTTTGCAAGCACTGAAGACTTAACAATTTTGTAGGACTTTTAAGTGTGACTATTAAATCCATTAACTGAAGAGGTTGTGTGTTCTGTGTATATTGTTTTATAAACCATCTGAAGTTGATCCCATTTGTATCAACAACAACAAAACCAGATTAGTAAACCTACTCCCCATGCTAATTTATAAGAGTGTTATAGTTAATATTTCTAATGTGATTTTTGGCATTTGAAAGTAAGGTTTAGTAATTATTGAGGGATCAAACGATGCATAGTATTGTAACTTCCTAAATACTGCACATATTTTCATAGAAATTAAACCTTGGAAATGGTTAACATTAGGAACTTACTAACCGGTACAGAAGAAGTGTTCTATGCATACTTGTTTGATGAACAACAAAAAAGAGAGAGAGAGAGAAAGATCTTGGCTATAGGGAATAGATAGATTGATAGATAATGGAATCTGTTTAAAATTATTTTTTAGTTTAGACAATAATAACAAATTGTTGTGTTACATCTATTGCTTTATGTCAATGAACAATTACATTATATTTTCTGATCTAAATAGCTAGTTTCTGATGGTATTAATACCATTAATCAACTGCTGCAAGGATAAAGGAGGGAAGGGTAGCAGTAGATAGAGAATTCTTTCAATTGTTTTATGCTGAACAAAATAGCAATTCCATTTTTTTAAATCACCCTCCTACCCTCCCTTTCTGAATTCAAGCAAAGGAAGTATGGCAAAGGGATTCAAGGAAAGAATTCAGCAAAGAATCAAGAAGGAGTTCTTCTTGGCCTTACAAATGAATTGCTTTTAACCCTACAAGTGGATTGTTCGTGACCCTACAAAGTTTTCCTGTTGACCCTACAAGGGGAGTATGCTTGTAACACATGCTACAGATGTCACCATTATTTTCTGTGACTAAAGGAAATTTCAGGATTGCTAATTTCAATAAAGGCATAGCCAAGGTACTAAGTTATAAATCACATTAATAAACTGTTAATAAAATATTTTACATAATCCCACCTCAACTTTCATAACAACTAGAAGACTTGGCTTGAATTTAGAATGCGCAAAATTTTCCACTGACTATTGTGGTATGGGGAGAGCCAGTTCCCATCTCTATGCCTTAATATTAGGAATTTTAGGAATCCTACCACAATGTTCATATGTGGACAGAGAAAGAGATTAATGACCAAGTCTGTACATCTAAG
>NW_022111358.1:40611369-40623659 GCF_000313985.2 Echinops telfairi
TTCTCCTTTTTCCCCTTCTTTTAAATTTTGTATGTCAGTGACTTTTTTGTTGTGGGCTTGTCAGTACTGCAGCCATTGACACCAGGCTCTTATGAGCCGCTCTGGCACTGTGCTGTCAAAGAATGGGGTTTCAACAGTGCTAGGGTCTATGCGGCTTTCTTTGCTGCTAACCAAAGTCTGGTGGTTCAAACACATTAGTCTGCTTCCTAAAAGATTATGACCTTTGGCACCCTATAGGGCAGTGCTACTTTGTCCTGTAGGGTTAAGATAAGTGGAATTGACCCCAAGACAACAGGAAAGGTCATGGCATGAAGTCCTGGTAGCAAGCTGGCCATGTACTCCTCTGCCATCCCCAAAGTTGTCAGCACAAATTCACCATCTGCTCTATGAGAGAAAGACTTGACAATCTACTCTTGCAACAATTATGGCTTCGGAAATCCTGTAGGACAGTTCTACTGTGTCCTACAGAGCCACTCGAAGTCAGAGTCAAGTTGGCATCACACAACAGCAAGGACTATAGTAAGAATCCTTCTTGCCTTGGTCCAGTGAAGGGGTGAGTCCAAATTTAGGGGAAAGTGTTGCATACAGCTGAGCTGGACTTGGTGGTCTGGAGAAGCCCTCCATTCAATCCCACGTTCCTATCAACCACGCTGACCTTATTTCCAAGTTCCCGATTTGTGTTTGTTTTGCTGTTGTTGTCATTGTTATGGGATTGGTCCAAATCTACTCTTCACAACTCTGAATGTAACGTTCTTGAGCTGTGACTGTGGGTGAAATATTGGAGGGGGAAAAGCAAAACTCCAGTATGCCAGTCAGGCAGTGAACAAGGAAGAGAGTGACCCGAGATGAGGTAGAGAGACTAGTTAGAGCCAGGTGTGGGAGTTTTAGCCCGTGTTGAGAAGGTCACCCCCCAAGTGCAATGGGAAGTTAATTAATGAGAGCATATGTGTCAAGGCTATGCTCCACACACAGCTTTATAATGACATTTTAAAATCTAATTAAGATGGTTATCCAGAATTCCATTGTGGATATGTTGTTTTGGAGGCTCTAGGACACAGTAGAACTGTCTCATGGGATTTCTGAGGCCATAATCCTGGTCCAAAGGACCCTTTCTAGTTCCAGTGTTTGAAACCAGCCCTTCTTTTTTCACCCTAAATACATGCTTCTTTTAGCAAACAGCTACACGAAGAAAGCGTTACTAGCTCATTTTGATAGGTAAGATTATGGAGGCTCAGAAAGGTTAAATAATTTAAAAAAACCAAACAAGACAAATCCATTGTTATGGAGTGTATTGATTGACCCTCTTCATAGGACAGCATAGAAGGGATCTCTAGGGCTTCTGAGACTGTAACTCTCAACAGAACCACACAGCCTTTTCTTTCGTCCGCAGAGCAGACGGCAGGTTTTATCCACTGACACTGCAGTGAGTGAAGCATTTAATCACTATGCCATCAGGGCTCCTCAAAGGATTCCATATGGTGGTAGAATTTTTAAAAGATTAGGAGCCTGGCAACATTTGATTTTAATACCGTGTGTCCCACATGGTGACCTCAGGACTATGGACAAGGCAACATCTCTAATGTCAGTTTTTTCATCTAATGAATAATGGCAACACCACCCAGAATTGAGTATCAATATTACACAGGGTTGAGAGGGAATTTAAATGAAGTAATGCAATGAACAGAATGCTTGTCACACATAATATATGATCAATGAAGGTTTGTTCAATAAAATTACTACTAGTAGTAGCTTCCATTTTACTATTATTCAGTATTATACAGTATCACAAAAATGGAGCAATTGAGAGGTAACTTGAACTCAGATTTTCTTTTTCATGAACTAGTGACCATGGAATCAGACGTCAAGAAATCAAACAATGCACTGAGCTCACTAACTCAGAGAAAATGGCTTGATGCTCGGGAAAAATGCTTACTATGAAAGCTCCGCCCAGAGGAGCTTTTTACTATGGGGGGGGGGGGTATACCCTCGTTTGCATCTAGTAACTTTTTAATCAGCCTGCCTCCCCTCTTGATGCCACCTTCTTCTTCATATGAGCCAGCTTCTCTGATGATTTGCTCAGCACACAGGCTGAATGAGTATGGTGAGAGGACACCGCTTTGCTGTACACATTTCCTAATTTAAACCATTCCCTAGATCACCATCCACTAACTACGTGTAAATGTCACACGCTACACACGATAGTAGCTCTCTTTTTTCTCCCACACTTGCATTAGAGTGCTCACGGTCAGTTCAGTCAGTGGGGTGGAGTATGTTAGCAAAGCTACTTCTCAGAAGAAATTCTTTTATTCACAAACGTGATTCCTGGAGATTGTACTTCCTCTAACAAAAGCATCAAGCTGCTGTGTTTGATAGGCGTTTTGAACTCAGGCAGATCTTAAATCTTAAGGAGATCTAGTTTCGGTCTCTGTGCTGAAGCTCAATTTTCATTTCTATACAGAGGACTACCATAAATGACACTGCTCTTTGTTCTTTTATTTTTTTCCCCCCTTTTACTGTGAATTGGGTGAAAATTTTCAGAGCGGTCAGATTTTCATTCAGCAACTCCAACACATTGTGTTGGTTCTTATTAACACTGTAAGATTATTACTGCATAAGAATAAAAGCCAGTTGTCTCTTGACTTGATTCTGACTCACAATGACCACCCCCATGGGAGGTAGAGTAGAACTGTGCCCCACGGAGGTTTGATGGCTATTATTTTTTGAAATGAGATTGGCAGGCTTTGGAATAAACTATACTCACTCCTCAGGAGGAAAATCTGGGAGGAAGATCTTATAGAGCAAGTCCCCCACCACCCCTGGCCCCATCCCACTCCCCAAGAGCGGAGCCTGAGGCAAGAGCTGTCTGTGAGGAGTTTACTTGGAGAAAGAGATCTCAGCTCTAGGAGCAGAGGTCTGGGGAAAGCGAAGCCAGGACAAAGGAAAGTCATTTAAAAGGGGTCCTCTTGGTAGGAGTTGGAATTGACCTGATGACACACAAAAACAACAACAACAACACTCTCAAAGTTAGTTTCTCCTGGAGCCCCTCAATCAATTGCTTATCAGTCCCTCCAGCGATCTTCTGAGGAACCAGACAAAATGTGCTTCAGACATGCACATCCCGAGTGAAGGGAGAATAGACTTACTTAACTGTTTCCACCGCCCGATGCTCACGCGTCCAGGATGTACATTGTGTGCATGCAGGGGGGAGGCTCTGCTCTGCGCAGGGCAGAGAGCCTCCGAGCAAAGCCAGAGCTGCTCCAACTGCAGCAGGCTTGAGGGGCTGAGGTCGCCCAGTGGTTGCAGGAAAGGAAGGACCAAGAGGATGTGGAGAAGGTTGGCATAATCTACAGGTATTTTCTCCTAGTGCTGGGTTATGACTAACAGGTCTCCCCCACCCCCTTTAGTGCAACCCCCCAGGTTCTTCTCAAAAGAATTAAAGATTTCTATCACATGCAGACAATTCTCAATTTCCCTGGGGAGGAGTGTCTCGTTGTTGGCACTATCCACCTTTAGGGCTGGAAAATTCGCTTTTAGGTTTTTCCTGCACATTCTAGGGTATTTCACAGTATCTAAAGGGAGCCAGGGTCAGGTAGTGGTTACACATTAGACTATTAACTGTAAGGCCAGCAGTTCAAAACCACCAGCTACTCTGAGGGAGAAAGACGAAGCTTTCAACTGCCATGGAGAGTTAGAGTCTTGGCAACCCACAAGGCCAGTTCTATCCTGTTCTCTAGGATCTCTGTGGCTTGGAATTGACTGATGGCTGTGATTTGGGTTTTTAGTTTGGTGGCTTCTATCACGGACTGCTGGTGGTACAATGTGTTACGTTCTGGATGACTCACCAGAAGGTAAGCAGTTCAAACCACAAATGCTATGGGGATGAAAGGTGGCTCTCTGCTTCCATGAAGATTGACAGTTGCAGAAACGCTTGGGAGCAGTTCTACTTTGTGCTAGAAGGCCACTATGAATTAAATGAACTTGATGGCAGTGGGTTTAGTTTGGGGTTTGGTAGCTTCTATCAACTAGATGCCAGTAGACCCCTACCCAGAGTTACAGTCATTTGGGCAGGAAAAAGTATTTCCAGACATTATCCAATACCCCCTAGGTGAGCGGGGCATCGTGCAGAGCCACGGATGTAAATGGAATTGAGTTCTTTCTCCAAGGTGTCTTTCTCTATCTGCTACGACCACTGAGCCTTGTGCTCCTGGCCCATCCACACATGCAGCCGAGACCTGTCATTTATGCTCCCAAACTAGTGAGCAAAACCAAGGAAAACTGCCTCTGCGACTCCGTTTGCTAGAAGTGCTGTCAAAGCAACGTGATAGGGCAGCACAACTGGCTGCAATTAAAGGTAGTTAAATAAAAGCACCTTACACACACGCATAATATATGGAAAGCACTTACATAAGTTGCATGTAAAATGTATTCAATGGTGTCTTAAACTGAGCTCTCTAGAGAACCCAAGCTAGTGAAGCTTGTATATGGACAAATACAGAGAAGAGGTATATATATTATATATATATATGTTGATTATATATATGTTGATTTTATATAGATAGATGATAGATAGAGGGATGATAGATAGGTAGATAGATAGATAGAGATTAAAAACACTCACTACCATTGGGTCAATTCTGACTCTTAGTGACCCTATAATGCCGGGTAGATCTGCCTCTGTGGTTTTTCAAGCCTGTAACTCTTTACATAGATATATATGTATTTGTGTGTGTAATGAATAATCAAATTACTTGAAACAATGAGATTGCTTATGCATATTTTCAGTGTACTTTTTTCCATTTAAAAATACCTCTCATTTCAAAAGGTTTAATGGGTATTTTAGAATATTTTCTTTGATAAGCATATACTAGATCAACAGATTAATGAAAACAATATGTCCAGGGAGGTTATCTTTTCCTGCAAAGCCAAACAAAGCAAAAAACCCCAAACTTAAACTAATTCTATTCACATAAAGATCACAAAAGTAGTTCAAATAGTTCCCAGAAACCCCACTTGTAGTTTCCCATATTATTGATGTCTGTCATGTGTATGGTACATAAGTCACAATTCACAAAATGGCAATGATACATTATTATGAAAGGAAGTCTATGCTTTATCAGGAGTACCTGGGCAGCACCCATGGGTAAGGGGTTAAGTGTGCTGGACTATTAGCTGAAAGGCTCAGTCTACGTGAGGGGCTTTGTGATCTACTTCTGGTGAGCTACCTCTGCATGACCCACTCATCAAAAACCCAATGGAGCACAGTTGTACTCATAAATATATGACATTCCCAGGAGTTTACTATATGTGTGTAATTATTTTGATTTTTCCTAATGCCATTTCTCTCTTTCAAGATCCCATCCAGAATTATATTTAAACCTGATTATATTTAAATCTCCTCAGGCAACCCTTTAGTGTGATAGCTTGCAGCATCCTGAATCCTATATCAACAGGCAATGGGTAAACTGGAAGGCGACCAGGACAGAGGGTAATGGTTCCTAGCAGCAAGAACAGCACCTGTCCTATATGGTTATCAGGAATAAACAAGCAATTAATATATGGAAAGCACTTATATAAGTTGCCTGTAAAATGTAATCAATGGTGTCTTAAACTGAGCTCTCTAGAGAACCCAAGCTAGTGAAGCTTGTATATGGATAAATACAGAGAAGAGGTTTATCTCAAGGAAATGGTTCACACGGTTGTAGTGACAGGGCTGTGGCTTGCTCTATGTGCTTAAAGAGAAAGTTAAATAGTTGGGCTTTGATTAGATAGCGCTAATGTTGAAACGAGAAAGAACGGACTTTAAGAACAACACAAAAGGTTCCTAGACACAAAAAGGTTTTGTGTGGTTTGGGATTTTCTTCACAGGTTCCCATGTCAGACTTATGTCTTTCACGTGTCTTGAGTTGCAGCTGTTCATATTAGTCCTTATTCTTGAATGTATCCTAAGATACCCGGGCCCAGAGCTGGGCTCTTGAAGTTAGAATGCCTTCCTCCTACATCTCTCTCTACTGACATCCTGTCCGTTGAGGTTATCCCCTCTGTTTGAGTCTTCCCAAGAATCACACTAAGCTTCCCCATGTAGTCTGCTCCTCATTTTCCATCTGTACCCTTTCCTAGTCTTTTTCTCTATTCTAGATGTATGCACATAATGATAATTACTATTTGTGTTGGTTAAAGTTGTGTCAAGTGAGCTGGGTAATGGTTCTCGGTGGTTTGGCTGTTGTAAAGTAATCTTCCTCCATGATAAGATATGACATAATATAGTCATCTCCAGGAAGAGATCTGCTATAAGCAGTCAATCCAATGAAAGGGAGTTTGCACTGGAGTATGACCTGCTTTCCATATAAGTGGAAATTGTGGTAAAGGTCTCTGGCTTTTTGCTGGATCTGAATTCCACATTTGACTGGTCCTCTGTTCTCAGTTGCTTTGAAATTGAGTCAGCAGCCTGTGGTTTGCCTTTTTAGTTTGTGAGTCAGCAGCTTGCAATCTTACCTGCTGACCTTGGAACTTGTCCACTGACCTTCCCATCTTGAGTTCATCTGAACTCGGAGCTGCATGAGTAAGGAGAAGCCCCCAGCCTGACATCTGACCTAGGGACTTGGCAATCTCTACACCTGTAAGGACCAGTTCCTTAAGATGAATCTCTGTATATGTACATAGATAAGAAGAATCTCTGTATATGTACATAGATACGATGAATTTCTGTATATGTGCATACATAAGATGAATCTCTGTATATGTACATAGATAAGCTTCACTGGTTTGGGTTCTCTTAAGACTCTGGCTTATGACACCATGAATGACTCTTTACATGTACCTTATATAAGTGAATCTCATACATTCCTTATTCTCTTCCCGATGATTAGATGGGCTAGGTACAGTTGTTGTTGTTCTTGTTAGGTACAATCAAGTTGGCTCTGATGCATAATGACCCTACACACAACACAACAAAACACTGTCTGATCCTGTGCCATCCTCACAATTGTCATTTTTGAGCCCATTTTTGCAGACATTGTTCCATTCCATTTTGAGTGCATTCTAACCAGATGCTCATCTTCCAGCCCCATACAGACAACAGTCCACTTGGATTCATAGGGCTC
Organism: Echinops telfairi; assembly: GCF_000313985.2. Taxonomy (NCBI): domain Eukaryota; kingdom Metazoa; phylum Chordata; class Mammalia; order Afrosoricida; family Tenrecidae; genus Echinops; species Echinops telfairi. The sequence goes on from NW_022111358.1 coordinate 40,618,470, forward strand.
CCAGCAGCTAATCATTCAGAAATGGATTGCTTAATCCTCGTTCCTTGTGTGTTCTTTGTGTGGATGCTCTCTGGAAATCTATTCACTAGGGATGTTCCAGCTGGAATTTGAAATATCCATTTCATAACTTCCAGCAACACACAAACTACCACTGTATGAACAGACCCATATACAAGTATGGGGTAGGTTCTAGTTATCCCATTTTCCAGAAGACACCGAGTAACACACAGTACATCTAGGAAACTCATTCACTGCTCATACATAGCTAGTAAGTATGCTGGCTAGTAAGTATACTTAAGTATAAGTATTTTGAAACAAAATCTGACTCTTAACATTTGACTCAAGGTCCTTCTTTTCCTAGCTAACTTGTCACCACATTTCTTGTGAAAGACAGACTCTTGCTCGCCAGTCCACAGTAGCTTACAATTGGTTCAGAAGCAGGGACGGCATGTTATTCATCTTACTTCTGTGCTGTGCACATGGCTCTAAGTGATCATACATTTCCTTTTGTTTTCATTTTTAAAGAACCAAAGGTTTTCTGCCCCCCAAATTTGAACCCAGCAGCTCTGAAAGTGAGTTGGAAGACTGTTTGTGGCAGGAGAGAAGCAAAATTTACCTTTTTGTTAAACTAATGATCCGAAATACCAAAGGACTCTGGGAAGAGAGATTCTTTGAGGTTCTTTAGCCACACACAGCTCTTGGGATGAGGTCTAATTGTGGGCAACCCTGCCTTTCCAGGGTTCTTCCTAGCCTGTCCTGGAAAATGACAGGCTGTGATGGAATGTACTCCACTTGTGATTCACAAGACCCAGCGTCCAGTTTGCTGCCTGCCAGGCCCTATCCCTTGAACTCCAAAAGGCTCCTTGATCTCTCGGGGCACCCATTTCTTCACCTGTAAAATGTTGGTGAAGAATCATGAGCAAATTTGAAGGATGCCTCCAGCTCTAACCTTCTATGTTTTTTAAGGTGTCATTATGTGGGTCCTGGAAGCAATTCTTATTCATGCACCCTTTTGGGTGGGGGGGGCCGGGGGTGGTGGAGGAAAAAAGGAAAAGAAAAACCTTTCCATAAAAGTATTTATAGCCCAGTCCGTGACTATGAATCATGGCATAATTAATTCTCTGTTATAAAGTTGCCTTCTTCTCTAGCAGAGTGTAAGAATTCTCAAGCCCTGCTGCACAGCAGCTCCAAGGACGGATAAGACTTTTTGCCTTGTCGCTTTATACTGCATTCAGACCAATTGCAAAAGTCTCTACCAGTTCTAAATTTCTGTAACTCTGTGATTCGTATCCTTTGTAACTGCCTGGCAGGCCTGCTTGCCTGAACACAAGGTAAAAATGATCTACATTGACTAAGAAAATTTGAAATGCATTTGCTGATTTCCATTTTGAAATGAACTTCTAGTATAAAATGCTTTAAAATGTAATACATTATGATTTGCCCATTGAATTAGCTTTAAAACAAACAAACAAAAAAACCCCTACAACTCCAAACTCATTGCCACTGAATTGATTTGGACTCATAGAACCCCCATAGTACAGAATAGAAGTTTTCGCTGCAGTTTTATGAGACCGTCCCCCTTTACCAGAGTAGAAAGCCTCATTTTTCTCCCTCGGGTGGTTGGTGGTGTTGAACTGCTGACCTTGTGATTCGCAGATCAACATATAACCCAGTGCACTATCAGGGCTCCTGAATCAGGCATAACCTGGGTTGAAATTGCTGTATGCCAAGCCTGTCACTACTGTAGTTAACAAACATCTGCTTCTGCAAATGTACTTGAACATCTATGTCCTAAATCACATGCTTTTGCTTCAGCTTCCTAGTAACTTGTGTTGTTATTAATAATTTCCAGAAAAATGTGCTGCTATAAGAAATGGTCTTTTCTGCTCACATACCAGTACTCAGAAATTATAGAATGGGAGAGCTGGAGTCATCCTTTGATCTCACCCAAGGTCCCTTACCCACATTTTCCAGGTAGAGAAAGGGTACTCAAGAAATCTCAAGGAACTTCCTGGAAGTAAAGAGAGAGTTCCTGGAAGGTAGTGCGCTAAACCTCTGGACTTTTAAAGTAATGTCTTTGGGGTTACTTCTAATTATTTATTCCAGAAAGCTTGACATCACTCGTGATTCTATCTTATAAATAGAATCAAACGTTATATGTTAAACTAGCCACTGAGATGTTAGAGAATCAGAAAATGATCATTCTGAGAGAAATGTTCCCGTAAGATAGCAATGAGCCAGACAGGAGTATAATCCTTGGGGGAATAACCAGTTTTCTGAAAGCAAAGTCCTTAACATCCACTTGACCTCAAATAGAGCAGATCTAGAAATACTCATGGAATTGCAGCTTGTTTGTCTATGTCACTTCATACAGCTAGTCCTTAAAATGCCTTCCAATCACTTTTGTGGTCTGTGAACAGAGAACAATATAGCTAAGAAAACAGTAGCAAGGTGTACTTGGTCACTTTTAAGGATGACATTTCATTTTGCAAAAGGAAAAAATATTGTCATTATTTTTTTCTTTAAAGAAGCTATGGAATGTCCACATAAGACAGTCATTTAAGACTTGAGACCTACAGGAAACCAAAGGCGACCTCCGCAAATGGAAGAACATCCCGTGCTCATGGATTAGAAGGCTCAACATAGTAAATATGACAATCTTACCCAAGGCACTTTACAAGTTCAATGCTATTCTGATTCAAATACCAACAATTCTTCTTCAAATAATTGGAAAAGCTGATCACCAATTTCATATGGAGAGGGAAGAAGCCCAGAATTAGCAGAGAACTCCTCAAGAAGAAGGACAAAGTTGGAGGACTCACCTTACCCAATTTTAATACCTATTACACAGCTACAGTGGTCAAAACAGTGTGGTACTGGCACAATGACAGATACTCAGACCAGTGAAAAAGAATAGAAAGCCCAGTAATAAAACCATCAACACATAGACAATTGATCTTTGCCAAGGGTCTCAAAACCATCAAGTGGGAAGCAGATGCCCTTTTTGACAAGTGGCGCTGGAAACAATGGATATCCACATGTAGAGAAATGAAACAAGACATTTACCTCACCCCATGCAAAAGCATAAACTCAAGGTGGATTACAGACCTAGAAGTAAAACCCCGAACCATCAGGACCATCAAGGAGGGAATTGGGACAAACCTGAGAGCACTGGCCTAGGGAATTCATAGGCTCACTGCAATAGGGAAGGGTACACACACAGGTGCACTGGAAATCGACAAATGGGATTTAATAAGAATTAAGCACCTGTGTGCCTCGAAAGACTTCGCCAAGAGGGTGACAAGACAACCCACAGACTGGGAGAGGGTTTTTAGTAATGAAACATCAGACAAAGGGCTCATTACTAAAATCTACAACACCCTCATGGCCTGCAAAAAGAAGAAAGCAGTTAACCCCCTAAGGAAGTGGGCAAAAGAACTGAAAAGAACTTTCACTAGGGAGGAGACCCATATGACCAACAAGCATATGAGAAAGTGTTCCCTGTCATTAGCCATAAGAGAAATGCAAATTAAAACAACCATGAGATACCACCTAACACCCCTGAGGTTAGCCCAAATCAGAAAATCAGAGGGCAACAAGTGTTGGAGGGGCTGTGGTGAAGTAGGAACCCTCCTCCACTGCTGATGGTCGTGTAGATATGTATAGCCACTGTGGAAAGTTATCTGGAGATACTTAAATAAAATAGAAATTGATCTACCTTATGACCCAGGCCAGACACACAGAGGAGGTAACAACTAAAACACAGTCATCTGCACTCCATTGTTTATTGCGGCGCAATTCACAATCACAAAGACTAGGAAATAATCTATGTTTCCATTGATAGACGAATGGATTAGTAAACTCTGGCACATACACACAATGGACTACCATGCAACGCTGAAAAGCATGGACGATCACATGAAACATGTCATTTCATGGGAAGAGTTGGAAGGAATCAGGTTAAGCGAGGTAAGCCAATCTCAAAAGGACAGGTATAACATGAGTCCCCTGAGGCAAGTGCAATCAGCATGGCAGGAATAGAAGAAAAGACACTTATCTCACAATACATAGGTGGAAGTTTGGGGGAGGGCAGACCACACCCAGGGAGGTACATATGAGTCCAACATAAAGAAGGGGAAAGGGGGAAGGAGGAGGGAGAATAGGGGTGGGGAGAAACTGAGATGATGACATAGGGGGAACAGGGCACTAACCCACCCAGGGGAAGAGTATTGGTTGTGTCCCCACAGAATTGGAATGTGCATACAGACCTCACCATGATGCACCAAACCAGGAGGGCAATGGAACATGTGGAGGAATCCAAAAAAGACTGGACTATAGGGCCTGACCCTAACCATGGAAGGGTGTGCCACAGAGAAAGACAGTGGACCTTCTGGTGGGGGAAAGGAACCCACCTACCATACCCAAATGGAAGCGGAAGCAAATGAAGGGGGAGGAAAGGAGTGGAGCACACCCTGGCCCACCAAACCCTGAGGACAATAGCCCTGCTCAGAGCAGCCAATGCACAGTGGTTGGCCCCACTACGAGGCGCGACATCCCGCACTGACCCATAGCCCTACATGGGACAACACTGGAGACAGTGTGGGATTTGTGCCCAAACTGACCCCACCACACCCACAATGAGCCAAAACACTAAGGGCGTGCAACAGAATGGAAAGGGGAGCAGAGCAAGGAAGTGCGAAGGAGTATCAGAAATAGACTTTGGGGCCAGAGTGTGGCACCCCATCAGACCAAAATGGAAAACACTCTAGGGGTCAACAAACAGACCTTGAACTATTTACTGTTTTTTCTTTCTTTCTTTTTTGATTTTGTGTGTCATTGGTTTTTGTTGTTGTTGTTTTGTTTTTCTGTGTTGCTTTGTTTGGCTCTGTCTTTTTTTATGTGCATATTATTATCTCTACAGGTCTATCTAGATAAGATAGACTGGATAAACAATGTGGAGAAGAAAACAATGGGACCAATGGTTCCAGTGGGATATGGGAGAGGGGGAGATGGGGGAAAGGAAGTGGTGTTAACCAACCCAGGGACAAGGGAACAACCAGTGTTTTAAAACCAGTGGCAAGGAGGGTATGGTAGGCCTGGTAGGGAGTGATCAAGGGCAATGTAACCGAGAGGTATTACTGAAACCCAAATGATGGCTGAGCTTGATAGTGGGACAAGAGAAAAGTAAAA
>NW_022111358.1:40624945-40626632 GCF_000313985.2 Echinops telfairi
GAAAGCAAATGTTCTGAGAATGATGAGGGCAACAAATGTACAAATGTGCTTGACAAATGGATGTATATATGGATTATCATGAGTCATACGAGCCCCCGATCAAATTATTTTTTTTAGAAAGAATGAGAAGTTTAAATTCCTAATAAGAAAGTATTCTGCAACCTCATATAAGAAATTAATAAAGTTTAATTAAATGTTAAGTCCCATATCTTGCAATCCATTAGTATACTGCAATTCATAATGGCACGTTATTTATTTTTAGCATGCAGTCTAAATTGTTACTACTTTCCCCAAAAATGTTGTATTATCGGTCTGTGATTATGACAAGGTACAGAGTTTACACAAATTACTAATGTGCCTAAATGATCTGAAAGCTAAAATATAAAAGTTAAGTTAAAGAACTACTGGAAAACTGTGGAAACAAGGTAACAAGGAATTAAGCGTGACGTCAACTAGCGTTCCCTTATATGTCCTTGATTTAGATAGAGCATTTTCCTGCTCTGTCTCACATCACCTGAATCTGTTGATCTGGATTATATTCGTCATTAAAATATTTTCATGTGATGTCAGAGAAAAAGACCGGAGACCGCCTGCGTTAGCTGGGATGTTAATCATCTTATCCTTCCTAGAGAGTCTCGTGGCCCTGTGGCATTGTTGGTTTAATAGCACTGTTCTAAGTGGTCTGAACACACAGCAATAGAGCATGACTAAAGATATGGGTGGCATCCACGGATGTTGTGCATAGAACTAGGAAGGAGCTCCATACACTAGACGGCTCTTCAAAGGAGCTTACTGTGCTATATTTCATAAGGGAATTCTTTCAAGTTCTGCTGAAACATGTATTGTATGTTACACGGGGGACTACAAAACATGCTTGCAAATACCCAGGCCACAAGGTAACAGACGTTCCCAATTTTGAATTGTCAGGTTTATATCCCTCATACTGAGCAAGGCTGCATTCATCTCCACTCTCTTAGGAATATCAACCTTCTTTATTTTAAAGCTTCCTTGGAAGAAACCCGTTGATTGGTATGTTTTCGTACATAGAATATAGCCTTAGATTTACACATGCACCTGAATTCTATTTCACAGCTTATAGGATATTTGACCTTGTTTAATTAGGTAACCTTTAAAGCTTCCGTACGTACCCACCTATTTCATCCGTTAAAGTGCTCAATACATGAGGTCTCTACTAACCTATCAATAATTGAGGTTGTCATTAACTTGGTTGATAAGTTCCCACAAGTTGGTTTCTGTTCATAATGACCCTATATAAAACCAAATGAAATTGGCCACCCGACAGCCATTGTTATGTTTAAGCCCATTCTTGCTTTGTCTGTGTCAACACGCCTCCCTGAGAACCTTCTTCTTTATCAGTGACCCAAGCCTAAGGTCCTTCTCTAGGGTCTGGTCCCTCTGATAACATGCCCAAAGCCCTTGAGCTGAAGTCTGACCATCCTTCATTCCAAGGAATATTCTGGCTAAACGTTTCCAAAGCAAATGTCTTCATTCTTCTAGCAGCCCATGGTATATTTAATGTTCTCCACAAATACTATCATTCAATTGCATCAATTCTTCGGTCTTCGTGTTTCACTGTGCAGGCTCTGCATGCATCTGAGGTGATTGCAGAGACCATGCTCTGGGCGAGGCATGCCGTAGTCCTTTAAAGTGACCTCTTTTCTTTTAA
>NW_022111358.1:40627330-40680077 GCF_000313985.2 Echinops telfairi
TTGTGTGCTTGTGACAAATATTGAAAGTACTAAGGCCTGCCAAAAGGACAAACAGATCTGTCATGAAAGAAATACAGTCAGTGTTCCTGAGAGGCAAGGGTGGTGAGACTTCGTCTTACAAACATAGGCTATGTTGTCAGGAGAGACCAGTCCCTGGAGAAGGACATCATATTTGGTAAAGAAGAGGGCTAGCGAAAAATAGGAAAGCCATCGTGGAGAGGAATTGACACAAGTGACTGCATCAATGGACTCAGGCGTAGAACCACTTTGGAGATGGCACAGGACTGAGCAGTGCTCTGTTCTGTTGTACATGGGGTCGCTCTGGGTTGGAAGTGCCCCAGAGTCACCTAACCACAACGGCAAGGAAGGCACCTTTTGCAAACTATTTTTTCCCAGTAAAATGCATCATTTGATTTCTTGACTGCTGCCTCCATGTGTGTTGATAGAGAAAGATGTGGCAGTTGATTGCACAATGATTATAGCTGTGGAAACCCTCTGGGGAAGATCTTCTTTGTCCTAAAGGGCTGTTGTCAGTTGGAATCATTTTGATAGCAAAAGATTTGGATTTTTATATTGACATTGTACTGTGAATAGTGACATTTTTAAAGTGAATGTCTGCTTTTGGAGATTTTTAGAGATGTTCTATTTTTGAGAAGGATACTCCCTACCATTATGTTGGTTCAACTCACAAAGACCCTATGCTTTTATTTTTCTTGTATCCACAATCAATGATCATGGAAGCAACAGTTGAGAGATCAAAAATTGGGGTGCCTTGGGTACATCTGTGACACAAGACCTCTTTAAATGGTGACAAGGGTGTCATTTGAGTACTAAGATGTGCCTGGCCCACACCATACTATTTTCAATTGCCTCACACATGTGTGAAAGTTGGACATTGAATAAGGAAGAAAAATCAATGCATTTGAACTCTGGTTTTGGCAAAACCTATTGAATGTAACACGAACTGCCAAAAGAACAAAGAGATCTGTCCTGGAAGAAGTACAGTCAGAATGATCCTCAGAGGCGAGAATGGGGGGACTTCGTCTCCCATACTTTGCCCATATGATCAAGAGAGGAGTTCCTGGAAAGGATGTCATGCTTAGTACAGCAGTGAGACAGCGAAACTATAAAATCCCTAGAGAGACGGATCGACCGAAAGGACTCTAGTGTAGCAATGACGGCGAGGATGACACAGGACTGGGTGCTGCTTTACTCCTTTTGTTGTGCTGGGGTCATTATGAGTTGGAAGCCATTTGTCTACACTGAAGAGCACTAACAACTCCGGCTAGACTGGAGCATGTACACTGACTGGTAGAGATAGGAGTTCTCGACGCACGCAATCCAGGACGGATAATGGGAGTAGCGATACCCTGAGGGTAGGGGGAAGGTGGGGGGTGGAGGGGGAGAAAGAGGGAACTGATAACCATGACTGATGTATAACCAGCCCCTCCAAATGGGAACAAACAACAGAAGCATGGGTGAAGCGAGACAGCAGACAGTGTAAGATATGAAAATAATAATAATTCAAAATTTATCAAGGGTTCACGAGGGTGGGAGGGTAAAGGAGGGAGCAAAAATAGAGAAGCTGATACCAAAGGCTCAAGTAGAAAGAAAATGTTTTGAAAATTAGGATGGGAACGTAGGTACAAATGTGCTTAATATAATTGATGTATAGCAACAACACAAACAACAACAATACCTATTTGTCTTAGAGAATTTCTAGAATGAGTGATACACCAATGGAAATCAGGTACTTACATACTTTTGGGGGGTGTGGGGATGGGAAGAAGCTACTGAACTTACATTAAACTATGATTTCTGAGGACATGACCTTGCTCTTCACCTTGGGTATAAGGATTCTGCTGGTTGGTCAAAGAAGTGTGAGGAGTTTCCATAAGAACAAAGAGAGTCCAGATGTGTGTAGAGCTGAGTGCAAACTGAAAGGTTGGAAATGAGTCCCCCTGGATGGGTATTACCCAGAGGAGCCCTGGTGGTGTAGGGATTATGCCTTGGGCTGCAATTCCCAAGGTTGGCAGTTTGAAACCAGCAGCCACTCCTTGGGAGCAAGAAAGACGGGACTTTCTACTCCCATAAATAGTTATATTATCGCAAGTACAGAAGCAGTTCTACCCTGTCTTTTAGGGTCACTGTAAGTTAGTATGGACTTGGAGTGAGTTTGAATTTTTGTGAGAGGACAATCAAAAGGGTAGACATCAAGCATCCTATCTGAAGCAGAGTTCTACTCTGGCCCCTGTGGAGCAAGCAAGAGGTGGAATCATCTCAGTGGCAACTGATAAGGAAAAAGGATGGGGACCTTAACTTGTGCTCTCTGAAATTCTGTTTGTGACACTAGCCAAATGTGGTCAAGGTGAGTGGCCCTGACTGATGCTGGATGTCAAGGATAAGGAGCCTCTGCAAACAAAATCTCTAGGAGAGACAAAAGAGATACGTTTGGACGTTAGTAACTAGGCCAAGATCTAGGTGCTGAAGATATGATTTAACACCTAAAGAAACTATCGTGTACTTTTCTTCCCATCATTCCTGTTCTGAGATGCCAGTTATTAAGCAGTTAACAGGACAGCACCAATTTGGGGGTCCCAACACTGAATCTCGACTACCCGGTGCTAGGCTTCTGCCTGAGGTGAAGCTATGGTGAGAGGAAATTGGAAGAGCTATTTCACTACGGAGTTGTATCACTGGATATTCATAGAAAAGGTATGAATGACAGCATTTCTCCAGTGGCATCCCAGGTCCACTGAGAACCAACTGAGGGACCATGGTTGTTGGCCTACAGAGGTTGCTACAGACCCAAGAGCTAGCAGCAAAAGCTTCAAGAGCATGCGATCTACGGATTCTCCATAAACTACGTTTGGTTCCATTCTTAATTTCCCAAAACCCATTTTCCTTAGGAAAAACAGTCTGTTCCTTATAAATCTCTGTTAGAATGGTCTCAGCCCCTAACCATTTGTGCTCAGCTTTGGGGGTGATCAAGGGGCAGGAAGATTTCTTTAATCTGGTATGGGAAATGGAAAAAATGCAATTCTCTGTGGTCAGAAAACCTGGGAAATTATTCTTTTTTCATATCAATTCATATCACGAGGAAAACACACCGGCCTTGTTCTTTGGTTTCCTAAGTATGCTTGTTACGAGTGAACCCAGCATCTGAGTCACAGATTCCCTGTGCCTCATGATTTCTTCGATCCGCACCATTTTAAAATGGAAAGAGTCGGTTGTTTAAGGGAAGTTCCCCCGGGTACAAATGATCTTTCTCTCCTCCTCTGCCTGTACCCCAGTTCAACCCCTAGCACTCTCTAAGCACTGTATCATCTTTTTATGCAAATGACACACACTACACGTTTTTGCCAACTGTGCGACCAACTATCACTGCAAAAGATGGCACGGTGGCCACATCTGACCTCCTCTGGCTACACCAGGGAGAGGGAGATTCCAGCTCCACACAGCCCAAGGTCGATTGCCACAAGGTAGAGTTCCAACATCATATCTCTACCCTCCATCCTACTTTAACCCTACTGTAACACCAGCCACATAACATTTTACTCCTGTGAACTAGGTAACCCATTGCAATGGCCAGGCAGAACTCACAGACAATACTTAGGATTATCGGGTTCCTTAGGGAAGTTAACTAGTTATGACAAGTCAGGGTCAGAAAACACGAAGGAAGCAATCGTTGGCCCATAGCAGTGCCTCTTTTCAGTAAGCAGGTTGGTGTATCTCTGGTCTTCAGGTTTTTGGTCACATAGTCCCCTAGCCTCTGCCTAGAAAGCCTGCCACTGTGCCTCATAGTCTCATGGTTCAGTACTGCAACCTCTGGTACGTCTGGTGGCTCATTCTTATGTACACTGTGGAATGGAAAATCTGGCCAATCCCTCCCCTGTATGAGTGTTTCACATACTCATGGAGGGGCACCATGCAATAGAGCAGGGGTCCTCAAACTTTTTAAACAGGGGGCCAGTTCACTGTCCCTCAGACCCGTTAGAGGGCCAGACTATAGTTTTAAAAAAAGCTATGAACAAATTCCTATGCACACTGCATATATCTTATTTTGAAGTAAAAACACCCGGCGGGCTGGATAAATGTCCTCGGCCGGCCACATGTGGCCCGTGGGCCATAGTTTGAGGACCCCTGCTCTATTGCATGGTGCCCCTCCACCCCAGTCATTTGGTGGGAGTTATAAAGACATGGCTAAAAGCGTCATGTGGATGGTATATTTCACTTCATCACCCCCATCCTTCACTCTGTTGTATGTTCAGTGTTCTATGTGTGTTCACATCGTTTGCAAAACACAAACCAAACACACACACACACACACACACATAATGTTACTTTGTCCAGCTCTGCACTTGCTCCAACATGAAAGATGTAACCAGTTGGCTATTCTGCTGAGTGTAAAATGGGCCATCTCAAAAGTAGGAATGAGGCTACCTCATGACCATCAGGGAGCCAAATGGACTAATGGCCACATGCGCACTCCATGTATCTTATTTGCATGCTCTCACGTAGTCACTTGGTGGGAATTGCAAGGACTATGGATAGATGGGTCACTCCAACAAATACATTGGAGCTGAAGTCAAGTTGATGGCGCCTGATTACTGGTCTCTGCACTTTGTACACGGTGTCCACAGGCCCTCCTCTCTTCTCCTACCTAGTAAACTACTATGAATGCTCTCCACGTGTTCAACACAAGAAAAAGTATCTTCTTTGACTTTGTAGTGTTCTCTAAATCCTTCTCCTTCCCAGGGCCTCTAACTATTATGAAACCCACTAGCTATCATCACAAAATCCCATACAATGTGATGCAAGCAGTAATTAATATCCACCATCTGTAATCTTCCAAGTGATTTTTTGTTTATTTCAATACTTCAGCTGCTACATTTGAAAAAGAAGGTAAATAATTTGACAGGAGCTGCAAAAGCCTTGAATATTTTCTTTCAATTGAGCAGTGTGTGAGTTCTTAAAATATCTCAGACTCTTTTTTCATAGAACTTATTTGAATCCTCCTATTGATTTTTGTGTGTGCGAGTATTTCTTTAAAAAGATAAAGGATTTGGATTACAACAATCTTGGCTATTTTTAGGAAAGTATTTCAAAATCAAAAGACGGTGTTAGCTTCAAAAAAATTGATCTTGTTGTCAATACATCTCTTAGTTAATAACTGGAATTGTCAAGGTAAAATGATCAAAACAAAACAAAAAAATCATATAAAAAATCTAACAGTGAACTCTGGAGCTGTTAATTGAACCAGTTCTTAATTGAACAAGTCAGAGTTCTTGATTGGAAATGAGACTAGATCTAAGTAAATTAAATTGAAAGGTAATAGCTTATTGAGCCTCCGTGATTTCTCAGATTCAAACTGGTGCGCAAGGCTCAAGTAGAAATCAAGGAAGCCAAAGAAAGCAGAGATGTTACCAGCCTCCGTCAGGGCATCACTATTTATCAGTCGGCCTCTGTGATTGCCCTTATTTGAGGTTCTGTTAGGATTTACTGCCTATGAACATTCACCACTTGGCCACTATTGTTGTTAGATCCTGTCTAGTCAGATCCCACTGACAGTGGTCCTGTGAACAACACAGTGAAACGTGGCCTCTAGTCCTGTGCCTTCCTCATAATTGTTCAGATACCCCATTGTTGAAGCCACTGGGTCAATCCATCTCATTGGCGATATTCCTCTTTCTCATCCACCCACTCCTTTAGCAAATATGATGTCTTTCTCCAAAGGCTGGTCTCTCCTGATAACATGTCAAAAGTATGAGAGATCAAGTCCCACTATCCTTACCTCTAAGAAATATATTGATTGTCCTTCTTCCAAGACTGATGTGTTCATATTTCTGGCAATCCATGAAACATTCCATGTTCCTCACCATGCCATCATTCAAATGTAACAATTCTCCTTGGGTCTTCCTTATTCACTGGCATTCCAATCGCACCCCATATTACACAAAAACCCAAACGAATATATGCTGACTCAACATCTACAGCTTCCTTTATGTCCTTCAAGGGCAAACCCAGGGACCATATCTGATTGGTTGAACTAGATCAAGTGCCTGGAGCCTAGCTTTTCAAAGGCCAAGACAGAGAATGGCTGATGTTCCAATGACTTTTGTTTTGAAAGTACAATCTCACCTTTACCTCTCTTTTGGATAACTATCAACCTTGAGCTGCTGGGATAGTGAACATTTAAACCTATTGGTCAAATACAATGATCCACAGTGGTCTCATTCATTCTAGAATATATTCAGGTTTGGATGATAAATAATAAGCTTCCCCTATTCTCCACCAGGAGCTCTGGTGAAGTTATGGTTACTCTTTGGGCTGCTAACTGCAAGGTCTGAAGTACGAAAACACCAGTCACTCTGAGGGAGAAAGGTGAGGCTTTCTACTCTCCTAAAGAGTAACAACCTCAGAAACTCACAGGGGCAGTTCTACCCTGTCTTGTAGGGTCATTATGAGTTGGCATCAACTCGATGGCAGTGAGGGAGGGAGTGAGGGAGGGAAGGAGGGAGGGAGGGAGGGAGGGAGGGAGAGTACCCTACTCTCACAGGTTGTTTTTTTTCCCCCTCATGTAAAAAAGTTGTCTAGATATTTGGCAATCAAATTACACATTATCTATCTTTCACAAAGATACAAAGAGAGACGTTATTCCTCTACTCTTGCATAGCTCCTAAAATGGGAATTGAGACTGACATTCAGGTATAGGTGAGACTTGAATCTGGTGAAGCATTTTTGCAAAATCAGCCATTGAAAGCCTCATGGAGCCAGTTCTACTGTGACATGCCTGTGTCTCCATGAGTTGGAATTCACTTGAAATGGTCTTCTCCGATTTATTTTTTTTGAGCAGAGCAAAGAGTCCAAAATTAGCTAAGGACAGCTATTAGCCCCTTTGCAATACAACCTGGCCATGCATGCATCTCATTTAAAGATACACCCCTTATTAATTGGCAGCAAGTCATCCAGAACATATTCATAATTTAACTTCCCCATACAAAAGTCTCATAAAATGAATTCATCACACTTGTGTGTCTACTGGCAAGTAGCATCATCATTGGAATATCCAAAAGATGTGGTCAGATAAGAAAGCTAGCTAAAGAGAGCCTTTAATGTTGTGGTTTATGCAAATATAGTGAAATCGAAAGGAGTCTTTTTCTTTTTGCCCACAATTGGGATAATGACCAAGATGAACTATTTACCACCACAGCCTGAAGTGACAACTCCTTCCCTTCTCCCTACATTTCTAATCAAACTATCGGGGGCATTCACTAACTCCTATTAAACACTTCCTGGTTGTATATTTAACCTTTCTCCCAAGTAAGATGGTAAATACTTTGATGGTCCAGACCACTTATGTTGGCTCTGGGAGTTGTTGTCCTGCATATGTTGATGAGGGAGACCATATCTTTATCGTCTTCATTTTTCTACGTGGCATGTGCCATGGTGCAGACTCTTAAACATCATGACAACACTGTAGTGAAAATGTAACAACATACAATGCAATACACACAATAAAAACTCAAAATGTGTGTAGAATGATTACCCCTGATTCTGGATAGAAAGAACTCACACATTTCAGTGGATGCTGAATGTCGGGATTTCAGTATCCAAGAAACAGATCAGGAACTGTTAGTCTGGGTTGACTAGAGAAACAAATCCAGAGACACTCATATATGTGTCAGAGAGAGTTTTAAATCAAAGACTAATTGTATATTAAGAAAACACCTCAGCCCAATCCAGATCAAAATCATAAGTTCAATATTAGCCCATGTGTCTGATACCAGTCTATAAATTCCTCTTCAGACTCATCCAGCCCATGCAATGACGCTGAATGCAGGAAGATCACAGGCAAGTGGGTGGAAAGTCTGGTGGAACCGGTGGTGGTAGAAGCATCTCAGCGCTGGTATGGGTTTCCATGAGGCTCCTCCAGTTCCAGGGCCCTGGCTCCATCAGCAAAGCTCCATGTGACATGTCAACAGGAATGTGTAGCAAAGAACACATGTCAGGCCTCCAGTGTGCTTTTTATCTCTGTCATGCCTCCAAATGAGGTCATCAAGCTGCAACCTGGTTGACAGGATAAACTCCACCCCTTCCTCAAGTTGATAGTCGATTATGTAAGCACCACAGGAACCTTGGAAGGTATATTCATATTTTTCATGGCTGACACATTGGAGCACTTGGTTGCTAATTGAATGGACAGCAATTCTAACCTACTAGGAGAAAATGGTTGCAGTCTGTTCCTGTAAACATTGCAACTTTGGAAACGCCATGGGGCAGTACTGCTCTGTCCTGTAGGGCCATTACAAGCCAGGATCAACTTGCTGGCAAAGGGTCCTATAATGGAGTTGAATGGGAGGAGGGGCATCCTTCTCAAACCTTAATAGCCCCTTGGGAATTGTTATTCTGAGGTTATTTCAATGCCATTGATCCCTTAAGCATTTGAGTATCGTGTATTAAAAATCACGGTCATTGCGACTTATTTTAGCTCGCCAAGATGGCTTTCCCCTTCCTCATGGAGAATTAATCGCCTGAGAATAGATGCTTCCATAGGGATCAACATAGTTGAGTTTTTCACAGAGGAAATTGCTTTGGCTCAAAGAAATGTTCTCACCATTTGACTCGTTTGGTTGTGCTTGCACACCTTATTTCACAGAGGAAGATATTTTCTTTACTTATCGTCCTGATCAAGGGTGCCGCTTAGGGGAAGTGACTCAAAGGAAAAAGTGCCAGTTCCCGGGAACTGATAACATAGGAGCCGGTGAGTGCACAGGAAGGCCTTGCACATGGAAGCCTGATGCTTGTTCTGTGCCAGGATTCCAGAGCCAATTGAAAGCCACTATGTGCATGCAATGACATGTGCACTAGACTTGTGATAGTCATTATACGTATGGGTTAATCACATTGAAATAGCATTTTCCCCTACATTTCAGTCTGAAAGTGTTATCTATTCGATCACTCATAAAATATCAAGTTTCGGTCATATGAAAGGCCTTGTTCTAGGAGCTATAGATATAAAGCATTGTACTAATAAGCAAAGAACAATTCAGTTCCTGGATAGAGCAATGGGAATGGGAGACAATGTGGAGACAGGTAACAAGCAGATAAATAAATACTTAAGTATACTATAATATAAATACAAAATACAAGTATACTATAATATAAACACAAAGATGTCATATCAAGTACCCACCTACTAGTCTAATGGTATTGTGGTTACACTTTTGGCTGCAAACTTCAAGGTCAACAGTTGTAAACCTTCAGTCTCTCATTGGGAGGAAGTTGGGACTTTCTATTGCCACAAAGAGTTAAAATCTGGTAAACACAGAAGCAGTTCTATCCTGTCCTACAGGGTTGCTCTGAGTTGGATTCCCCTTGATGGCAGTGAGTACACACTATCCACTGCCATAGAATCAATTCTGACTCATAGTGCCCCTGTGTCGGATTTCGGCTGCTATATCTCGTTACAGCCACAGAGAACTTCATCTTTCTCCTTTGGAGTAGCTGGTGGGTTTGAGCCACCCACACTGAGGTTAACAGCCCAAGGCTTATCTCACAGCACCGCCAGAATTTCTTGGGTGGTTAAAAGTGTACTGAAATAAGTGAGACAAGGAGATGGATAAGGAAATACAAGGAAGCCAACCAGATATGACTGAATTGATTCTTATTCAGAGGAGAGCTGTACTCCATTGAATTTACAATGACTGATATTTTTAGTAGTGGATCACCAGGGATTTCTTCAAAGGGGGACTCAAGCCTCCAAGCTTTTGCTTAGCAGCCATGTTTGTTAATGTTTTGCACCGCCCAGAACAAGTTTAGTGAGGTAAGGGACTTCTAGTTTTGATGAATCAGCCAAGATGCTTCTAGCTCTTGACTGAAGTCCCCAATTTTTCCCTGGATTCCCATGGGGAAAACTATGAAGTCAATGATCCTTCCAGGCTATGGTGAAGACAACATTCACCCAAGAAAGTTAGCCTCTTCTGTTGTTTTTCAGTTAATAATGTTGCAGCCACAGATTAAAGAGGAATGGCCAAAAAGGAATTGAGAATGCCTCCAGTAAGATAAAATGAAGAAACCAAATGATGGAGATTCAAGGATGCTATCCTGTGTTTGAGGTTCCAGATTAACTCATTGATCACTTCTTCCTAAAAAACAAACAAACAGCAAACCCCTTCTAAATCTACAGAGCACCGTTCTCATCTAAAACACATGGGTTGTTACAAGGCAGAGTTAACTTGATATAAGTTAGCTTGATAGAGAGAAATAATATACTGATATACATAAAGAAGACGCCATCCTACATACGTTAGACAGGTTGTCAGGAGAGACCAGTACCTGCAGAAGGACATCATGCTTGGGAAATTAGAAGGACAGCAATAAAGAGGAAGGCCTTTGGCAAGATGGTTGCTGCTGTGGCTGCAACAATGAGCTGCAACATAAGAACAATTGTGAGGATGGCACGGGACGTGGTGGTGTTTCATTCCATTGTACATCCTCCCCCACGACCCTTCTGTAAGGGGACATCCAGTTGCCTACAGATGGACTTTGGATCTCCAATCTGCACTCCCTCTCATTCACAATGACATGATTTTTTGTTCCTTGATGCCTGATATCTGATCCCTCCGACACCTTGTGATCACACAGGCAGATGTGCTTCCTCCATGTGGGCTTTGTTTCTTCTGAGCTAGATAGCCGCTTGTTTACCTTCAAACCTTTAAGAGCCTAGAGGCTCTATCTTTTGATAGCTGGCCACCATCAGCTTTCTTCACCACATTTACTTATGCACCTGATTTGTCTTCTGTGATCATGTCAGGAAGGTGAGCATCATGGAATGCCAGTTTAATAGAAAAAAGCACTCTTGCATTGAGGGAGTACTTGAGTGGAGGCCCAATGTCCGTCTGCTACCTTAATGCTAAACCTATAAATATATGCACGTAGATCTGTTTCCCCATCATCATAAATAAGTATATTTACATATGTGCACACCTGTATTTAGACCTCTATAAATGCCCTTTGCCTCCTAGTTCTTTCCTCTATTTCCATTTACTTTCCCCTTCTCCCACCATCATGCTCAGCCTTCATTTGGGTTTCAGTATTTCCTCTTGGTTACATTACCCTTGCTCAAGCCCTGCCAGGCCTAAAGGAAACAATGAACAACAATAAGAGCATTCAGACACTTCTAGCTTAATCCAAAATTAAAACTTCTGCTGTAGGTCCCTGATGAAATGGTGTGGGAGCCATGTCTGACCTCCTCTGGCTACACAAAGAGAAAGAGGATCCAAGTCCACACCTGTCCAGAGTTCATTCCTATGGAGCAGAGTTCCGGCATGGCTCCTCCACCTTCCAACGTTCTTTCCCCTAGTCTGACACTAACAAGGTATCTTGTGACTCTAGTCTTCTCTACTAGGTTCCTTAATCCACTGCAATGGTCAGAC
This sequence comes from Echinops telfairi, assembly GCF_000313985.2. NCBI lineage: Eukaryota > Metazoa > Chordata > Mammalia > Afrosoricida > Tenrecidae > Echinops > Echinops telfairi. Next base: position 40,638,769 of record NW_022111358.1, read on the forward strand.
AGAACTCACAGACAAGAATCGCGATTATGGGGACTCATTGGGAAAGCTTGCCAAATCAAGATATAAAAACTTCAAGAATAGGTACTTCTATCCTTTTCTCGTCTATGCTGGCAGGCATGTTACTCTGCTCCTCTTTGTTTCTGCCCTGGTCTTTGCAAGCCACCCTCTTTCCCCAAAGCACGCTGCTTTACTTATTCCCTGAGCTGGGAAACCCACCACTTCATCTCATGATCTTAACAGGCCTTCTCTGCTTTGTCTCATGGTCTCAGGGAGTCTCGGGTCCCTCTGGTTCCTCTGTTACTTCAGTCAGGGATCTGGGATACACTCCCCGGCTCCTTCAGGATGTCCGTGAGATTCCTTGTTTCTGCTTTCTAAGATGGAGTTCTCGTACCCTATGGAACGGCAAAACTAAGCAGTACCCTAGTTAGAGTCTTTTACACCTATTTTCATTCTTCTACCTAGTTATCTGGTGTCACAAAGATTATAGAAAGAAGAACCTTCCCAAGTGATTTCACTTCACCACAGCAACTGGTATCATTAGTTTGTATATTCTTTTCCCAATAATTGAATGAAAACAAGGAAAATGGCCATGATCTTTTCATATTTGTGAACATACTCTTACAGAGATCTGAGATTGTGGGTACAAGTAAAATAAATCTGGATTCCCTGTATTTCTAGTTCCTATCTGTACCAGTGTACATCCTCTGGTCTAGCCAGACTTGCAAGGTAGAATTCGTGTCATGATAGTGGGAGTGGGGTGGAAGCATTTAGGAACTAGAGGAAAGTTGTATTTTTCATCGTTGCTACATCGCACCCTGACTGGCTCGTCTCCTCCCCGAGACCCTTCTGCAAGGGGATCTCCAGTGGCCTACTCATGGGCTTTGGGTCTCCACTCTGCACTGCCCCCATCATTCACTATGGTAAGATTTTTTGTTCTGATGATACCTTATACCTGATCCCTTAGACACCTCATGGTTGCATAGGCTGGTGTGTTTCTTCCATGTGGGCTTTGTTGCTTCTGAGGTTGATGGCCGCTTGATTACCTTCAAGCCTTTAAGACCCCAGACGCTATACTTTTTGATAGTCGGGCACCATCAGCTTTCTTCGCCACATTTGCTTATGCACCCATTTGTCTTCAACAATCCCTTCGACACCTCGTGATCACACAAGCTGATATGTTCTTCCATGTGGGCTTTGTTGCTTTTGAGCTAGATGGCCACTTGTTTACCTTCAAGCTTTTAAGACCCCAGATGCTACTAGCTATTTGTCCAGTTGTGAGGATGTTTTTCTTTTTTACATTGAGTTGTGATCCATACTGAGGGCTGTAGGAGTTGATCTTCATGAGTAAGTGCTTCTTAGCTTTCAGGAAGCAGGGCTATCTTTTTTGCATATTGTAGGCTGTTAATGGGTCTTCCTCCAATACTAATGCCATGTACTTTTTCATAGAACCTAATTTCTCAGATTATTTGGTCAGCATACACAATGAATTCTTATGGTGAAAAGATACAACGCTTTTCTTGATTTGAAATCAGGCAATATCCCCTTATTCCACTGGTAAGACTGTCTTTTGTTTTATATAAAGGTTCTGCATGAGCACAATGGAATATTCTGGAATTCCAATTCTTCTCAATGTTATCCATAATTCATAATGATCCACATGCTCAAATGCCTTTTCATCATCAATAAAGCATAAGTAAACACCTTTTTGGTGTTCTCTGCTGTCAGTGAGAGCCATCTGATATCATCAGTCATATTCCTCACCCCACTTCATCTTCTGCATCTGACCTAAATTTCTAGAAGCTCTCTATCCATACACTGCTGCACTTTTAATTTAAATTATAGTCAGAAAAACATTCCTTGCATGTGATATTAATTATGTTGTTCAATAATTTCCACATTCTGTTGTATCACATTTCTTTGGAATGGGCACAAATTTAAATCTCCTGGCCAGGAATTATCTTCCAAATTTTTGGCATAAAGTTAAAAAATACACAAAGAATTTTCCTATACATTTTTAGATTGTTACTCAATTATATAGATTATGTGTTCATCTTCTCCTGTATTGTTGGTGAATGTTTTACGCATTGTCCCAATTATGTTCCACAGGTTAATGCTTTTTATTAACCATATTCTGTCAAGACAATTTCCCTCCAAGACAAATTTAGTAGTCATGATTTCTATTTTAAATTTGTAGTTAACACCCTATTTCAGTTTTCACCATTCATGGTCTCTGTGCTTACTCACCTCACTTCAGACAGGTCTGTTTCCCTTTCTGCTTTATAGAAAGCCACCATCTGCTCCAAGTGCTATAATCGTCTGCCATCGGGTTTAGTTTTACAGTGATGCCGACAAATGTGGTGGAAGGAAAGGAAAGGAGAAAAAAAAAGTACAACACTCATTGAAATTCAACTTAATTAATGGAAAACACTAAGGCTAGCAAAACATTTTTATTGCATATTTTAAAGGGAATTTTGAATTTCCTGAAAAGGTATTTATTGCTGTATCTGGGATTGATATTATTAAATAATTGACCGACGCGGTGGTTGGTCTTGTGTGAGTTTTATGTTGTCATCTCTTGCATAAGGAGCGCATTTTGCAGCAAGATTCAGCAAGGCCATTTTACATTTGAAAAAGACCCAGGTCCGTTAAAACACTTGTCAATCACATTTGAACCTGCTAGTTTTTTTTTTTAGTGCTGGTGGCTTATAAACATAGCTACCAACACCATAGCAAAATACAAGCTACTACAGTAGTGCCAACTATAGACAAGGGGTGACTACACACCCTTTACAGCCTGTTACTTTCAGCTGTACTCACACTCTAGTGATTCTATAGGAAAGAAGAGAAATCCATTCGGGGTGGGTTGTGGGGGGCGGAGTTCTAAGGCTATGTTTTTCTATGGAAGCACAGTGCTGCATCTTTCTCACTCACAGCTGTTGATGGGTTTGAATGACTGACCTTTTGGTTAGCAACTAAGCCTTTAACCACTGTTACATGAGAATTAGGGAGGAGATATATTATATACGTTATATATACATAGTTTTATATAAATCCTTTTATTGGGGGCTTTTACAGCTCTTATAGCAATCATCATCAATTGTATCCAGCACATTTGTTGCTACTATCAATTTCAAAATATTTTCTTTCTGTTTAAGCCTTTGGTATCAGCTCCTCGGTTTTTTCCCTCTCTTCCCCACCCTTCCACACTCCTGATAAATTATAAATAATTATTATTTTCATATCTTACACCATCCGCTGTCTCCCTTCATCCACGTTACAGTTATTAGTCCCCCTGGGGATGGGGAGGAGTTAAAGGTTATTGTAGTCGGTTCCCCATTTCTCCCCCCTACCCGCCCACCTACGTCCTACCCCCATAGTGTCACTACTCCCATTGTTGTTCCTGAGGGGTTTATACGTCCTGGATTCCAGGTGTTGAGAGCTCTTATCTGTATCCCTGCACATGCTCTAGGCTAGCCAGATTTGTAAGGTAGAACTGGGATCATGATAGTGGGGGGAGGAAGCATTAAAGAACTAGAAGAATGTTGTGTATTCCATTGGTGCTGTACTGCACTCTACCTGTCTCATTCTTTCCTTGTGACCTTCTGTGAGGGAATGTTCAATTATCGATGGGTGGGCTTTGGGTCTCCCCTCCTACCGCCATCATTTGCACTGATATATAAAACTTTAAAGGCAGTAATAATTGTTGCTGAGAGTGTGGAGAAACAGGAATGCCCATGGAAATGTAAAACAGTACAGCCACATTAAAAATCCATTGGACAGTTTCTGAAGTACTTAAACATAAACTTGCGATTGGGTGCACCAATTGCCCCCCCAAATCTCTACGGAGAAAAAAGAAGGCGTGTGCCTATTCAGCTTTGTCAAGAAGCAATTGCTCAATGCTGCATACGTTTTAGAGTCAAGCTCCGCTGTCATCTGAATGTATCAAGATTTTACATCCAAATGATACCGAAGCATCTCAATGTTTGTACCCATCACATGATTGGCTGCAGTTTCCAACCTCCCTGCACATGCTTCCCATTGTTGAGGCAACTCAGAATATTGGCACATAGCTTAGGAACTTTTCAGTAGCTCCCCTAGCTAGTGCACTGCAGTGGGCATTCCGTGCAGGTGTTCTCAGATGGTGTCCTTGTGGCAATGGAGGTTAGCTCTCCTCTAGGAGAGAATATTGTAGAGTGTAAGTGGGTTCTGTGGCTCCATTTGTGCCACCTGTTCCCATGACGAGGGCTTTATGACCAATAAAACCAGGAAACAGCCCATTCCTAGAGCTCAAGTTTTATGTTATCCCGTCCTAAAGGACGATATAAAATCCGTATTAACCTTAGATTTTTATACATTTCAGGTGTTCCAAAGAGGACATGATGTGATACTGAGAATTCGCAAAGCAAAGCCTTTGACTTCAGCATCCCGGCATCAGGTGTGGGCAGAAGGAAACAAGACCCCTGGCAATTAAAGCAAACCCAAGTCCAGATGAATAATAAACTCCCTGGGAAACTGTAGGGAAGTGTCACTGGAGCGACCAGTTAGTGGGTTTTAACGTATATCCTGCCCTAGTTAATGGAAGCAACATATGTTAAAATTGCAATCACGTCTTCAAAATTAAAATGACCCACTGCACTTGTCTCCCTGAGTCTATTACACCAGCGACTTTGAAATCACTTTCTCTGCCATGCATCAGTATTGCACCAGCAGCAGCAGCCTTTATTGTCCTTTTCCCATTTACATTGTTGGTGAGTGGACTCTAAAGACTGTCTGCTAGCTGGAGAGATGGGCCAAAGGAGAATTAGGTGCAGCTGCTTTCTTCCTTGGCCTTACAGTTCAGTAGGAAATGTAAGGCACAGGTATACGGAGATGGTAACTAACAGTGGTGCACAGCCCACTGTTATTTTGTCAGTTGCGACTCATGGCAACTGTGTTGCTATTGTTATAGAGAGCCGCCCAGTCGGTGGTTTCCAACTCCTAGCTACCCTGTGTACTACAGAATGAAACAGGACTCAGACCTGTGGCAAACCCATAACAGTTGTTACGTTTGAGCCCATTGTTAACAGCCACGGTGTCAATCCATCTCTTCCTCTTTACCCTTGACCCTTGCTGCTTTGCTGCATGCCCTTAGTGCTTCATCGCAGTGTGGTGAGGCCAGACCAGGTACAATTCCCACAGTGTCTCCAGTGTTACCCCCATAGCACTATGGGTCAGTGAGAGAGGTCATGTCTGTGTCTTGTGGTGGGGCTGGCCCTAGGGTCCTCTCTGTACATTGGCTGCTCTGAGCAGGAATATCATCCTTGGGGCTTGGTGGGCCAGGGTGTGTTCCACTCTCTCTCCTTCCCTCTTCCTTTGCTCCTGTGTGCTCTTATCAGATGCACCCCTCTCCCTGAGCTGTAATTTTAGTCCTGTCCTCTGAAGTACATTCTTCTGGGAGAGTTGGGAAGGGGTGTCCCAGTAGCTAGGATTGGGGCCTGCCCTGCAGACTTCTCTGTTGTTTCCCTGTTTCATGCCGATATGGTGCATTCATGTCTTGGCACACCAGATTCAAATCTGGTCCCTCTCTCCCTCTCCTGTGTAGATATAAGCAATACCCTCCCCTTGGGTGGCTTAGTGCCCTGTTCCCCTGATAACCCTGTCTTTTTTTTTTTAAAACCCTGTCTTTTTTTGTTGTTCTTTCCTTCTTTTCCCCTCCTTTTTAGTTGGCTGCCATTACATATCCTTGGATTGGCTCTGGCCCCTGCCATAGTACCTGGACCTCACCCTAGGAATGTATGTTTTAGTAGCTTATCCCTTATACCCCTTTTGCATTTTTAAGCTTACCTCAGTGGACTCTTGTTGTACTTGTCCTTTTGTGCTTGGCTTACTTCATTTAGCATAATTTCCCTCAATTCTTCCCATGTGGCAATGTGCTTCATGCCTTTATCATTATTTATTAGGGATGTGCAGTACTCCATTGTATGTATGTACCACTGTTTTTTAATTCAATCATCTGTAAACCTTGGAGCACAGAAGCCTGACCATAGTTTGTTTCTTACCTCTTCTGGGTACATGCCCAATAGAGGGATTGCTGGGTCATATGTTAGCTCGATTTCCATCTGTTTCAGATATTGCCAAATTGATTTCCCTAATGGCTGTACTTACCTACAGGTCTACCAGCAGTGGATGAGAGTTCCGATCTCACCACCGTGCCTCCAATACTTGTTACTTTCTGATTTTTTTAATTGGGCTAAGTGAGTGTGTTAGGTGGTATCTCATAGTTGCTTAATTTGCATTTCTGCTATGGCTAATAATGGGGAACATTTTTCTCTTATGTTTAGTGGCCATTCAGTTTCTGCCCTTGTGGAACTTCTGTTCAGGTCCTTTTCCCACCTCCTTGGTGGGCAATTAGGTTTTTCTTATTGTAAGCTAGCAGAGTATTATAGATTTTTAGTAATAAAGTCTTTGTCTGACTTGTCATTGCTAAAGATGTTTTCCTAGTCTGTGGGCTCTTGTATTACTCGATTGGTAAATCCATTCAATGTACACAGATGTTTGATCTTCAGTATACCCCACTTGTCAATTTGTGACTCATCTGTGTTTGTATCCTTCCCTATTTCTGTTAGCCTATGTATTCCCTGCACCAAAGTTCTCAGATTTGTCCCAGTTCCGTCATTGATGGCCCTAATATTTGGGGGTTTTACCTCAAGGTCTGTGATCCAACTTGAGTTTATTCTTGTGCATGGAGTGAAGTAAGCTATCTGCAGGTAGCTATCCATTTTTTCCAGCATCATTTGTTGAAGAGGGCATCTGCTTCACATTTGATATTTTGGGCCCCTTATCAAAGATCGGTTGTCTGTATGCTGATGATTTTATTTCTGGGTTTTCAGTTCTTTTCCATTGGTCTGAGTATCTGTCATTATACCAATACCACACTGTTTCGCCCACTGTGGCTGTAAAATAGGTGCTAAAGTCAGGTAAAGCAAGCCCTCCCACGTTGTCCTTCTTGAGGAGTTCTCTGCTAATCCTGGACTTCTTCACTCTTGGGACGAAGTTAGTAATCAGTTTTTCCAACTCTTTGGGAAAATGTGATGGTATTTGTATTTGGATAGCCTTAAACATATATAATGCCTTGGGAAGAATTCACATTTTTATTATATTGAGTCTTCAGATCCACCATCATAGGTTATTCTTCCATTTGTTGAGGTCACTCTTGGTTTCTTATAATAGTGTTCTGTAATTTTCCTTGCAAATCTTTTGGTCTTTTTAGTCAAGTATATCCCTAGATACTTCCATTTGTGGTACCTTTTCAATTCCCCCTTCTGGGGTCTTGTCTGATATATTTAGCAATCTGATAGATTTCTGTTTGTTGGTGTTGTATCCTGCCACTCACATACTCCTCTATCACTTCAAGCACTCCTCTTGTGGAACTTTTGGAATTTTCCATATATAAAATCATATCATTTGCGAATAACCATAGTTTCACCTCTTCCTTCTCTAGGTGAATACCTTTGATGTCTTTTCTTTGCCTTATATTGTTAGCTAGGACCTCCAGTATGGTGTTAAATAAGAGTGGGGACAAGGGGCATCCTTGTCTGGTCCCCTTTTTTCAGTGGGATTGTTTTTGTCTTTTCTTCATTTACTACCACGTTGGCTGTTGATTTTTTATATGTAACTTGTGTTATATTGAGGAATTTTCCTTCCATTCCTATCTTCTTGAGTGTCTTAAACAGGAATGGGTGTTGTATGTTGTTGAATGCTTTTTCTGCATCTGTTGATATTATCATGTGGTTCTTATATTTTTCATGTCAATATGGTGAATAATACTATTGTTCTTTCATATGTTGAACCATCCCTGCACCCCTGGTATGAATCCCACTTGGTCATGGTGAATTACTTGTTTTATATACTTTTGTATTCTATTGGCCAGTATTTTGTTAAGGATTTTTGCATCAATGTTCATGAGGTATATTGGCCTGTGGTTCTCAATTCTTGTGGGATCCTTCCCCGATTTAGATATCAGAGTTATGCTATCTTCATAGAAAGAGTTTGGGAGTTTGGCGTCATTTTCTAATTTCTAGAAGAGTTTGTGTAGGATTCCTTTTAGTTCTGCCCTGAATGCTTGGTAGACTTTTCCTGTGAAAGTTGGTAATCTCTTGATAACCTTGTCGATTTCTTATATTACTATGGGTCTTTTGATGTTCCTGATGTCCATCTGAGATCGTCTAGTGAGGCATTGTTTTTCCAAGTATTTGTCCATGTCTTCCAAGTTGTTAAATTCATGGGAGGACAGGCCTTCATAGTATGTGCAATCATCCTTTTGATTTTATTGGAGTCCATTGTAATGTTCCTGTTACATCCCTCATCCTTGTTTCTGAAATTTGTTCCTTCCTTTCTTTGGTTAAGTTTTCCAAAGGTCTGTTGATTCTGTTAACCCTTTCAAAGGACGGGTTGCTGTTTGCATGTTGTTTTAGAGGAGTCTGACACCATTTTCCAGAAAGTCAAAAATACTGAGCACTATCTTTGGGAGACTCATAGGAATACTTCTTCAAATTGCTTGCTGCTAACAGCATTGGGGGGTTGGGCTACTGATTTACCTTTCTGTGATTTCACTTGTTTCCTAGACAACCAGTATTCTGTTATTTGGAGGGCAAGTTGGATCGTCCTCTCAAGGTATGCTGGTCAAGTGGTTGCGGGCCAACGAGAATGGCACTGCACTGGATGATCTCACTGGAAGCCGTGGTGGTGTGCCCCATGGTGGTTTGGAGTGCCTCAGAGGGCATGCAGGGATGCCTGCTACAATGGGGTTACCGTGAAGGGTGTGTGGGTGTGTACTCTTTGGTGAAGAGCACCACAGACGGTTGGTGGAATTGTCTAAGTCAGCAATATTGCCTTGTAGGGTGGCAGAGGTTCCCACAGAAGCATGGAGGTGTGGAGAGGGGCTGCAAGAACTGCTTTAGGCTGTTTGAAGCACTGTAGCGGGTGGAAGGACGTTCCCTCAGCCACGTGTAGGGCCACAGAGGATGGGCAGGGGAATCCCCCAGCCATGTGGAACACCTTGGAAAGTAAATAGAGGTTCCACCAGTCAAGTTTAGCACCACAAAGGGTGGGCAGGAGTTCTTGCAGCTGCTTAATGGGCCTTGAAGTATAGGTGGGAGTTCCCCTGCGGGAGAAGTTGAGTGATATTTCTCTAGCTGGGTGGAGAGCGAGCATAGCATCGTAGCATCACTAGGTAGAGGGGAGTGGCCTGGATGCCAGCAGTGGCATTTGAAATGAAAGAGAAGAGGAAAAAAAACCTAGAGCGGGGGAAAAACAGACTGTGGCAGGAAAGAGCAAAGAGAGAGGGGAAAAAAGTAAAGAAATAGCTGAGCCGTGAACATCTAACTGTGAGGCTGGAGGGGTTTAAACCCTGACCAAAGGCAGTGGCAAGCTGTGGTTGTGTTGAAGTACAGCCCTTGGGCTGACCAAAGTAGCCCAACTCCAGTTCAGCTGGCCTCTGCATGGTAAGCCAAAAGCCCACAGCTCTGCAAAACCTAGTGGATCTGTGTCTACTTAGCTTTTTGATGCTCCTCCTGCGACATGGAGGAATGGAATTTCCCTCTCAGTAGCTCTCCTGTGCTGATTTCTGGGGAGTCCTTCTGGGGTGTGTTACTCAGTTGCCATTTCGCCAGAACTCTGAAATCGATATTCTTAACTAACACCATAATTCCAATTCTTCTTCAGTCTCTCTAGTCAACGTCCGTCTTTCACATGCGTCTGAGGTCACTGAAATTGGCATGGCTCGGATCAGGCACACCTTAGGCTTCAGAGTTAAATCTTTGCTCTTCAACGCTTTAAAAAGGTCTTATACCCTCTTTATGCAACATATTACTTGTTTTCTTGATTGCTGCTTTCATGAGCATCGATAGTGAATCCAAGCAAAATGCAATCCTTAATAACTTCAATCTTTTCTACATTTATCATGATTAATAGGCCATAGTAGGACTGCTCCTTTGAGTTTCAGAAACTTTAAATCTTTTATGGGAACAGGGTTGCTGTGGGTTGCCATCACCTTGATGGCAGTGAGTTTGAGAGTTATGGGAACAGACTGCCTCACTTTTCCCCCTCGGAGATATTGGTGGGTTCAAACCACTGATCTAGTTGTTAGTGGTTCTATACATAACCCACTTCACCATAAGAACTCTTTGATTCGTACCTAGTAGTTCATAAACTTTGATTCGTACCTAGTAGAACGGCCATGTAGTTCGTACCTACATATTCCTAGGCTGGTGGCATCAAAATTGCCTAGAGATAAATCCAAATCCAGCTACCTTTAATCCTTTGCTACTCGATATTGTCCCAGGATCAGTGGGGAACTTCTTAGAATTTTAAGAACTCTAGCCCTGTTATTAGACCACTGAATCAGAATCTACATTTTTAGGAAGATGCTCTGTGATCCATATGTATGTTCACATTGAAGAAGCACTTGTCTGAACTATAGAATGAGATTTTCAGGATGCGGTCACCTGGGAATGTGTATTTTTCAAAGAATGCCCTGAATGTTCTGTGCTCGAATTTGCCATAGTCACTGGATTGTTGGATAATTACATGGACCCTACAGTATGAAGGAGTCTGAGTAGTTCTACAGGGTAATTGGGAGGAGAAAATCTGCATAAACAATGGGATGGTGGTGCCACTCACTACTCATGATCTTTATGAGGGAAAATGGGAAGAGATCATTAACTGGCAAAGATGATGGTCCAAGATTTGAACCTAGTTTCAAGTGCTCCTTCATGTCCTCTCAGATTGGGAAGACACTGCTTTGTCACCAGAATCACCTCTGTGCCCAAGAAAACCCTGCAATGTCTGTCCAGGGTTGTTTTTCCTTGGTAATGATGTAAGGTGCTTGCTATAAATATTCCTTTTGGCGAGTGATGTGTTCTGGAATGGCGCCAAGATTAAGAAAAGGAGAAACACAAAAGCTAAGAGATCAGACAGGTCCTGACTTTTGTTGTTTTCATTGGAAAGATAAACCTGGAAGCCTACCAGAAGGGCAAGATCATTGAGCAGCCGTGACATACACAAATTACAATAGGTCACAGGACATTGTGCTGGAAGACTTATAACATCGAATGCAAAGGAAAACATTGTTCATTCTAACTAGGAAGGGCACAGCCTACTCTGAAGATTTCTTTCTGCAGCTGAAAGAAAGAATACTAAAGAGTGTCAAAGCCAATGTATGCCAACGGCTCTTATATGGATGACTCAAAAGGTCTCAAATTCCTAAAATGAGAGATCGTCTCCTTTGACAAGCAAGAATCTGACAGTGCACTGCTTATAGGGGGTGTTTATTTTGAATGGAGTTGGCTATTAGTCTTTTACAGAATTCTACAACTCAGTTAGTTAGTTATTAGCCCCTGCCACAGGTCTGCAGAGACGGCACCTTAGAGACCGAGAAGGGAGATTCAAAGGTGTTTTGAGCCATCTCTTGGCTCTTGCTGTGGCAAAGGCTTCACACTTGTTATATGATTACAATCCATCAACAGATGTTTTTTGCAAAATACTCTGACGAATTCAGACCTTCTGCCCTCAAGCTTTCAGATATGGCTATCCTGACAATGTGGCATCTGAATCATAAGCTGGTGCATTTACCCAGGCTTTTGAGTACAGCTACAGACAATGATACAGATGTGTGACTTGATGCCTCTGAGAAATGTAGTACCTACCTTATCTTGTCACTCTACGCCGTGTGGGAAATCTCTGAGTTCTCAATTCGCCCATTACCATAGCATCAACACTGTCCTAACATAACTCTATAGGACACAGTAGTATACTCTGCATGACTGCAAATCTTTATGACAGCAGACAGGCTCATTTTTCTCCCATGAAACCCCTGCTGATTTCAAACTACTGACTTTTCAGTTAGCAAAATCCACTGAGCAACGGGGCGTTCTTTTCCTAGGTTAGTTTCTCTAGTTTCATGTAATAGACAATAGAGGTTTAGTGGTAAAATTCTCACCTTCTATGCAGGAAACCCAGACTCAATCCCAGCCGATGCACCCCATGCACACACATCACTGGAGACTTACGTGCTATTTTGATGCTGAAGAGGTGTCAATGGAGCTTCCAGACTATGATGAGATTGGGGGCAAAAAATCCTGGTGATCTTCTAAAAATCAGCCAATGAAAATTGTACAGACCACAATGGTCTAATCCACAATCAATTATGAGAATGGCAAAGGACTGAGCAGGCTTTTGTTCTGTTAGGCTAAGGCTATTATTACAGCTAGACATCCTATCATGTAGAATGATTGGGAAATTGTAGTTGTTGATCTTACTGATCACTGAGCCTTTCAGATGCTATTTTTAAGACTATACCATCCAAAATGGCCCACAGCACATGCGACTATTGAACACTCGAAGTGTGGTGACCCCCAACTAAGATGTGTTCAAAGTATAAATTACAGACTGTAATTTTTCACATTGCATACATATTAAAATGATGATTTAATTTCAGACTGAGGAAGTTAGTAGAATTATTCATCACTCCCTTTAGTGGTTGATACATAAATTTGGATAGCAGTTGTATTGACTGGATTTTCGTGCAGGCAGAAAGACATTGCTCTGAAAATATATAGCACTGTATTTCAAGATTGCTCTTGGAAGGTCTCTTATGACCATGAGGATGACACCATTTCTCTTGAATTTTTCATTCTCAGTATAGTAAACAAGATGTTTCATTTAATATGGCAAATACCAGTCCGTGTTAGTTCACAGATGCCTGAATATTGATCTTTATGTGTTCCATTTCATTTCTGATGACTTTACAGTTTTCCTAAATTCATACTTATATTCCAAGTTCCAATTATTAAAGGATTTTTTTGGCTCTTTCGTCTCGTTTGGAGTCATGTCCCAGCAGCAAATGAAGGTCCCAAAGGCTTTGCTCCATTCACAACATAATAGTTGGCTCTGCTTTGAGAAGGCAGCTCTTCTTTAGCGGTATTTTAAGTGCCTTCTGACCCGAGGGGCTCATCTTCTGACCCTATCTCTGACAATGTTGGTATTCATGAGGTTTTCAGTATCTAACAATGTTCGGCTGCTATTCATAAGGTCTTCAGTGGATAATTCTTCAGAAGTGGACAGGCTCCTCCCTCTTTTAGTCTGTTTTAAGTCTGGAAGCTCTTCTGAAACCTGTTACTTTTGGGTCACCTTTGGAATTTGAAACACTAGTGCTATAGCTAGCATCAAGCATCACTGCAACACACAGCCCCAACAGTATGAAAAACTGACAGAGAAGTAGTGGATTCTTTCAATATAGTGGGTTAAGTAAAATAACCCACTGTGGAAAAATGGAATTGAAAAACAATGGAATTTTCCCATAAACTTTTTGAAGCACCTTTATAGTTAGTAAAACCTGGAAGAACTGGAACTTTTATAAGGTGTAAACATGTCAGGAAAGGAAAGCTCAAATACCTTTCAGTAAGATGAGTGATGGAAATATGGTAAGACTGCTTCTTCTCCATGGCAGAAAACTTGAGCATCCTGCAAAAACAAGACAATTCCTTTCAGTTCTGACTCTTTACAGGTTTCACTGCATTATGAAAATTTGTTTCACCTGTTTTGTCTTAGTTGGATTATGAATGCAGCTATTAAGAAATTTAAGTATTATATTTTAATTAGGCCACACTGGCCCATGAAGTTTTCATTATCACTCCTCTGTTATTTACCTCTCTAGTTCTTACTACGTTTTTTCCCCCCTATCCTGCAGTCATGTTCTACTGTCTTCAGTCCCTGGTTCTTCTCCTTTTAATCTTAAATCTATCTTCTACAGGAGTGTCTGATCGATAGTTCTAAATTGTTAGAAAACTTTTGATGGCGTTCCACCACCTGGAGAATAAATCCAATTATTTATGTGGGTACATAGTGCTTTACAAGATGTAGGTTCCATTGCTCTCTGACCTCTTTCAGTCTCACAGATCATACAGGACCTAGCCACTCAACTCAATTACATGGGGCTATGTTTTTGTTGTTGTTTTGTGTCTTAGTTATCTAGTGCTCCTTTAACTGAAATACCACAGTGACTTTGACAAACAAGATTTTTTCTTTCAGTTTAGAAGGTGAGATAGTTCAGGGTATCAACTCTATGGGAAGACCTTCTTACTCTGGGGAAAAGTGCCCTCATCTGCTTTCAACATCTGTGAGCCTATCTTGGTGTGATAGGTTTATTGTGCCAACCTGGCCAACAGACACAAGTGGGATTAATAAGGTTGCAGCTTAATTGAAGGACAAAGAGTCAAATGGCTCAGTGAGCCTCACCTGTCTGTCTCTTGCTCTCTGATGATCGGACCATTGTGCGACTGTCCTAGCTAGTTCTCTGCCTCAATTTGCGAGGTACACTACCTGTGGGACACCCAACCCATAGACTGTGTCGTTATAGTTTAAGGTTCCTTCAAGACCTGCCTCATCACACTACTGGTGTCTACATCACTTGAGCTGGGGACTGTCGGACTCTGTCATCTGACTGTTGGTGACCTGCCCCGCTGTTTGATGGCTGTGGCTGACTACCTATATCGCTCTACAGAAGACTCAGCTGTCTGATTTCTTGACTTGCATCCAACAACCCTCATGAGTTGAAGGACTGCCAGTGTATTAACCATATCATGGAAGTGAGTTGAACTGAGCCCTCTGTACTGCTCTGTGGATTAACTAGCTGTTTATTTCATTGTGTTATATCTATCTCTATCTCTAGCTATGTATAATCATAGGTGTCCTCATTTTGTTTCTCTAGACAACCCTAACATACTTGGCACCCATCTACTCCAGGATCTAAAAGCCTCTCAGGGCAGGGACCCCATGTTCCATTCTCAACTCTTCTTGTTTGGTGGTACTGAGGTCTCGCTGACCTCAGCTCACTTGTTCAAACTCTTTTATATTTCCAAAGAACTTGACTCAAGATGCAACCCAAACTTATATGATATATACTGCCTCTTTAACATAACTCCTTAACATCATAGAGACTAGATATATAGGATAAGTATATCACATCACAGAATGACAGATCATTCCATAAAATTGAGAATCCTGGCCTAGTCCAGTTGATGCATTTTTTAAGAAAATAATTCAATCCATAAAGTTTCCAATGTCTCTGAAATGACCTTTCTCACTCTGCCTTGGTTGTAAATGAAGTTTTTTACCCTGCCCCATTAAAGAATTCCTTCTTTTCCCTCAGGGACAAACTTTTGTTATTTCTATGACTTTTCTCTTAACTCTCGTTTTAATTTCAAATTTTCACTTATTGTTCTTTTTCCTTCTTTGCTACTTCTTATGCTGCGGTCATTTAATTCTCTAACAGTTGGGCTTATTGTTTATTATGATCTGTGTTATCCATATATATTAGAGTAATAGCATCGTATTAAATATACAACAAGAATGTTTAAAGGAAGGGAAAAAAAGGGATAGATTCAAGTATATATATATATAAATATAAATATATATATACAAGCCAGCAAACCATAATGACAGCAGCATGACCCAGTACTTTTGATATTATATTTTGGTAAAATAATTATGTATAAAATACACCTAATGCCCCAAAGGAAACACAATATAGCATCTCTTTCCAAATATGATAGCTGCATTTAGTATCAGAAGTATCATTTGAAATCATAGTTGAGCTAATAGAAGAATTATAAGACCCTTCATAAATTAGAAAAGTCTTAATTAGAACGTCTAGTAGTTGATGTCTTTACTCTGATAAAATTCTATCTTCTGTGAAGTAGAGAATATAAGGAATGTATTGTGATTTTTAGGGTCCCTGTTCGAATATAATTTCTATTGTGAAACCTTCATGAGCAATTTCATCTGTTAAAGCACTGGGCACTGGGGTACTCTATGTGAAATTTACAGCTGATCTCCTTTTTAATAGAAACATCTATTTAATAGAAACCCACCCTAAAAATTGTCCTTCCCCTTTGGGTGGACATTGAAACCACTATCCGGTGCGAATGACTTCTGAACCAGACAAAAGCAATGGGGCAGAACGAATAGATAACTTCATCCTGTCAGCTCCCCCTGTGTGATTGAGGACCTGGCAAATGCTCTTTATTTTCGAAGTTGGAAGCAGCTAGGGGAGGTCTACACTGTCTTTGCATTTTCTTGAGATGCAAAATACAGACATAGTAGCACACTGACAGCATTTCCCAGGTGACTTTTACCCAGTGGGTCAGCCCACTTGTTTCAGATTTTGAGACTTGTGAAAACAGGGCAACCATTGGATCAGGAAGTCAGCTGGGGGCAAAGTTGTTCTGTGGGGCAGAAGTAGATGACATCATCACTGTCACTGGCCTAGCTGGCCTGTGGGGAGTACAGTAAATTATTGCAGACCTGTGTTTATTCAGCACAAAAGATATGATGTGAGCTCTAGGAGAACTAGTATGTGGAAGGAGTGGGCTGAAACAGATATTTCAGTTTAAATGAGCCTCAAATCATAACAAAAACAAAACAAAGTCCACTTGCCTCAAGTCAGTTACAACTCATAGTGACCCTATATCAGATTTCTGGGACTGTAAATCTTTATGGGGGCAGAGATCCTCATCTTTCTCTCATGGAGAAGTTGGTTGGTTTGAACCACTACCTTGCAGTTAGCCCAACACCTACTCCCCCAATGCCACCAGGGCAGTTCCCAGTCATGACATAGGCCCACTCTCGGTTTTAGAAAAAGAATATTATGAAATACTACAACACCATTTTTGTACAATGCATTATTATTGGCCTCACTATTAGTGGGTGATTATTGTGTTAATAGTTTAGAATAAATGCCATCTGTTTCTGGGTTATTTAAGATGATAAATCCCACTATTAACTTTGCCATTACAAATTCTTTATAAGCATAATTTAATTAATGACCACCGTAGGGATCAGTCAACTTTTTCTACAAAGGTTCAGAAAGTAAATATTGTAAGTTTTGTGGATCATATGGTTGCTGGAGAAGCTACCCAGAACTGTCATTGTCTCTATCATTAAAAACACTCATGGACAAGAGTAAGTGAAAAGATGTGGCTATGATCTAGTAAAACTTTACTAGCAAAACGGGGAAATTGGGTAGTGGCTGGGCTGACCCTGCGAGGCATAATTGGCTAACGGTATGCTGTTATCTAGTACAGTGTCATCTCTTCTGCCTCTGCTTTGCTTTATGCAATGATCTTATTGCTGGGAATTTGAATGCCTTAAAACATTTGTTCCTATTCTAATAAAAAATTAAACAACCATCTCTATGATTAAAACGTTTTCTGCATTTCCAGATTTTTTCTACGAGTGAATTTCTAGAAGTAGAAATTCTGTGTCTAAACCTAGCAATGCATTCAAGACTTCTTATTCTTTTGCCACTTGTAGGTAGTGAACATAGTGTCAGCATTTTATTGGCTTCAGAATTTCATAGAGATGGGTGTCTTTATGGGTGGCCATGGACTGACATATCAATAAAAAGAGATCAGAGGGTATGGTTGTGGTAGTTACATAATTTCTTGTCAACTTGAGACTTAATAGTGAAAGGGTGGAGTTTGGCCTATCAATCAGGTCACAGCTTGATGACCTCATTTGGAGGTGCTAAGGAGATAAATACCTTGCTGGTGGTGGGAGACACTCCTGCTTCGAAGACACATGAAGCTATGCTAGTGCCTTGGAGCTGGAGGAGCCACATAGAGACCTCTGCCAGTGGTGAGATGCTTCCACCACCACTGGATCCACAAGACTTTCCACCCACTGGCCTGTGATCTTCCTGCACTCAGTGTCATTGCATGTGTTTCATGAGTTCAAAGAGGAATTTATAGATTGGCATCGGACATATGGGCTAATATTAGACTTATGAACTTGATCTGGACTGGGCTGGAATGTTTTCTCAATATACAATTGCTCTTTTATATAAAGCTCTTTCTTACACATATCTGAGTATATATGACTTTAGGAGTGGGGTACGAGAGAAGCAAATTATGAAGATGGAGAGTGGATGCTTGTTTGACCCCTGCCTCAGGGTAGTTTTTCTTCTTTGGTTAGCCAGAGGTCAGATATGTCCATGCAGTTTAATGGGTTGTTATCTGGAAAGAATATGGGAAGTTAAAGTTGTGGTTATTTTGTTTGGCTGAAGACTTTGGTTTCAAATGGTGTAAATGAATGTTGTTAATATATATTTTGAGCTCAGGGAGAGAAATCACCCCTTGAATTTCTCAGAGACCAGGCTGCTTAGTGAAAATGGCTGACAGATAGCCTGGCTCTGGCATGATGCTGTCAAAGGCCTAAACCCATATTTTGTATCAATTTAGACAAGGATTATGATAAGAAAAATAAGGATTGAAATTGATTGTTTTAAGAATTGAGATTAGGATCTGATTCTACTTTGTTTATACTGATTTCTTCTGCTTATTGTTATTGATATCATGATTGATAGAAATGATTATTGGTAAGTATGAAAATAGATGATGGCAACAAATGTACAAATGTGTTTGACACAATGGATGTATGTATGGATTGTGGTAAGAGTTGTATGACCCCCCGATAAAATGATTTAAAAAAAGAAAAGAAAATAGACAGCTTGTAAACCCACTTGTCTTCAGCCATTAAAATTTGATCTTTGAATGGGTTTAGGACATGCCTGCAAAGAAGGCTCTGAAAAGATAAGCCCTACCTAGTGCTTTGGAGTACTCATGACATTGGCATTCTGAGAGACTTGCCTAGGGGTCTATAGACAGATTGAAAAAGGAGGGGTAGGGGAACTCTTTAGATTTTTGAATTTTGAACTAGTGCTTTTGTCAGAAGCTGAAAAAAGTTTGGAACCATGAAGAAAACTCTCTAGGATTGAACATTAAAGGGAGCCTGTGGACAGGCTGAAATGCTTGCTAGGTGACCACTTGGATCCACTTGTTGAGTGGGATTGGTAGAAGTGCAGCAATAAAGAGACGGATTGAATCTGGCCACTGACACCCATGGACCTGGTTCATAGGGACTAGAGGAGAAGACGAGAGTGGGTTGACTGGTCTGAAGTTCATGACCTAGCACAAGAGGGCTAGGGTTATTGAGAATTTGTGATGGGGCTCATGGTCTAAAGGCAAGGCGACTAATGGACACACTGGTGAGGCTAAGTGAGGGAGCCCACATTGAGTTGACCAGAAACTGACCAGACGAATAGAAGATTTTGGAGCCTGTGAACTGGTGCATATTGCTGCAGATTTTATGGATGGCCTGTCCTGATTTGACTTTGCTTATGTGGACTTCACAAGGTTCCAACTGGAATTAAGATGCTTCATGTCAAAGAATATTGTTGTCTCCTCAGGGCACTATGTTGATATAAGTGGGAAGTATGGAAATTGGATACCCAAAATGGGGAGGATAAAAGCATGAAGTGGTTGGCTTAGAAGCTTTCACAGGTGCTGGAATATATTCATAGGCTCATAGGATTAAGGTGTGTGTTCACATAAGTATAGAATATTTTTGTTTTGTTCACTTATAGGGTATTATATTTAAATGGGGGGGCACATTTTTGGATTGTATGAATTTTAGCTTTATCCTGTTAAGTGCAGATATGATTTTATTATTGTTTGTTTGAAAATTATATATGGCTAAAGAGTTATGTTAAAGTGTCAAGTTGACAGGGGGTGGTCTTTGGTAGTTATATAATCTTTTGTCAACTTGAGACTTAAGAATGAAGGGGTGGAGTTTAGCCTGTCAATCAGGTCTCAGGTTGACCTCATTCGGAGGCACCACGGAGATAAATAGCTCACTGAGGCTAGATAGACACAGACTCTCTGCTCCATCTTCCTGTTGACAAGACACATGGAGCTATGCTAGTTCCCTGGAGCTGGAGGAACCACATAGAGACCCCTGCCAGGACTGAGATGCTTCTACTACCACTGGAGCCACAAGACTTTCCCCCAACTGGTCTGTGATCTTCCTGCATTTGGTGTCATTGCATGTGTTTTGTGAGCCTGAACAGGAATTTATAGATTAGTATTTGACATATGGGCCAATATCGAACTTATGGACTTGATCTGGACTGGGCTGCAATATTTTATCAATGTACAATTACTCTTTTATATAAAGTTCTTTTTTGTACACATATGGATGTCTATGAACTTGTTTCTCTAGTCAACTTGGACTAACACAATGGTTAAGGGAGGAAATGTGCTTTGTTTGGCCCAAGTCAGAGGTAGAAGTAGAAACATAAAGAAGAATGCAAACAAGCAATTTAGAGGCTGTTAATGGGTGAGAATAAACTTTAATGATGAGTAATAATAGCAATGAACACTTTCTTATATTTATGTACTCATGACGGGAATTGAAATTGAAAGCATTTGAAACTAACATTCAAAGGAGATGTTCCCACTCGTTGTATTGAGTTAGTGCTATCTACTGGACTCTGGATGCTTCTGAGGCTTCTGATGGCAGGGGTGGGACTAAAAAAAAATTCCTGAAAAGTGGAATTAAAAGGTAATAGAAAATTTCCATAAATGTTTTGTAGCTCCCTGACATATTACCTATGATTTTTGTCTCCGGTTCTGACTGTGGCATAGGTGTCAGAATCAATTATTTTAAGTCAAGTCATATTGTGATCAAAGATCTTTGGGATGTCAACGCCTTCACTGTATACTTGAGGAGACTGGGCACAGAGAGATGAAAAGATATGATCAAGTGGGATGGAAGAAAATCCACTAGTTTCTGCTTCCGTTTCCCCTGGCCACCTCCAACACACCCCTCTGCAGTATATCTTAAAATCAGCTCCAAATTTTTATCTACTGTAGAAGGGTTTGAAGCAAGTGGTACAAATGGGGTCGTGTTTATATGGCCTCCTATTGAGAGCCTTCCTCTGATTGGCTCTAAGTAAATGAGCTGCTGTTGTGAGGTGACTTTGAGCCTGTTTCCTCTCATAGCCTCCTTCTGTTCAACAGAATGAAATGCTTCCTGGTCCTGTGCCGGCTTCACACTTGCTATTCTTGAGTCTATTGTTAGGTCGATCTATCTCACTGGGAGTCTTCCTTTTTTCCACTGATTTTCTAGTTTACCAAGCACGATGCCTTTTTTTAGGGACTGGTTCCTCCTGATAACATGTCCAAAGTCATAAGAGGAAGTCTCATCACCCTACTTGTACTTCTTCCAAATAGATCTGTTTCTTCTTCTAGCGGTCCATGATATTTGCGCTATTCTTTACCAACACCATAATTTGAATACATCAATTCTTCTCTTGTCTTCCTTATTGATTGGCCAGTTTTTGTATGCATATGAGGTTATTTGAAGTATTGTGACTCGAGTTAGGTACATCCAAGTAAATGAGAGCAGACCTTAATTGAGCTTCAATTCATAGGAGAGTTGTACTTGATCAAGTAGCCTGTGATGGTATAAGCCCATTGTGGCTTCTACTGCTATACTTGGGAACTCTCTAAGTAAATTTTTGGGAACTTTCTGGTTTGGTTATCTTGACACAAAATAAATGTAAATGTCCCCTCATCTCTCGAGTGGCAAAAGAGCAGTAATTGCATTTTCAAAAGTAGTGAAACCTTTTTCCATCTCCCACAACTCATCAAGCAAGAATGATAGCATTTGTTTAACCTAATGGTATTTCCAATAGTTTCTTATACATGTGAAAGTTAGATAATGAATAGGAAGACTAAAGAAGACTTGATGCGTCTGAATTATGGTGCTGGTGAGGAATATTGAGAGTACCAGGGACTGCCAAAAGAAAATAACCGAATCTGTCTTGGAAGAAGTACAACCAGAATGTTCCTTAGAAGCAAGGATGACAAGACTTCGTCTCATGTGCTTTAGATGTGTCGAGAGAGGGGAGTCCCTAGAAAAGGACTTCGTGCTTGGTAAAGTCGAAGATCAGAAAAAGATGGGGAGACTCTCGACAAGATGGATGAACGCAGTGGCTGCAGCAGTGTGTTCAAGCAAAATAACAATTGTGAGGATGGAGTAGGACAGAGCAGTGTTTCATTCTGTTGTACAGAGCCAATTTAGGGGCACCCAACAGCAACAAACAATAATGACTAGTGAGAAAATAAGAGGAGCAATAAGAAGGAGGATGTGGTTAGGGAAGGAAGTAGGGAAGCAGAGAGAGAAAGTAGAAATCAGGATTGTATGTGGAGGAGTTCTATTATCTAAAGACGACAAAGAAATCAGGAAAGAGTCACAGAAGAAAGGTCCCTATCCATCCTGTAGGTGTTGTTGTTGTGGCAGTTGTTAAATGTCCTTGAGTCGGTTCTGATTCATAATGACCCCACGTACAACAGAACAAAAAAACATGTGTAGTACATCTGTATCTATAATGTGTTTGATATTTTTGTTTGCTGTCTAGTCAATTCCAACTTATATTAACCCTATGGGAGAGGGTAGAACCCCATAGCTTCATAGACTGGGTGGTAGCTACACAATTTCATGTCAGCTTGATAAATAAGAATGAAGCAGTGGAGTCTAGCCTGTCAATCAGGTCACAGGCTGGTGATTCCCTCTTTGTGGGCATTGTCTTCTCATGAGGATTTTGGGAGTTTTCCTCTCTTCCTCCTTGAAGTCAGGACACAGTCTCTATCTGTTTCACCATTCCTGTTGACAAGCCACATGGAGCCATGTTAATGGCAGCCAGAGCCCTGGTGATGCGTCCACTGCCATTGGATCCACAGGACTTTCCACGCACTGGTGAATCAGACATATGGGCTAATATCAGACTTATGAACTTGATCTGCACTGGACTGGGATGGCTTTTGGATGCATAATTATTTCTTGATATAAAGTACTCTCTTACACATATATGAGTATCAATGAATTTGCTTCTCTAGTCAACTTGGACTAACACAGACTATCAATTATTTTCCCCAATATTTTATTGTGTTTTAGGTTAAAGTTTATACAACAAATTAGTTTCTTTTTCAACAAATCATATATCAGATGTTCCTGTAATGTGTCAGCACTCTCCCCATATCCATCAGCATTTCCTGTTGCCATCCTTGTAGTTTCCCTCCGTCTTCTTGCCATCTCATCTTTGCTTTTGGGTAAATGTTTCCCATTGGCCTTGTGTAGTTGATTTTTCTAAGGAGCACATTCTTCAAGGTGTTCGTGTTTATTTTATAGCCAAACTATTATTTGTTTGAAAGGTGACTTCTGGGGGTGCCTTTAGTTAAGAGTGTCACAGGCAATAATCTTTGGGTTACTCCAGTCTCTATTACCTCAGTAGGTCTTATTTATTTATTTGTTAATGAATTGGAGTTTTGCTTTTACATTTTTCTCCAATTCTAATCTGGATCATCTATGGCGTCCCTAGTCATAAAAGTCAGCAGTGGTAGCTGGTTACCATCTAGTTCTGATCTCAGAAGAGCAGACTGTGGTTCTTGTGGGCCATTAGTACTGTACACTAAGAGTTTCCTTAAGTATTTGGTTTATGACACTCTCCTTTGCTCCGTACTAGAAGAGACCAAAAGTTCTACCGTAGGTGGCTTCTCAAAAAAAATGTAAAGACCACAGATGCTACTCACCAAACTAGAAATATAGAACATTATCTTTATGAACTTTAATTGTGCTGATTGACCTACCTATCTCTATCTCAAGAACTCATTTCCACAAGGTGTGTGGTTACATCTAACATGTTTCCAAAACTATGTCCCCTATATACTCTGTTATATACTAGTGGGAAATGCATGTAGCACATACATATACAAGGTTTTTTTAAATGTTCATTGGAAAATGAAATTAGAAGATAGCAGGATTCTCCCACAAACTCTCTGAAACTCCCTCATATATCCCCACAATTATATCTATATATGCTGCTGTGCTGGCAGAAATAGCTCAGGTAGTTTTTTGAGGTTTTAAGCACTGAGTCATGACTCTCTGAGTTTGGAAAATGGATTCCATGTGTGTCTCAGTAGAACTGCTTACCATATGGTGCACAATGGTTATGCTCTTTTGTAGGTAGATTGCCAGGCCTTTCTTCCAAGGTGGTTCTGGGTGGACTCAGATTCCAGTCTTGAGGTGAGCAGCCTAGTGCATTAGCTGTTTTTGCCACCCAGGGACTCACTTGCCTGTTAAAAGTCTTGGCTTAAATGGAACACCATAGCAAAGAGATAGTATATGAACCCACTACCATCCAGTTGATTCTGACTCATGGTGGCTGTGTAATAGGATTTTTAAAGCTATGAATTCTTACTAGAGCAGAGAGCCTGATCTTGTTTCCTTAGAGAGTCTGATGAGTTTGGCCCTATGGCATTAGTGAGCAGTTCAGTGCTGACCCAATGTAGTGCCAGTAGAGCTCCTTCGATTGTATATTGGGTGTTGGTTTTCCTTTCTGGAAGCTGACTTAATGATCTAATTAGCCAAGTCACTGATGAGTTTCAAATGTTGCACTGCAGGAGTTGTTCTTGCAGCTTTGTAGTAGTTCTGCTGTCCGTGTCCAAACACCCATACTCCCTTATAGAACACAGTAGAACAGCCTCCGGTTTTCAAGGCTACGAATATTCATAGGAAACTTATGTGCCAGAAATTGAATTTTGCCATTGGAAAAAAAATTACAAACAGCTTCGTAATATCACTCTACCGAACATTGTGAAAGACGCGTGAAAATGCAGTTATGACTTCCGTCTCTGAGGTACAAAGGCAATCTCATTTTGGGGTTGGGTTTCTGTTTTAGAAGCTGGCTCTTGCCCTGAGGCAGGTCTCTGGTGGTCGGATCTCACATTCAGAGAAGGGAACTTTGAAACTGGATCCATGGACTCCTCCCTCCTACCAGGAGCCCTCTGACCTCTCCAGCTTTCTTCTTTCCCAGGCATTCCTGCAAAAATGGGGAGTGACTGACTTGGAAATTTCAGAGCCTCCAATGTAATCATTGCAATCCTACCACAAGTCATAATGGAGATAGAAAATGGTTATCTGGGATAGATCAGCCCGGGGTTCCTAACACAATCCATTCTTTATTTAATTTAAAAAACCCTTGGAAAGTATCTAATCACCGTGAATGTCCATTGCTTTAGATGTAATTATACTTTTCTGGCTGAGTCCCAAGATCAACTTTACATGCCTGCAAAGCACATTAATTTTATATAAGGTTGATGATGAATAAAGATCATTTTCACAGGCTACCAAATGTGGGTTCCATTGTAGTAATGTAACTATACCATGTACAAAACAGAAGTTCTGTGCCAAGGGCGTGATAGAGGAACTGACTCCAGGCTTCAAATGCAGTCAAAGGCAAGTAAGTTTGTTTGCAGCAAACAGGAGACCTAAAAATGCTTCCTTGGCAATAAAGTAGAAAGAGTAAATATCATTAGAAGGAAAGACTACTTCATATCTCTCTGATCATATGAATGTAACTACTCAAGATAACATACTCCACAGTGCTCCTTAAGGAGTCGCTGGATAGCGAAAGCAGATTAGAAGCAGACTGCTAGATGCATGGTTGGTCTGTCCCAAGGTGCTTCTGAGTGGACTTGAACCTTCCATTTAGTGGCAGAGCATGTTAAGCATTTGCTCCACGAAGGGTTTCCATTCACATCATGTTGTTCTTACATGCCGTTGAGTAGAGTTTAGGGTTTGTACATCAGAAGAATGAACAACCTGTCTTGGAAGACGTACAGTCAGAATGTTGCTTGGAAATGACCATGGTGAGACTCTGTCTCATATAATTTGGACAAGTTATCAGAAAAGACAAGTCCTGAAAAAAAGACATCATGCTTGATAAAGGAGAGGGTCAGGAAAAAACAAAGCAAAAACCCTAGACCCTAAAATGAGATGTCTACGCCCTAAACCTTGAGAGTGAAAGAAGCATCTACAACAAGAGCAGGAATCTGTGGACACACATGAAACTGGACTAAACTGTGAGCTGGAGCCCAAAGGCAAATCTATGGAACTTCTCACCCATCCTGTACCAGCAAATGAACTTAGCCTACCAGTGACCAGAACCTAAAATGCAATCACCAAGGTGGTGAAACAAATCATGGCAATTCAAATGCATCGACTCTTCTTTCGTCATGTTATTCTTTATTTTAACTGCGTCAAGAGCAGGGTGGAGCTACTGAGACTTGAGAATGCAAACGGGGAGCAGTAGGTCGTGTGAGGTCTTCATTCTCTGATCTCATGGGTGCTGGTCACTGGAGGCCTACGTTCATTTGCTGGTGAAGGAGGAGTGAGAAGTCCCATAGACTCGCCCTTTGGAAAGGGCTCCAACTCACAAGTTACTACAGTTTCATGTGTGTCAACTTGGGACAAAAGTCTTTTCTAACGTTCAGCTATTCCACATTGACCATTCAGAACAACAGATAGTAGATCCAGATTTCGCAAGGATCCACATTTCAAAGTGTCTCTTGTGTACTTGAATAGGTTAATATAGAAGCGCCCCTGGTATTTTTAAGGCAACTTTGATACATGAATTTTAAAATATTTGAACTAGTAGCTAATGTTAAAAAAACCAATGATTACATCTTGCAAACACACAGAAGTACTTTGACTTGTAAGCAGTAAAATGTGTTTATTGCTCTTAAAGTAATAAGTTACTTATTTCTTAATTATTTATTTTGACCTGTTAGGAGAATGAGGTTGGTAAGCCTTGAAGGTGTTTCCATGAAGGCTATTATTATTTCTGTTTAATGATTAAGAAAGATGTGTCCTATAACCATGCAAATTAGATGTCCTGTGGCAGTGTACTTTTGTGCTTTTGTATTCATTTCAGTAAGGGCAATTCACTAAATGTATAATTACATTTGGCTTATTTAAAAATAAACTCAAAATCAAAAACATAGTGTGTTATCCTCTAATCCTGAACTACATCCCCCACCTCCAAACACACACTCAAATATTGGATCATCTTATCCATAGTGTATTAACACAAAGTAGTATATGTGTAAAACTAGGCATATACATGGGATAGATATTGTGGATATATATATATATAGCAGGGAGTACACATGGAATGGATATTGTTTAAATGGAACTGAGTTGCTTGGTGGAGTCACCACCAAGGATTGCTAAATATTTTAAATATAGTTATTAGGTGAGCCAAGTGATGCACAAAATGTATTACCTAGTAGATTTGTGTCCTTAAAAACCATAATTAGAAGACCCAAAGCTAATCATTTCTTATAAACAACGATGAGAAGATAAGAGGGCAGGGAAACTAGAGTACAAGAAAGGGCACAAACAGAGCACAACAAAAGAAAGTGGACTGTACAAGGAATCCTGGCAGTGTTATGGATTAAATATTGGGCTGCTAACCACAAGGTCAGAGGTTCAACCCCAGCAGCTCCACTGTAGGAGCAGATAAAACTGTGTGCTCCTGTGAGGCTGTCTGCTACTGCAAGGCTTCTCCTCTCAGAAACCCTAAAGAGGATGTAATGAGTCAGAATTTATTTGATGGTAGTGGGCTTGATTTCTTTCAGTTGATATGCCGTGGTAAAAACAAAGACACACTTCACTGAAGAATTGATGTGGGAATTGTCAAAAGAGAACCTAACTTGCTATATAAACTTGCACCCCAAACTCAACAGACTATCACTAAATATATTTATTGTTTGTATAATCGATTGTGTTTATATGTATTGGGTGAGTGAGACGGGGGCGTCTCCTGTTGCAGGTGCTGAGAAATGGCAGATCTCATGTCTCCCAGCCTTGTTGTCTGTCTTCGCCTACGTCAGTCCTCCCAGCTGTTAGCACATTTTGAATTTCATTTTGCTCATTATAGTAGCAAATGGAAATCCCTTCAGGGTAATTCCACAGGACCAATTGGTGACGTTCCCTTTTCACCATCCCACTGTGGTCTGGATGTTTTGAATATCCAGGAACCAGAAACTTCCGACCAGTATCAGCCTCCACAGTTAATTTCGATGTAACTGCAGGAACTGAGCAACGGCCCCATCTGAGCTCCAGGAAGAGTGCCTGGCGCCCCCCAGGTAACTTGGTGTTTTCTAATGATGCTGCTGCAAATTGCAAATGGCTTCCTTGACTCTCTCTCAACTCAGAGGGGGGCAGGCACAGATTTTTGATGAAATCACAAGGATTTAAGGAAGACAAGTGCTTAACTCAAGCTAATGGGCCATCATGAAATGAAACCTGAACGCACTGCTTCCTCTTTGCTTTCTTTAGAGCTGCAATATCCAGGACAACTAATGTTAGATCAATAGCTGGATTCCGCCGATGTGGCCTGTTCTCCTTGGAGAATACTTGGAAGAAATCAATCCGCACTCAAGTGGAAATTTCTCATTTATGTTACAGGGACTGAAGAGTTCATTTCTGGTTTGCTCCTGAAGACCATCGATAAAAGCAAGTGAACGGGAGTTTGGAAGCCTGTGCTAAGAGCACCTGGGACCTCTTACTAGCTATGTGACCTTGAGCTTCACTTTGCCCAAACCTCATATTGGTATTTGTAAAACAGGAATGATAATTTTGCGCTGACTCACACGGCTATGGGATTAAACAAGATAACAAGCTTTGAGTGTTTAACACACTACCTGACCCTTAGCAAATGTGACATGGAAGATAACTGCTATTAATAGACCAAGTTGGCTGTTTCCTTGAGATTTTTGCCCCTCTGCAGATTCACTCGTAACTCGGTGGCAGTGATGTTATAATTGTCTCTATGTTGGTGGAAAAATAAGTAAACAGAACAAATCTAGTTTCTATGCCTTAGTCATGATGTAAATGTTTCCTCAAAAAAAAAAATGTTTGGGACAAGGGGAACCCAAGTGTAGTATAAGAATTTTCCTTTCTTTTTTTTTTTTTAAGGAAGTTAATCTAAAAGGCAAAGATGGAAAAGCTAAAAGTTGCAATATGTGTTCTTGTTCACCTTAGTTTAGTAGGCACGTTTCAATGGTGGATTTTCATTGCTGGAGCTAGCCTCTTTAGGACAGAATCCATATAACTTTTAGAAATGGTGCAGGAGACTTTTGGAGGGGTACCTTGAAGAGTAGGGGCCTGGCTTACAATGGTACTGACTCTGTTCTATTCATTTTGAGGCCCACATATGCTAGTGGCTCAATTTTCCCCCAGGGCTCCTTCCTTAGAGTAACAAACAAACAAACTGCCTTTGAGCTGATGCGGACTCCCTGCGACCATGTAAACAGGGTAGACCTCCTCAGGGGTTTCTGAGAAGAAGTAATTTATAAGAGTTGAAAGCTTTGTCTTTCTCCCACAGATTGGCTGGTGGTTTCCAAATGCCAGCTTTGTGGTTAGCATCTCAAAGTGGTGCTATACAAAATGGGTGCCGCTTTTTTTGTCATTTGGATATATATATATAAATTATATATATGTGATTTAAATCACGATTGTGCATCCCCAGCTCTCCCCAAAGAGAAATTCAAACAAATTTCTTAGACCCATTTGAGATATTACTTTCTAACGGACAACAAAAAAGAGCGGGGAAGAAGGTTGCAAGTCTGTGTAGGGCATAGAAAATTGAAGACAGCCAAACTGTGTCACTACGCTACATTGAACTCGATATGTTGTAGCTTAATAGAAAACTTGAAATAACAACATATGAGGGGCTCCCAGTAGTTCACAGAAACATGGAATGAAAAGGCAATGGAATGTTTCTGTGACTTCTTTGAAGTCCTTACATACAAACCAAAATGGAAACCCCAAAATGGAACCAATCTCGTCACCGAATCTGGTTTCTGTGTGCTGGGCACAGCTCAATTCCTGTCTGGGTCTTGCTGTAGTTTTGACTCCTGCGCCTTTTTCATCTTCAAAGTATCCTGGTATGAACAATAAATGTTACGTGTTGTTAAAAAAAATGGTGGCGCGGGCTACTTCCACTTCCTAATCCCAGCAGTGGGTTTGATTTGGGGAGCAGGAGGGATGAAAAATGAAAAACAGGAGATAGTTCCAGGGCAGGGTATCAAAGAAAATATGTGTATTTTTTTATTTGTATTTAATTCCTAGTGGCATCATGGGTGACAAGTTGGGCGTTTAATTACAAGGTTGCCTGTTCTAAATACCCCAACTACTCCTCAGGAGAAAGATGAGACTCTCTACTTCAATAAAGATTTAGATTCTGGGAAACCCACAGGGCGTGTTCTCCTCTGTCCTGTAGGGTCGCTATGAGTCGGAATAGACTACCAGGCAATGAATGTTTGTAGTAAAATGCATAGACAAAAGGAGCACTAGCAGCAGAATAGTTAAATGTAAGCTGCCAATAAAAGGTCAGCAGTTCAAATCCACCAGCTTCTCCTAAGGAGAAAAGATCTGGTGATCACCCAAAAGAAGGACAATTTTGGAAACATGATGGGCATTTTGATCCTGTCCTTTAAGGTCGCTATGGCTGGCATCAACTTCACAGCACACGACAGCAACAATGCAGCTAGGACAGTTATGTCATTTGGAAAATGTCGACTTTTATTTGGCACAACATCTCTGCTATGTGTGGCACTTTTCTAAACACGTCTCATAGGTTGCTCAGCGCTTCGGTTTTTTGTGTTCTTCTTTGGCCCAGCATCACTGATCGAGCCAACGATTCATACGGGGCTGTAAAACATTTACCAGGTTCCAAGTGATCCGATGAAGGTAGGCTGGGTAAATTCCATGTGCGCATGTTACAAGAACGCAAGTATTTCCATAGCTCCAGCTGCTGGCTTCGCCGTCCCATTCCACTTTGGACGAAACTACCCCGAATCAACCCACGCATTTTTAACTCATTGCATCAAGAGATCGTCTTATTTGTGATAAAGAGAAATCCCATGCCTGAATTATAAGGCACAAATGCAAAAACTGCACTTTCAAGGACAGGGCTGCTTGGCATATGGCAAACTCGAGACGTGGTTGGATATCAGAATCAAATTCGATAAGGTTTCTTTTTTAGGCAAAACAATTTCATTATATAATAACGCAATTCAAATCTATTAAATAAAAAGCCACGTGAAAACCAGGTCAGCTGTTAGAAAGAAATCCGCCAGGACGGAGATGTCTCTTTTAATTTCTAGGTAAATCCCACAGGCAAATCTATTGTAAATAGATGATAGGGAATTCTCAATCAGTGATGGGATTTTCCAGCTGCTGAAAGGAATCTTAGAATTAAATTCAGTCATCTTCATTTTACAGAATTAAAAAAAAAAATGAGACCAAGGGAAATTAAATGACATGTCAGGGTCATACAGTCCTGAGGGGCAAAGTTAAACCCATAGCTAGATCTCTTAGTTTTGAGATGGGTGCTGTAGGGCATGTGTAATTCAATCATGACTCAGAAATCCACAGGAGCAGTTCCGTTTAACTAGTTCCATTGTATTGAACTTAATAACACCCACTATTTTTTAAGAGTCCCCGAGTAAGGCAGAAAGTAAGACCACGTACACTCAGAGGCATCTTGGAGGAGTGTGCCTGACTTATTTTCTTTTTTTAAACAGCCAAAGAAAACTTCCTAGAATACATTTCTGTTGACCCTCACGAGGTCCCTGTGAATTGGAATGAACTCAAGAGCCCACTGGTGGCGATGCTACTTCATTTTGCAATACCGAGTTAGTTTTCACCATCTCAGATGGATACCTTCTAAAACACACTTGTGTGAACTCAATGAAAAAATAGAGAATTTACCTTTCATTTTATTCTGGAAAGAATTTCCCCCAAGAGTTATGTAACTATATCTTATAAGAAACATACAAAATGATATCTTTTAAATTTTTTTCTTGTTGTAGGACAACTGACTAAATGATGGGAAAGATTCGCCCCTGGATTAGTCAAAATGAACTCTAAATTGCCGAGAGGAAGTCTGTACTCAAGAGGTAAATAGCTGGTTTCCTCCACGGACTTACTATCGTCTTCACAGAAGCATGCCAAGGAAATGGTTATCAGTGGACGCTGTTGTGTCCATTTCTAACTAATTTGAGGGGAAATGGCAGCAATTTACCTCCAGTTATGTCATCATGCATCAAAAGCAGTGCTGTCATAAGTCAAGATTGTGTATTTGGAAGATTCCATATGCTTGCCAAAGCAATTCATTGACACATTGATTTTATTCAGGCATTTTGAGTGTTGGCTATGTATTGAGTACATATTAATGCTGAGACCTTTCCATTCATAGACTCGTGTGAAAGTACAAAAGACTGAGATT
The DNA here is from genome assembly GCF_000313985.2 of Echinops telfairi. Taxonomy (NCBI): domain Eukaryota; kingdom Metazoa; phylum Chordata; class Mammalia; order Afrosoricida; family Tenrecidae; genus Echinops; species Echinops telfairi. Next base: position 40,670,783 of record NW_022111358.1, read on the forward strand.
GGGTTGGGTTGGGCTTGGGTTGAAGGATTCACTTAAGGACATAAGGACCTTTTAGGTAGGGAGGCATAGATGTAAAACATGACATCCAATAGAAAGCCGAAACTTCACCCTTCGTGGATGCCTGTTAAAATTCTAGAAGCCTACTTAGTGCATAGAACACCAGAAGGTATGAGGCAGTGGCAACACACCAATGGTTCAAGATAGCTGTGTCTAACTCAGAGCTCAGTGGAATTTATACTTGCTTTTTAGAGGGTGAAGGGCATTAAGAATTGGCAGACACATCAACGTGTAAGTAAATGATCAAACAAATGGGTTGGAATAACAGTGGAGCAGAAGTGATGAGTACTTCTGCAGATACATGACTCCAGTAGTCTTAGGCTGTTCTTTATCTTTTGTGGTGGTTAAATAACCTCCTGTCAACTCACAAAAGAGTAGCGTTTTAGCCTGTCAATCAGGTCACTGCTTGATGGCCTCATTTGGAGGCTCAAAGGAGATAAATAGCTCACTGGAGGGCAGGCGCACTCTCTTTGCTTTGTCTCCCTGTGGGACATTCCTGTTGACAAGCCACATGGAGGTGTGCTGATGGCAGCCAAAGCCTTAGAGCTGGAGGAGCCACATAGAGACCCATGCCAGTGTTAAGATGCTTCCACTGCCACTGGATCCACAAGACTTTCCACCCGCTGGCCTGTGATCATCCTGCACTTGGTGTCATTGCATGTGTTGCGTGAAGAGGAACTTATAGACTGGTATAGGACATATGGGCTAATGTTGAACTTAAGGAGTTGATCTGAACTGGGCTGAGGTGTTTTCTCAATATACAATTGCTCTTTTATATAAAGTTCTTGTTTATACTCAAATGAGTTGGGATAGTTAAGGTTTGTTGTGCCATCCTGGCCAATGAGCAGATGTGGAATTAATTGAAGGGTGGAGAAATAAATGGCTCAGTAAGCTTACCTTTCTTGTTTCTTGCTTTCTGATGGTTGGACCAGGGTGCGGCTGCCTTAGCTAATTCTCTGCCTCAGCTGGCAAGGTTCACTTCCTGTGAGACATCCCTGAGGAGAAGTCACATGGACCTACCCCGATGCAGCCCTGAGTGCTAGAGCAGCTGCGTGGAGACCCCTGCAAGAGTTGAGATGCTTACACTCTCACTGATTTGGCTTTCCTCCTGCATTCAGCATCATTGCATGTGTTTTGTGAGTCCGAGGAGGACTTTGTAGATTGGTGTAGGACATATGAGCTAATGTCAGACTTACAGGGTTGGACTGGACAGGGTTGGGATGCTTTCTTAATGTACACTTACCCTTTATATAAAACACAGACTAACACATCCTTAATGTTCATATATGTTGCAGTGACATTTGAGAGTTTTGATGGGCTTTTGCCATCACTGGATTCTTCTATTTCTTGTCCCTTCTGTCCCAAGGATGATGTTTCCTAGATGCACGTCACATACCACAAGCTGAGAATTGATGAGCCCTGAGTATGACTGAATGCTTTCTTCTTGTTCTCCTTTGATTATGGATACCTGAACTGGCTCAAAGGAGGGTAGGGGGTGGGATGGGGGATGTGTCAATGCTGTTAATCAAATACACAGCACATTTCAAAGTTTCTGTCTCTTCAGTCCTCATGGTTCATTCATATGTATCCACCCCCGCCCCCTGCATACACCAATAATAACCAATCACCTTAGGCACTGTTATAGGCAGGGGATAATATCATACTCTAATAGCTTGGTTATGGTAGTAATTAGAGTAGTCTGAAAAAGGCCCCATGTGTTATATTTGACAACGGTACCCCAATAGGGCAACACATTGGCAATTGGGGTTTGCACTCTTAAAAGAATATGATTTTTATTTTATTTTATTTTAATATGGTTTCCTTCCCTGCCTAAAACTACAGAAAGCTAGAGAGTTATGTCAGAAGCTCAGGGAGAATTACACAACAATTACTCTTTGGGCTCTGATCATCTCTGATCTCCAGTGAACAAAAATTGATTCCATTTATGGCTTATGGACTTCTGCTTAGTTACTCTGAGAGAGTTAAATATATTGGTTCTGTAAAGGAAATAGAAACTTTAGTCTTCAAAGAAACATAGGAAAGGGGGCTTACTAGCTTTAATGAAATCACGCTTCCCTTCATGAAACAGCCACCAGTTTCCTTTTCATGGAGAAAGCAAAATCACAGAGCCTTCTAGCCCGGTGTCCCCATTTGGTGGTGCAAGCTGTGTACCCTGGAAAGGCCTGGCATTGAGGGCTCGGTGGACTGATACGTGCTTGTTTGTATCGGAGGCAGTAATGAAAATGAGATCTTCTAATGGTTGTGAAGACATTCAAAGCCTATTCACAAGTTTTTGTTTTCTTAAAAAGGGGAAGGAAGAAAAAATAAGAGACAACGCAACTCTGTTTGACAAGTTGGTCATCACTGAAGATTTGTCTCCTCTGTTCTGTTCAGTTCTGTCTTGTGATTGTGGTTCTGGACCTGGCTGTTCCTCCCCCTCCCCCCCCCAAATGCCTCATCAATCATCCTGTCTGGATCAATAGATGGCCTCTCGATCTCCGGATGGCACAGTGTCCTGTTGCTTTCTGTCTGTGGCTTTTGTGACAAAAAATATCAAGCAATTGAGACTCCCAGCGATGCTTCCAAAGCACAGCTTTATTTTATAAAACAAGTACCAGAACCTCATTCGTTTGATTCTATAGAGGTGCTGGGATTTCCCCCTTGCTTCAGTCTTGGCTCATGTTTCTAGTTTGACATAAAAGAGTTTGTAATAAGGAGCCATAAACCAAATGCGTATCATTAGCAAAACATTCTCAGGGGGCACAGGAAGTTTTGAAAATGACCTTGGCACTGCTTGTCAAAGTCAATTCCTGAGGAATCAATTTAATCATGGAAGGGATGTTTACAAGCAGAGTTGCAAATGTACATACATTGTGTGCATGTTTTATAGGTTGTTTTCTTGGCGCAGAGTTAAAAACATGATGAAAAGAGGCCAGGCACCCTGTGGGTGTTCCTGTTGTCTCATATTTACATTAGATCCTCGTAAAGTCATTTCCAAAGAGCAAGATTTCTAGACAGAGAAGATCTTGAACCTTAGAGATAATTGGTGAGCCAGATGAGCTGTATTTTAAATCACCTCGTGTGCGTGCAAAAGCTGGGCCATGTAAATACATTGCTTACATAGTATAGCCGTAAACTTAAATTTCATACTTAAACTTAAATATAAAATTATTTTTCCCTCTTTTTAACTGGAGAGTAAAAATAAGAGCCAGATGCGGGGTGGATATAGGTGATTGAAGAGAGTGTTGAATGTGCCATAGAAGAAGGTGTTTGTAGCCCATTGTTATTGGGTGGTGCAAACAATTAACGTATTAGGCTGCCAACCACCTTACATATATAAACCCATGACCACCTTCGAAAAGCTGGGTCATATACTTGCAATCAAACGAAATGGTTTGAGATGCTTGTGCTTTGGGGTGTTTTATGGAAGTGAACTGAAGCCATACAGAGTATGATGGCCATGAACAATTCATAAAACAGCAAAAGCAATCTGATTTTAAGTACCTAACAGGGAAATATGTTTCCAAGCATAAATGATTGCTGTATACTTTTTTTTCACAATTGTAACATAGTGTTAAGTTGATATGTCATAAAAAATTAAAAAATAAGTAAAGTAATTAAGATCTGGACAAAGAGAAAAAGAAGAGAAACTGGGGCAATGATAAAACAGTAGGATGATATCATCCTTCTTCCTCTTCCTTGCTCCTTTAAGAAGGAAGCCCTGGTGGTGTTATCTGATAAACATTGGACTGATAACCATAAGGTTGGCAGTTCAAGTCCACCATCTGCTCCAAGAAAGAAAAGTGAGGTTGTCTGGATGGTATCCAGCTATTAAAAGATATAGCATCTGGGGTCTTAAAAGCTTGAAGTTAAACAAGCGGCCATCCAACAGTGAAGCAACAAACTCACATGGAAGAAGCACACCAGCCAGTGAGATCATGTGGTTTCATGAGGACCAGGCAACAAGCATCAGAAGATTCATAACAAACAACAAACAAAAAAGGAAAAACGCATTGGTGAGAATGAGGGGGCTTGGAGCAGAAACTCAAAGCCCATCTGTGGGCACGAAACATCCCCCCACAGAGGGGTCGCAGCGAGGGGCTGAGCCAATCATGGTGCAGCAGAGCACCGAGGGATCACACAATATACCTCTAATCCCTTAAGGCCTCCTCACCCCCAACTATCATGAGCCCAGGGCTACTTCCCACTATGGGCTGGGTGGGAGCAAGTCCATAGGTATAGACAAGAGATAAAGCTCATGACACACGGAACCCAGAAACAGGAATGGGAATAGCAATACCAAAAGGGTAGGGGGAAGTCGGGGAGAGGTGGGGAGGAGGGGCTACTGATTGCAATGAATGGCACATACCACACACCTCCATTTAGGGGGAAGAAAAACAGAAACCAGAGGGGCAGATAGCAATCTGTGTGAGGTATGAAATTAAAACAATCTATAATCTATCAAGGGGCCATGAAGGCAGGGGCTGGAAGAGAAGCTGATCCCAAGGGCTCAATAGAAAGTAATTGCCTGAAACAGAACGATGGCAACATATGTGCTATTATATCATATACAATTGACATTCGGATTGTAACAGAGTTGTAAGAGCCCCAATAAGATGATCTGGAAAAAAAAGCCTCAGTGAGAAGTAGGTTCAGTTTGGTCCTGTATGAAGAAAAGAAGTTCTTTTCTCTTTTGTACCACACTTTTAGTCCTCTACTTGCAAACAAGTGAGAAATACAAAATTAGAATGAGTTAATATTTCTACACAACACCAAGCAACTGCCAAAAATCTCTACAAGGGGGAAAAGAAATATTTTAACTCTTCATTTGACCATTTTGGGTGAAATAGGTACAGCCTGGCAATATACAGTCATTTCTACTACAGTGTTTGCTTTGAAAACGCAAATTAATTCCAATGTACTGGCTATATTAAGGGACACCTTGAACATAGCATGTGTTTACTTGAGCATAACACTAAGTTTGGGCAAACTTGATGCTTACCTAAGTGAAACTGGATCTTGTCCATCAGAAACATTGAGTGAATGCAAACTCCTGCACCCAGTTGAACTGGACAGGAGTGCCCTGAACACATAAGCGTGGACCTCAAGCCTCCACCAGCTACCTCAGTCCATGACATGTGCTCTCAGGGCACCCATGTACACTTAATGTCATAACTCTCCATCAAAAGTGAGCTAAGCTCCTACCGCCACTTCACCCTAACTCATCAGCTGCAGTGCTTGTGTCCTTTACGCATATCCACAAGACAACATCTGTCCTTTCTCAAGGCAAAGTGCCCCCTTTATTGTAGCATTCATAAATTTCCTAACATAACTTGTTTTGCTAATTGCCTCAAGTCATCTCTGACTTGTGGTGACCACATATACCTAAACCCACTGTCAATGAGTCCACTTCAACTCCTAGTTCTGACCTTTTCTAGACTTTCCAAGACTATGAATCTTTAGGAGGGCAGACAGCTTCATTTTTCCTTCCTCTGTGTGGCTGATGGGTTTGAACCGCCAACCTTGCCGCTTGTAGGACTCCTTGATAGACTCATAATGGTCTCAAAATTACCCTCTGTAAAGCTGTCCTCCCCTTTGCAAAGTTTTGTTCCTTTATAAAAGGTGTTGCTGATAATATGGTTGAGTTTTATGCCCCGAGCACCACCTCCCTTAGAAGTCTTGTTGTTGGGATTGTGAAGGGGGCGTAGAACAGTGATTTTCAGGAATGCCTACAGAACTCTGCAGCCATAATAACTACATAACCCACTGTGGTCCGTGTGACCGTGCCACAGAGAACACTTGTGTGATGGGGATGTATGGCATGCACTGAAGATTTACTTCCTACAAGGGAGGATCTGCTCACGGCCCTCAGTGCAGTGGACTAAGTCATGGAGGCACACCACTTCGCCTTCAATTGTAACTTTCTTCTCCACTGACTTTATTCCGAATGCCCCCATCATTTACCTAGGATGAACCCACCCAGCTGGCAGCACTTCATCTCTGTAATGGGTTTTCCAAAGACCAAATGGACCATTTTCTAACCCTTTCAAAGACAGCCACACAAAGGAGGAAAACAAGAAATTCCATTTTTCAACTGGGCTATTCATGGCCTTTGCTAAATCCTGGCGAATAACCCGCTTTTTCATTACGATTCATTTCACTGGCCTCCTAATGGAATAAGCTGGCCTTTTCGTTGGGGCCATAGGCCAGTGAAGTTGGGTTACCCAAGTCCTTACCTGTTCCTATCTGCTGAGTGAAAAATGGGTTGCTCCTCCATATTCATTTGAGGGAGCCCTGTGTCTTGTTTCATTGGATTTCATTTTGTGGAAATTGATTCAAGAGAGAGAATGCCAAGCTGACTCATGCTATCTTGCTCAAACAATGCAAGCCTTTGTACCTTGTGGGCAGACAGAGAAAAATGGGCAGCATCAGTCATCGAGAACAACATCTCTGGTTTCAAAGAGCTATCTCACCTTCTCAAGAACATTCCGTTCCTGTAAACAAACAGAGTATTATTTCATTATCTCTTTAGTTTTTAATTAGAATGGACACTCACCCCTTTACACAGCGATATTTATTTCTTCCTTCAATCTCTATTTCATAGACATCAATTTGCATATAAGGTGAAAATAGATTCACTTTCATTCCATCTAAATTCACTATTAAAACCAAACTCATTGCCATCAAGTGGATACAGACTCAAAGTGAGCATATGGGATGGAGTAGAACTGTCCCATAGGATTTCCAAGATGTAATTTGCCATGACTCTCTACTGTGCAGAAGCTAATGAGTTCAAAATGCTGACTTATGGTTAGCACTGAAATGCTTAGCCATTGAATCCTCATCTCCAATGCTGAAAATCCTTTGTGGATAAGATGACTACATTTTTACTTTTATGTCACTTAAATTTACTGTAAGAAACCCTTGGTATTTATAAATGAGACAAAACAAACTCATTGCCTACATGGTGACATCTAGGTGCTATCTTTACTTATGTGGAACATTTAAAAATATAATCTTTGAAGATACTGCCATATCTATTATGATTTTAGGTTCTAACACATATGGAGAATTTGGCATCGCTAATCCATTATTATTATTTTAAGTAGAAATTTAAATGATAGTAGATTAGGATTGGTAAGGACTAGTTTATAGCCCATTCCATACAATGTCTGAATATCTTGATTAAAAGTAATTGCTTGTATTTTCTTTGCATAGCTAAATATTCAGATATTTGGTGATATTATGGTAGATGGGGTACCAAAATGGTTAAAAGCGCAACTACTAGAAAAAATGTTGGTGGTTACAACCCACCCAGAAGTGCCCCCAAATACCAGTCTCGTGGCCTGCTTCCAAAGAAGTCCTGGTCTTGAGAACTCTTTCACGCGATTCTATTCTGCACACAAGGGGTTGCCGTGGATCAGAATAGATTGAAGGAAGCTGCTTGACAAGGCAGACTGACATAGCAGCTATAACAACGTCAAATATAGGCACACTTGTGAAGCTGGTGCAGGGCAGAGCAGTGCTTTGTTCCAGTGTTGGATGTAGAGATCTTGATGAGTTGGAACTAACTCTACATCGCCTAGCAACAACATGCCTCAGATTTTCAGTTTTTATTTCATTGTGTTTAGCGATTTCACTCAAACCAAGACCTCACTACCATCAAGTCCGTTCTGACTCAAAATAAGCCTCCAGGATAGAGTTGAGCTGCCCCTGTTGGATTCTAATTCTAACCAGACCCTCAAAGAAACTCACTACCATGGAATTGACTCTGACTCATCATGACCCTATAGGACAGGGTAGACGTGTCTACTGGAGTTCCCTAGACTGGAACTGTTTGCGGGAGTAGAAAGCCCCATCTTTCTCCTACAGAGTGGCTGGTGGTTTCCAACTGTTGACCTTGCAGATGGCAGCTGAACATGTATTCCCAACACAATAAGCACTCCTCCAGAACTCTTTATGGGAGTAGAAAGTCTCCTCTTTTTCCTGCAAAGCGACTGGGAGTTTAGAACTGCTGACTTTGTGGTCAGCAGCCCAAGACATCATCCACGATTGCACCAGGGCTAACTAATATTATGGAGGACTTGGGCTGTGTAACTCTGAGTCCAAACCCATCTAATTTCAAGAGAAGGAAGGAGAATCAGCATGAAGCTGAGTGTGAGGAGGTAAAGGTCAGCCATACCTTCTCTCGTCAACTTTTTTTTTCCCCACTTCTGACATGAAATGTCCCCCACGTGTCACTCTAATGCTCTCCTGGGTCCTATGTTTTCTTGTGATGGCCGCATGGACCTCATTGAACACTCTCATGATTATATGGCTTATTGGAGAAGTAAACGGTCATCACCTGGGGTCAGGATGAACTTGAAAGTCATTGCATACAATTCATGAGACGGTTGGTTAATGAAGACAGTCTTTCAACCCCTCTCCGATCTGCTAACAGGACCTCTTCTCCACTGTGCTCAGTCCTCTGCCTTCAGCTGCTGCCACACTGTCCAAGGAGAATCAGTATGAAGCTGAGTATGAGGAGGTAAAGGTCAGCCATACCATAGACAGGGCTCCCGGGCTTCTGCGCTGTGTTTGTGACTTTCTGAGCATCGTGTTTGTGTTGCTGCCACTCACATTGTTAGACCACTTTGGGCTGTCTTACATTGGTTTCAATTTTACAACTCTTGACAGACTGAATGCTCTTCTAGGAGCTTCCTTCCCCCCCTCTCTGATCCTCTCCAAACACGTCTGGTGCTCGGCAAGTTTCTTGTCAATAGGATGTCAGACTGCGAAATGACCCATCTTCTCAGGGGACCATAATGGATCAATTGACAGCCAAATTGTGTCAGGTCACTTAATCCTACTGGGTGGTTTGGGACTCCTTATTTGCATAACCAGCCCCTTTTCAAGAGTGTGGTCTTCCTAATTATTTTGGCACAATTATAAACTGAAAGCCAGAAAGGCCATACGTGAGATAAGGACCCCTGCAATATGACAGGTCATTATTTATCTGTAGCTATCATCTTTTTAAATGATTTGACTTTTACTCGAGGACTGTTTGAGTTTTCAGTTGGAGAATTCGTGTTGAGACTATCGAGTCAAAGCAATATATCAGACCCGGGAAGAGTTGCTTGGCCGCTATGTAGGCCAAAAGCCTACATAGAAGTGCTCTGGTTCTGGGACCTGTGGTAGGCTGAATTTTCCAAAGAAACAAAACCAATGACATTTATAAGAAAGCAAGTTATGTCTTTAT
>NW_022111358.1:40681609-40684459 GCF_000313985.2 Echinops telfairi
GTTGTTTTCTCCTCCAGATTGTTCATCCAGCCTGTCCTATCCAGACAGGCCAAGTTATGTCTTTATAAGGGAGCAATCCATGTCAAGGAAGTGACCCAGCCCAGTCCAAGTAAAAGCCATAGGATCAGATGCTAGCTGGAGACTTCTGCAGGTTAAGGCAGCTGCTGGACAAGAAAGCAGGGAAATTAATCAGGAAGCTGGTGGAGCACAGGCTGGAAGGTTGGGAAATGTGTGGATCCAAGGTTTTCAGGAGCATAGCATGACACCAACAGTTCGCAGCATTCAACAGTCTGCATAAACTGGTGGCGCCAGAAGAAAGACATGGATGCAAGCAAGCACGGGGAGAAGAGGGGCCAGAGAGAGCTCTCCAGAGTGTCTCCCAAAGAGATCTCATCAGACTGTGTCCTAATTGAGAGGTTGGACTCCACCCCTACTTTCCCATGAGCATAGCCAAGTTGACACAAAACTGAACTATTACAAGATCCTCGGGCCATCACTTCAATTATATGGTCTCTTGAGAAAGTAATATAACCCATCTTGGTCTCAGCTTCCTCATTAGAAAACTGGGAAAATAAATAAGACGATCTAATGTAAGTATCTAGAATAGTACCCGTTACTACTATTGAGTCAGGAATGCTTGCTATGGCTTGTATTTACATTTTAATGATGATTGCTATAGTAAGAAAACACACAGTTGAAAATTTTGGGGAAAGCTTACATCTACTTAAAGCTCTGCTCTAAAGGTATTTAAAAACAATAGAAAATGTTGAGCAAACATTATCTCCGATGCATTGTTTCATTTGAGGTGAATACATCTCACTGATATTTTGTACAAGCTATTGGCTCTTAGAAACTGTACTTCTATCAGTTTTATTTAAATCGTCCATTGAATTAGGATGTATCATCTTATTAAAATGTTGAACTAGATTGCTCTTTTGAGGAAGCAAATTAAACAACCTCAGTGAACTCGTCCTCCCACCTCCAGCCCCCACCCCTCACTCCTTTTTCTCTGCCTTTCATACATTCTGGAGGGCTTGTGACACCTTAAAACACAGAGCCCTTAAAACACATAGCACGAAAAGAAGAGAGGGAGGGAGAGAGGGAAAGAGGACAAATAGACAAAGGACAGTTGAGTCGAGACTTATTTTAATAGTCCATTTCAGTTCTCATCACAATATAAGATACTTTGATTTGTGGTTTGACAGACTAGCTGTGTGAACTTGATCTTTACCAAAGGAAAAAGCCTGTTTGGATAAGCAAACGCATCACATTTCAGTTATACTCCCCTTGGAGACTCGACGGTTCTCAAGTTCGCCTGCCTCAGAGGACAAACATGAGCACAGGCAGGTTTCTCACCGGCTGCACAGGAGATGTGCAAGGACACTTGGCTCTGATAGACAAAACAAGAAGACACACAGGCTCACTGGCAATGTCTGCATGTTGAAAATTACCTGATGTGGAAAAAAATTAGAAGAGACATAGGAATGGAAAATTCCTATAGTGGCTCCGTGCTCTTCTTCCTGCTGAGATGGGATTAGTTACCAGCTGTCAAAAGAAATTGCACTTTTGATTCTTATTTTTAACAGGGAGAGGAAAGCACAGGCGGGGCGCGGGGGGATATCTTGGTGGGGAGTGAGTCCACAAGGACCTTCTTCTCTTACAGTTCCTTCTGAAAGTTGGCACAAGGACATAGAATGAGGGAAAGGATTATGCTTTCTTTCATATGAACAGTAAAGGACTTGAGGAAATTATGTGGGTAAATTAATCTCCCTTCAACTTTTCTAGTGGACTTGGTGACGGGTTGGTGCAGTCAATAAGAGGCTTGAACTTGAAGCATACAAACCAAATCAAACTGCCATCAAGTCTGTTCTGACTCATAGTGACCCTGTAGGCCAGGGTTGAACTGCCCCTGTGGGTTTTCAAGGCTGTGGCTCTTTAAGGGAGTTGAGAGCCTTGTCTTTCTCTGGAAGAGTGCTTGGTGGTATTGAACTGATGACTTTATGATTGGCAGTGCACCGCATGACTACGCTACCAAGGCTATCCCAAATCTTGCTTCTCCAAGTAGACAAAGACAATGGATAGGTAAGCTTTATTCACATTAATGGCATCTTTTGAAATTAAATTGATGCCGTTCCCAAGCCCACGGAAAGCACACTTCCTTGAAGAGAATCGTGGCTTGAATTGTCAAGCACTTATTGCCAAGGAATTGTGTTTACCTAATTTAGAGAACATCCCTTAAAGGTTGTATTACATCTGCGGGGTTCTTGGCAGTTTCCAAGGCTATAATCCCCACAAATCATTGACGCAAATGTGGGTGTGAACTGTGAGGATCTAGGAAACCCGTCTGTGTCCTCCACAATACCACCTTGACTTGCCTGAGCACTGGGAATTCCGCAGTTACACGTCCACTCCTTTGCATTAAGGTAAGGGCTTCTTGGAAAGAAGATAATTGAATCTCAATTTCATCTTAAAAATAAAAATGTAGGAGGCGGGGTCGGGGATTGGAAGTACATTTACAAAAGGGAATTGAGACTCAGGATTCATTTTTATTGTATCATTTGTGGCCTTATTTATACTGTCTATCATCCACACATGTCATTTTAATGTCTGGAAGAATTATTTTTCAAAGGCATTGTTAGGGATAACATTGTCGTAAACCCTAACCCCTATATTTGTTATAATATGTTGCAAACCCTAATCCAGATATTTGTGAAAGAATATTAAATACCATGGATTCCTGAGAACAAAGAAATCTCTCTTGGAAGAATTAGAGGCAGATTCTTCTTAAAAGCAAGGATTCTCCTTGCAGAAGGGCTGCGGGGAGGTGTGGAGCAAATCGGAGTGCAGTGT
>NW_022111358.1:40685646-40723973 GCF_000313985.2 Echinops telfairi
AGATTCACAGCAACCCTATAGGGTAGGGTAGAAGTGTCCCTGTGAATTTCCAAGATTTCTATTTTCAGTTGCCTTTCTACTTAGCAACCTTGATGTCTTTTTTTCAGGTACTGGGTCCATTCCTGAGAAAAGACATCATGTTTGGTCAAGTACAGGGCAGCTAAAGAGGAAGACCCTCAACAAAAGGGTTCCACACAGTAGCTGCCACAATGGGCTCAAAGATAACAACTATTGGATGGGGAAGGGGTGGGCAAGATAGGCAGTGTTTGGGTTGGCTGTACTGTACCTAGGGTCCCTGTCAGTGGAGCCAATTTGATGTCACCAGCTGAAGTATTTAGTTTCCTGTGCCAACCTGGCCGATAAACACACGTGGGATTAATTGAAGTGCAGAGAGATATAACTCAGGGAGCCTCACCTCTCTTGTCTCTTGCTCTTTGATCATCGGACCAGTGTGCAGCTGCCTTGCTTTTTCTGCGCCTCAATTTGCAAGCTACACTACCTGTGGGACATCTAATCCGTGGATTGTGTCGCTGTAATTTGAGGTTCCTTCAAGACCTGCTTTGCCCCACCATTGGAATTTACATCTCTTGAGCTGGGGACTGTCAGACCCTGTCATTTGGCTGACTGTTGGTGACCTACCTTGCTGTTTGCTGCCTGTGCCTGGATGGCCTAAATTGCTCTACAGAGGACTACCTTGCGGCCCTCAAGACTTGAAGGACTGTCAGTGTCTCACAACTGTCTCACGGGAGTGAGTTGCACTGAGCCATTTGTACTGCTTTATAACTTAATTAACTGTTTATTTTTTATGTTATCTATCTATCTATCTGTATAAGTATATATAAAATTATTAACATTCTGGCTTTGTTTCTCTAGAGAACCCTGTCTAACACACCAACAAAGACAACATTCTTGTGGATGGAAATGGTGTTTGTTATGTTAATGAAGCCGTACCCACACACATTCTGTTTTAAATCAAGCACTGAAGGGATTTGAAAGAGCAGATGTAGACCAGAGCAAGAAATCCCCCATGGGGAAATGATAGATACTAGTAGAGATCTGAAAGGGAGCCCTACTGGCCTAGTGCTCATGTGTTGGACTGCTAACCCCAATGTCCAAAGCTCAAAACTACCAGCCGCTCCACAAGAGAGAGACTGGGTTTTCTAGTCTCTTAAAGGGATATCGTCTCAGTAACTCACAGGTACAGTTCAAACTTGTCCTTCAAGGTCACTGGGAGTCATAATCAACTCAGTGGCAGTGAGTTTAGTAGTTTGGTTTGGAGCACAAAAGAACGAAGGTGAGTATCCCTCTTGCCCTATCCCTGCAGGAAAGATAACGCAGCGTTTAGCCTGGTAGCGTGATTTGATTTCAAGGTGAAAGATTCTCTCTCAGGAGATGATTGTCATTTTGACAATAACGTCAAGTGGAAAGGGGAGGTCTAAAGAAAATCTTTGAGAGGCAGGAGCAGGAAGAGAGAGGAAATCTCAGTCACAACCTAGCATTTCCATATTCTATGGTGTGATAGTTAGGTTTATTGTGCCAACCTGGCAAATAGGAACATGTGTGATTAATAAGGTCACAGTTTGATTGGAGGACAAACTGATAAACGGCTGGCCAAGGCCTGCCCCTCTCTCTCTTGCTTTCTGGTGATTGGACCAGAACTTAAGCTAGTTCTCTGCCTCAACTTGCAAGTTGCACTACCTGTGGGTCATCCAAGCCGTGGATCCTATTGCTAGAGCTTGAGGTTCCTTTGAGACCTGCTTCACCCTGCTGCTGGTATGCACATCGCTTGAGTTTGAGGCTGGTGGATCCTGTAGTCTTGTATTGCTTGATTTGGCTATCCCATCAAGCACTGCTTCACTAAGCTCCTGAGCTGCTGACTGTTGGTGACTTGCCCTGCTGATTGCTGCTCTGGGCAGACTGCCTGCATTGCTGAGGGAAGACTCAGCTATCTGCTTCCTTGACCTTGGACCCAGCAGCCCATGTGAGTTGAAGGACTTCCAGTTTATTAACTGTTCCACCAAAGTGAGTTGAACTGAACCCTCTGTACTGTTTTATGGACTAATTAGCTGTTCTGGTCCTTTGTCCTATATAAACGTATCTATCATTTATCTATATAAAATCATAAGTCTCCTGTGTTTCTCTAGAGAACCCTGCCTAACACAGATGGGTACTTGGGCAGCTAGAGGGCTTTGGAGCTCAAGAGAGGTAGGGATGGATGGGCAATGATAGTGAAGCCCAGTAAGGCAGTGCACTGGAGAAGAAAGTCAAAGCCAATGTAGCAACGCTGTAGCCCCCAAACATGGTATGCTTGTTTAATGAAGATATGCGTTCATTTCTAAGATTTTCTCAATGTTTCCTTATTTTTCCACCCAAACAGAGACAAAGACAACATCACTGCCACAGAGTTAAGAGTGAATCCATAGGGCTGGTGGTGGAGAGGGGTGGGAATCTCAAGTGAGTTGTCATCTGGGTCTATTAATAGTCCCACGTTTGCTAAGGATCAAGTACCGTGTTACGCAGAAGAAGCTCGTTATCTTGTTAAATCCCCGTAGCTATGCAAGTGAGCACAAAATGATCAATCCTGTTTTACAAATACCAATCTGTGTCGAGCTTTCTTCTAGACACTGTTGGATTCAAAGATCTACAAGATTCATTCAGTCCCCATCCACGAGTGGGGATTTGTGGGAAATGAAATCGGACATGTGACACGGAGCTGTAATATACAGACAGAAATATTAAAACCAAACCCATTGCCATTGAGTTGATGTCCACTCATACCTCCCCCATAGGGCAGAGTTGAATGGTCCGCTGTGAGCTTCTGAACCCATAACCCTGTTTACAGGAGTAGAAAGCCCCAGCTTACCCCAGTGGAGTGGCTGGTGGTTTGGAACTGCTGACCTTGCAGTTAGCTGTCGAACTTGTAACCACTGGGCTACCAGGGCTCCTTACAGATAGAAAGGAACGGTGTTTTCAGAAAGTTTTGTTCTATTTATATCACTAGGATCTGTTAAATAAACCAGGCATTAGTGCTTATGCGAGGTAAGAAAGGAGCTCATGAAAGGAACTTAGAAGGGAAGAGAAATTGACACGACAGAAATGCAATCCGCCTAGTGTGACCCATGAGAGGACTCATTAATCATAAGTAGGAACAAGGCGCTGGAGGATAGTGAATTGTATGGCTTCATGGCACAGAACTATTTATTCTGGGAGGACTAATTAGTGAAGGGGCTTCAGAGCTAGTAGTTGTGAAGATTCAAGGAACCCTGGTGATGTAGTGGTTACATGTTGAACTCCTAACCACAAAGTCAGCAGTTCAAAACTACCAGCTGCGCTGAGGGAGAAAGACAAGATGTTCTACTCCTATAAAGAATCAACTCTATGACAGTGAGTCTGAGTTTTGTTTTGATGCTACTTTTAGGGTGCAACTTAATCACTGAGCAGCAGTGAAAGTATAGATTATCCATCGGTACTAATCAGTTGAATATTTATGTGTTACTCAAAGTTCTTACAGACAATTCATCAATCTTTCATCTTTCTTTAATTGGACAACTCTTTCTTAGTATAACATAGCCCTTCAATTTGCCTCCATTCTGATTGGTTTCAGGGAGGAGAAGTGAACATCAGTGAGGTTAATTTTCAACTAAGGTCGATTTCGGAGGCACACAGGCAACAGACAGGCCGATTTCTGATATCATTTTGATTTGGCGTTAGAAAGTGTTTTTCCACGTACATGTGAGCTTGGGTGTGTCTGTTCTGGGAATTTACTTCAAACAAAGGAGTGAAGGCACGCACGCTATGATCCTCTGAGTCAGTTTTAGAGTTGGGAGGCCATCCAATGCTCCCCTCTTGCCTCCTGTACGGCTCGCCCCTGTGGTCTTTTATCCTGCATTTGGATGCTTCATCTGCTCAAGATCATCCAAGGCACTCACCCCAACAATGCCACCTTTCTTGAAATGGTCCTTGGAGAACTGAGGGCGTATATGTCCCCTTTGTGTCCTTTGAGACAGAGTATTAATAGAAAGAATTCAGTTATCAATCAAACCAGCAGTGAATTAAGTGGAGCCCATAAGAGCAATCACAAGACAACCAAGGCAAATGAATGGATAAGCCACAGTGAAAACTCACACTGAGACGTAAAAATGGAAGAGTGATGTAAGCATTGCTTGGGTCTTCAAATAACTTCAGTATCTCTTTGTGGCCTAGTGGTTGTGCATTGGCCTGCTAACCACATGGTCAGCAGTTCAAACCCACCATTGGAGAAAGATGACACTTTCTACTCCCGTGAAAAAAATGCAACCTCAGAAACCCCCAGGGGCAGCTCTACTCTGTCCGATCGGGTGGCGAGGAGCGAGAGGTGCCTCGATGGCAATGAGTTTGGTGTATTGACATCAAATTTGCAGGAAAGACACCCACAGAAAACATTGCTTCCTGACATACAAGGTGACTGAAAAGATAGCAAGGGGCTCTGATAGTAGAGGGGTCAAGAGTTATGCTGCTAATCCAAAGCTCAGTGGTTGGAATCCAGCAGCTGCTCCAAGGGATCCAAATATGGGAGTCTGCTTCCATAAAGATGTATAGCCTTGGAAACCCTGTAGGGGA
Source organism: Echinops telfairi (assembly GCF_000313985.2). Taxonomy (NCBI): domain Eukaryota; kingdom Metazoa; phylum Chordata; class Mammalia; order Afrosoricida; family Tenrecidae; genus Echinops; species Echinops telfairi. The sequence goes on from NW_022111358.1 coordinate 40,690,246, forward strand.
ATTCTATACTGTTCTATAAGGTCACTATGAACCAAAATCTACTTGACAACAATAGGCTGTTTGGTTTTAGATGGGTTTGGTAAGATAAAGCCTTCGAGAGTTTCAGACACTGCCACAGGCACCCTGTAGCATGTTAACATACTCCAAATCATGTGTTCCCATCAGAATCATAAAACCTGAATGGCCGCTAACAGATTTTGAACACTCTACCTATACCAGGCACATCATTCTGAGTCAAGTGTTGTTATTCTTATTACATACTATCATTATTATATACTATATTATTATATACTATATACTATCTTATTATATACTATTATTAAATACTATTATTTTTCATCTTTATTATTACTATTCCCATTCTACAAATGACAAAGCTGGGATGCAGAGTTTAAATGGTTTCCAAACACACACACATCTAGCAAGTGATGTTAAAAATCCAACCTACATTTCTCAGGCATTTATGCCTTCAGAAAATGGAAGCCAAACCAAACAACAATTATGCTAAGAACCTAGAAATGGCTCCTGAAATTTGAGGGGTTGACCAGGCTGGGTGTGTAGTCACAGACCCCTGGCTGCCAGTCCTGTTCCGAGTAAAACACTATACCTTCATTCCCGTGGTGACACTAGGATTGATGTGACCCAGTGTGATAACTTGAAGAGTCAACCTTTCCCCTATGCACCTCCTCCTGAATGAGACCATATAGAATCCTTAGTAAGATTTAGAATCAGTTTTAATCCTAGAATAAGGTGTGATATGTATAGTTGTATACTGTGTAATTGTAATGTAGTTTAGATACCCAGAATACTAATAACACTATTTTGTAAAGCCTTTCCATGCTGAATTACAGCATTGTTATTTACAACTGAGGGGATTTTTCTACTTCATTTCCTTTCATTACTACCTCATTCTCTAAAAAGCATTAATCTTGGCTCACGAATGCTAATTACCAAAACAGTAAAGCTGAGACACCAGCCAATGTGAGGTACTCAGGAATGATGGACACACCATGAAAGTGCCAGCAGATGAAACCACAGGATTCAAGCATCCGTGGTACCCGAGTCAGTATCCCAGCTCTGAGAGGCAGGAATTCGGAGGGGCAGAAAGTAAATGAACAGATTTTTAAACGTGTAGGTTAAAACCGCTTCAGAATCTTAAAAAGCAAAGCAATCACTTTGAGGACTAGGGTGTGTCTGCCCAAACTAATGTCTTTTCAATTGCCTCTTATGTATGGAAGAGCTAGACACTACGAATAAGAAGGCCGTAGAAGAATGGACGCTTTTGAATTGATCCCTTGGAATAGGATGTAGATGAAGACGAGCATTTCCACTCCTATAAAGACCGAGTCTCAGAAACCCAAAGGGGGAAGGTTTAATCTGTCCTTTCAGGCCATGATAAGTCAGAATCCACTCAGTGGCAGTGAATTGTGATCCCTCTTTCCAAGTCGTATCTTGAGTTTCTGGACGTTTCTTATTGATTTGCTACTACAATCAATTTTAAAATATCTTCAATAAAATCTTACTTGCGCGTGCTATTGGTGATATTGTTTGATCATTTCCAAATTCTATTGGATCACCTTTCTTTCAAATGGGCACCTATATGGATCTCTTCCAGTGTGGGGGTCACATATCTGTCTTCTAAATTTCTTAGCATAAGTGAGTGAGACCTTCCAATGTTGCATTTATTTGTTGAAACATCTAGATGGATATTTGGTTAAAATTTGGAGCTTCGTTTTTTCACCAATACTTTCATCACAGCTTGGGTTTATTCCTTCAATAACATCTTATTCCATCAATAACCTCAGTTCTTGATCATGTGCTAACTTGTGAAGTGGTTCCACGTGAACCAATTGTTTTGATGAGCAGCACCCAAGAAATCAAACACATATTACATTAGGAAAATCTGTGGCGAATAACCTCTTCAAAGTGGTCTAGAGCAAAGCTTTGAGGACTAAGGCAAACCTGACCCAAGCCACGGTATCTTCAAATGCTTCACGTGCATGCAAAAGCTGGCGAAAAAATAAGGAAGACCCAAGAAAAAAATATGATGTCTTTGATTTAGGGTGTTTGGGGAGAATATTAAATATACCATGGACTGCCAGAACAAACAAATCTGTTCAGGAAGCAGTAAGCTAGAACGCCCACTAGAAGCAAGGAGTACAAGACGTCATTGCATTGACTTTGAACATTTATCAAAGGCACCTGTCCTTGGAGAAGGACAACGTGCTCGGTATGGGAGAGGGTCAAAAAGAGAAAGAGAGTGGGGTGGGTGGGGGGGGAAGGAAACAGCTAAAGGAGAGAGAGTGACATCGTGGCTGAAACAATGCAGATGACTCAATGATCACACTGATGCAAGGACCTGGAAGAGTCTGCTTCCGTTATCCATCAGGTTGCTATTGACTGGAACCTAATCAAGGGCAATGAAATAACAGTAAAAAACATCTGTGGTTATAATCCCATGTTGGAATGTGTTTTCTTTGTTATGTTAAATGAAAGGGCATTAGTGGAGGGTGTGTCTTCAGTCAACCTCCTTTGAGATACGGAAAGGATTAAATAAGCAAGTGAGCAAGCAGAGGTGGGGGAAGAGAGATGCCAAGCCACAGGAAGGGTCCTCAGGAGTAGAAGCTCAAAAGAGACAAGGACCTACTTCCACATCCAACAGAGACAGATAGCTGCTCCTTGGATTCAGCGCCTTGAATCTACTCTTCTTGGCTCTTAATTTCGAAAATAAAATTTTATTTGTTAGAGCCACCTATTTGTGGTATTCGGTTACAGCAGCACTAGAACGGCTACGACGCCTCGATTCAGCAACCGCAGTTCTAAAGAGCTCAGGATTGTTATTTCTCCAGTGCCTTGTCTGCCTTTCACATCCCTGGGAATTTTACCTTGACGCAAGCATTTGAAGGCCAACTCCACAAGTTCACACACTAGCTTCTGACATGAGGTGGTGAATGCAGGCAGCTGAGCAGATTCGATTAAATCCCTTAGGACTGATTACTAGGACTGTGTAAGCCCCATAGGATGCATTTGAGACCTGGCCCAATATCTATGTTTCATTTAGCGTGGAAGTGGCAAGCTCTGAGTCCACGTGAGTATCCCCAGCTGTGGTCTCGGTCTTACGTGCAGCAGGAAATCTCAGCTGTGAAGGTCAGTTCTTTGGTATGGCCCTGCGCAAGGTAAGTTATCGTTGGAGGTGTGTTGATTCAAGGAGTGAATCAAGGCTTGGCTGTTGAAAGTTAGCTGTCTCAGTTTTCCTTGGCATGCAATTCCCAGGCTCACCTTTTAAGATGCAGACAATCACCTCTGGGGCCATAGGATTCTTTGTCAGACAAAGTCTGACACCTGCCACAGGATTGCCCGCAACAACCCTGTCTGTAAATATTTGCATCACTTACTGGCACTGGCGAGCGTATTTCTGGCCCAGAAAATATCTTCCTCCTTCGTAACCCTGACTGCGTGCAAGCTTAGTCAAAGCATGCTTGAATGACCTTCACATTGAACCTCCTCCAGGGGTAGAGGTGGCAAGGCAACCTCGGTCTCAGCTGACCGGCTGTCACCTGCTTTATAAGATGCCAGGGGGTGCCTATGTACATTCCCAGGGTGGAACTTTAGGGACAAACCATTGTCAATGGTTAACCCTGGTTCTTGGTGGCTGGGGTTTTTCTTTCCTTTATTATTAACTACGAGACATTCTTACCGTTGCCCAGCTGTGAGCACCCAGCTTGTAGAAGCTCTAAAGGGAGATTGAAGAAAGGTAAGTATGACTCTATTTTTGTTATACAGACTCATTCTGCCTGTGTTTTGCTTGTACTGGCTCTTTGCTTAGCAACGTGCTGTGTCCAGCAGAACAAATCTCTGTGATGAACTAAACATCACCGTGATATCCCATCGAAGTGCTTTAAGTCAGAAGCAAAGAGAGTGTCATCGTTCAGGAGTTCTTTTGTCACCTTGTCAAAAGTAGTCTCAACTGGGTGTCTATCATCTGAAAATCTTCCCCGATCTATCTTTATGGAGCTCTTTAGAAGATGTGTAACATGCATACTTGGTGGAGAATCTATAGTTTCTTTCAAAAGCCGATTATTGTTTCTTATAGACATGTGTATGTGTGTGTGTATGTATATATATATATGTGTGTATAAAATCACATTTAAAAGTATAAAGTATCTCATTTCAAATTTTCAGAAAATTAATCTGGGAATGTCATGTAGTGATATGAAAAGAAAGATAACCCACCCATTCTGTCTGGAGTTATTTTCATTGGGAAAAATAATCCTTTCCTCCTGCTGCATTAGGCAAAATCCTTCTACAACTTTATTTCTCATCCATTAAGATCATTGAACATTTTGTACTTGAGTATTTGTTCAGCAAAATGTAAACTTGCCAGTCTCAGCTCTTTAGATCCCAAGAATTCTCTACCAAGCACAATGGAAGTTCTTTCCATTGGGGAAATGGAGGTGATGTTCAGCTTTTCTATAAGTCTGTTGAATTTGGAATGTGTGAATTCTGATCTGACAAACTGATGGGTCTTCAAGAAAATGGATCTGGAGAATTTCTTTTGAATATAACCCTTACAGCTAGCTGAGAGCCAAGATTGGAAGAAGAACATAATCCATTGATGTTTTTTATTTTGCCTCATTTACTATGAGAAAAGTGGGCTAGTCACTCTCTATGGCAAATTTGAACCAATAAAAATGTCAAAACCACAGCTATTTTGGAGAATACCGTTTATAGAATTTCTGAAATTAAGTCAAAAAAGAATTTAAAAGTGAGAAAGTGCTGGATTTCAATTCAACTCTCAATCCTCAAGTTTATTTTTAGAATGTGGAAATTTTGGTAACTCCAAGACATTAGTCTCCTACCAATAAGACCAGGGCAATACTCAAGGTTGGAAGCAAAGATTGGAGTGGGAGGGGCATTCAATATGCTATTTTAATGCATTTTCCTAAATAAGTTTGTTTTGCTATGGGAAAGAATGCACATTTTCAAGGACACTGTGCGGGGAAGAAAACATGTTTCTTTCATTGTATATGTCAATGAGTATAAGTTACGACTCAGATACGAATTACGGTACTTGAAAATTAAGGATTGACAACAAATATTCCTTCCAGTAGGAAACAATAGATATAGAATGGGGCTTCAAAAAGTTCATGAAAATATTCCACCATCCTTTTATTCCATTTTTCCTATTTTTCACTAATTTCTTCATCAATTCATATTCTTAGTAAATATTTATTGAACAACAAAAATGCTCTAAACCTGGAGTTGGGTGGGAGACTTTTTATTATGGTGAAACTGTTGAGAAACTTTGGAGCTAGTTGGGGAGGACAAGCAGTTAATTGGTGTTAAGCAATGTGGTATTTTATGCAGCCAACAAATATCTATGAACTGAGTTCTTGGTGCCAGATATAGATTAATCAATGAGAACGTATCGGTAAAGAAATAAAAGACAAAATATTCTAATTTTACCACTCCTAGTGAGATTAGGGGAGGCAGAAACACAATTTCTAACTGGTTGTTGACAGGTGGGATTGACTGACCTACTGTCCCTGCCCATTGGGCAGGAGTTCTTGTGGTGTAGTGGTTACAGGTTGAGCTGTGATCCGCATGGTTACCAGTTTGAAACCACCAGCAGCTCTGAGGGAGAAGGATTGGGCTTTCTCTGCCTGTAAACAATTACAGTGTCAAACCCACAGGCTGTCACTCTGAGTCGCCATTGACTTGGTGGTAGTGATAGGACAACTCACACCATGATCGCTGGCTTTCATCACAGCGAGAAAACAAGACAGAATGCAGAGTCCCTCTTATGTAATCTTGAGGGCGAGTTCCTCTGAATTCTTCCATATCATCTTCATAAAACACGAGCCCTGGGCTCCAGCTCACACTCAAGGCAAAGACATGCACCAAGACGTACATTCCAGAAAATAATCATTGGCAACCACCCTCCAAGCTGCCTACCACAGGTTTCTATTTTTAAGTAGTACTGTCAAAGAAGGCTTGGCAAGTGGGTGATATTTGATCAAAGATTCAGTCGTGGGGAGGGAGGGGGCAAGGTGGATCTCTTTGGGGCAAAGTCGTTCAGATAGAACAGGTATTCCAATATTTTAAGTCAGGACTGTGCCATGCAGAAATGAGAAACAGCAAGGAAGCCAATGTGGATGAAGTACAACTGTAAGAAGAACGGTGGCAGATGCAGTTGTGTGGATGGAACATTACTTGTCCCAAGAGAAAGAGGAATTTGCAATCAGAAGCTTATTGAGATATTAGAAGTAGCCAGATGAAGGGGTAGATTTGAATAGTTAGACAATAAGAAAGAGTATTGTGGTGTCGGGTAGGGGATATGAAGGAACAAGATATAGAAGTAAGGATGCCCCAACGCAACACAAATGGGGAGAATGAAAACAGCCACCATCATCATTCGGCCAGCTTGTTGTACTGTTGTGGCTTGTGGCTTGCTATAATGTTGGAAGTTGTGCCACTAGCCCTTCAAAAACTAGCAAGGTTACCCATAGTGCACCGTTTTGAGTGGAACTTCGTGAGATCAGGAAGAAAAGCCTCATGATCTACTTCTTGAAAGTAGCCCTGGTGATGTTATGGATAACCTTCAACTATCGTTTGATATTGTGCTAGACGATAAGGCTCCTGGGTTGGAAGCACTCAGCATATACAATGGCTGCAATGTGTTTGGGCATGTCGCTGCTTGGGACGATGGTGCAGGCTGGACAATATGTTGTACTTCTGTCTGAGAGGACCACGAGGACGTGCACTTGACAGCTATGAACTTCAGCAGCAAAATGAAGACATGTCACAGCCACTTGAACTTGACCAGCAGAGGAAATCAAAAGATATCTCACCTCCAAGATCATGCCATGGCTACTGATCTTCTCACCGACATGGGACTTATAAGAGTTATCTCATAATAGTCACAGAAACCAGACCCGCTCTGGTTTAGCCTGGATGTTACGAGCCAACAGGCAAGTTGAAAGCGAAACCCATTGCTTGGGCAGCAGCACAAAGGTGGAGGTTTTCTCCCAGTGCCCTTCTTTTGAGTAGCATGTGATCATCTCTCACATCTTGGCCTTCCATGAACTGCGAGTCGGTCCACCTGCCTTGGCATCTGCAAACACTCCCTGTGTTGGAAACCACGGTGCTCAGGGCTCAAAACAGTCTTCCTGAGGCGCGTTTGGAGGTGACCATAAGCTCAAATTTTCATTCAAAGTGTCTAGGCTTGAGGGCCCAGATTCAGGATGACCTTGCCTGCCTGCTCTGTGAAATGTATAGTGGTGAAGGATTCCTGTAGAGCAGTGGTTCTCAACCTTCCTCATGCCATGACCCTTTCATACAGTTCCTCACGTGGTGACCTCCCCAACCATCACATTATTTGTGTTGCTACTTCATCACTGTCATTTTGCCACTGTTATGAATCGGGCAACCCCTGTGAAAGGGTCATTTGACCCCCCAAAGGGGTCGTTTGACCCCCCAAAGGGGGTCGCGACCCACAGGTTGAGAATCGCTGCTGTAGCAAGACCACTTCATTCTGGTTCATGAGCTGGCCAGCCTCAGGCAGCCTGGAGGAGAATTCACTTTCTGAGTATTCCTTAGACTATAGGCATCCTTGGCCTTGTGCTTTGTTTACTCTGTTAACCTAAGGCTGCATGATTATATGCTTTATACAGCTTCTTTGAAATGAAGAAGATGAAGTATCATGGTTTTCTGTTTCCACCCTAGGGCTTTCTGTTTTAAAACCGATCGTCAAAGCTAACATTAAGTAGCATTCTTATAGAGGTTTTTCATTTTTAATAGAACTGGGACTACACGGTGGTCTCTTTCCATAAATCGGCCTGAAACTGTCTACAGGTACAAAAGAGTACTGGAAATAATGTCTAGCATCTAAGTAAGAAACAGCCCCCAATAGATTTGCCCAACCATCTCAAGTAAAGGTTCATTTTGCCTTTAGAATAGTTTATACGATCACCTTGATTCCCAGTTTTCTTTTTCTTATTTTAAGGAGAGTTTGAAAAACTCCAAATGATTTCCCAGCTTGATAGGACATTTCCTAATTGGAGGTCTTCTGTTAACTGAAGCACAAACATTCTCTTGCTCCTCTTGCATTGGTTGTTTTTGAAAGAAAGAACAAAGGTTTATTCTGTAAACCTTGAACAAAAACATTCTAGTATGGTAAATTGAGGTCCTCGTGACACTGCTTTTCAATCAGAGCCACGATCCTAGGCAATCAATAATCATTGACTACCATGGCGCTAAGTCTTCTGGGATACAAAGATGACTACCCCATCTTCCCTGTCCTTAGTCTGATAGACACGTTTTTAAATCATTTAAGAGCAATGATATGGTCCAGTGTTCTGATAGCATAAATTATAAACAGTATTCCATCCTTTGGAACTTTTTTTTTCCCCCCAAAAGGGCACTAAGTTGGTAACCAAGTTCATAGCGTGTTGATTTTGTCTGGGGTGTGCTGTTGGAATTCAGCTTGTTTCAACCGTGCCTTCTTGTTTTCACACTGAACTCCTCCTTCACACAACTTATCTATTATTTTCTTAAATTACAAGATCGTTCTGTTGCCAGTGCCTCGCCCTAAGGATTCTCTGACAAATGCTCTCTTATTTCTCCTCTGATTTGAAAATGCAGCACCTTGTTCTCCTGGCTTATATTTTTCCACCCAGTTGTTAGCCATTGGCTTGAAGCTTCAGATTCTGTCAAAGAAACGATGGACCATACTTCACTAATGTTGCACATTTTTACATTCTCTGGGGTCAGTGTGCCTAAAGTGCTACCTTCACCCAGAGCAACATACAGGAAAATAACATTTTTAATGCCATCAGATTTTCATAATGTCATGTGGGCAAAGAGGAAATGCTTTTTTTCTTTCATTGAAGGGCAAACACACTATTTTAAAATATATCTGTGTCCCAGTCTTCTAGCAGCATCAAACTCACTCTTTATACCACATGCTTCATCTGTCCTATATGCTGTTCTATGTGGTCATGCAATTTAGTGTTTATGTGTATCAGTTCTGCCTCCATCTAACTACATCATAGGATGGCACCGTGGGCTCTCAGAGGACAGACATGGGCCACCATATAGAAGCATTGCTTTTATACAAAAATATCCCTGGTGGTTCAAATCGTTAAACACTGACCCACTTCCTGAAAGATGGGTGCTTTCAATCGCTTCCCGCCCCAGCTGCCTTGTGAGTACCACCTACCAATTTGCTTTCAAAATCTTGAAATCTTTACACAAAGAAAACAAAACAAACAAACAAACTGACTTCCACCAAGTTGATTCCGCCTCATGGTGACTTTATAGGACCGAAATGAGCTGATGCTTTTGGTTTTGAGACTGTGGATCTTTGTGGTACATAGCCTCTTCTTCCTCTTTTGGAGCAGTGAGTGGGGTCAAATTGATGACTTTTGGGTTAGCAACTCACTGTGTAGCCTCCTTCCCCACCAGAGCTCCCCAAGCTCCTGTAGAATTCTGTTTTATTCTGCACATATCACCTGGAATATGAAGCAACTCCATGGCAATTTACAACCCTTTTCCTCAGTGATTTGAATGGGGAATAGAGAAAATTAAGTAATTTACCGTGTATACTCAAGTATAAGCCACATGATATCAGTGAAGGCACCTAATTTTACCACAAAAACTGCATTAAAAATGTGGGAGAAGGGAGACATTGGGCAGTGTAAGATATGACAAAACAATAATAATTTATAAATTATCAAGGTTCATGAGGGAGGTGGGAGCAGGGAGGGAGGGGAAAAATGAGGAGCTGATGCCAGGGGCTCAAGTAGAAAGCAAATGTTTTGAGAATGATGAGGGCAACAAATGCACAAATGTGCTTGACACAGTGGATGGATGGATTGTGATAAGAGTCATACAAGCCCCCAATAAAATGATTTAAAAAAGAGTTACAAAAATATGTGCTGAAAAACTTGGCTTATACACAAGTACATATGGTAGTTGGTGAGCGATTTATATAATTTCAACAGAGATACAGGTAGGAATACAAGGAGCACAATTCAGAGCTATCATACATTTCCAAGGAAAGCCATAAAACTGTGGGATAGTTTGAGTGTAGGGCCCATCCCGTTAGATTATATTTTCAGAACCCCGGGATTTGGGGCTAGGACAAGGGTGACGTACTAATCTTTCCTGCTTTTTGGATTTTTGCATGGAAAATTCTGAGCAGCACTATTAAAGAATGATCCTTCTGGGACCAAATTCTTGAGTTTGGTTACTATCTGATTAGTTAGTTGGCTCTGCCCCAGAAAAATATCCATTCACCCACAGACTTGGCCAGTCTTTTCACAAATATGTGCTTTTCTCTTTTTCGTGTGAGGCTTACCCAAACAATGGGTAATTCAGGACATTCTGTCTCCTTAGGAAAATAGTTCTAAGCAACCCCACAAAACACCACACCTGGCAGAAGAGCTGGAGCACCCAAACTATTCAGCAGGTCTCTGATCCAAGGGTCTCCTGTATTGAGTCTAGCCAGGCAAAAGCAAGACAAACGCCACCACTGGACACTTACCTGAAAGACAGATTTCGCTCACCCGGGTGGATTATTAGGTTATTAACTCATCTTTTCCTTTCCTTATAATGAGCTCTATCCATAGATGGCCCATGGAAATCCTTCCAAGTTTGTAGAATTGGAAAGACTGTGAGTTGTATTCACCAAGACTTCGTATCAAGAAACCTGCTCATTTTGTGTGTCTTGTTTTCTCTTATTTGGGTCAGAACTGAATAAACCCAAGGGTTTACTACATCACACCCAAGTAGAAAGCAGCATGGCTGATTGGAGCAAACTACTTAGGACAAGTTGCAACCATTTCACATTTAGGCTTTATGGGAACAGAAGGTGGTTTCATTTCCCTGTAACTAAAATTTTCTTTGAATGTATTAGATAACAATACTGGGTTGCAGATAAGATTATACCATTTGCACAGGGAGTTTAAAACATTCAAAGAAACAAGAGCAAACAAAACAGAATCACAAACAAGAAAAGCAAAACGAAACGAAACAGAAGCAAACTATTTTGTGCTTTATACTCACAAGAATGAATCGCAGAGGAAGTCATGCTTGATGTATCTATGCTTTGTTGAGCTGAAGGGAAGATATATTTTTTTCGGTGCTTCTGCTGCAAGACTGTGTGTTGACACCTCCTTGTTCTTTGCGGATGCAAGCCATGGTCAGGTGTGCAAGGAATTTGGTTGTGGTCTATGGGAGGAGCTCGAGAGACTAACAGGCAGAAGAACAGAGTCAGCATAAAAGAAGTCGGAATGTATAGCCCGGAGACGTGATCTGTTAGGAGTCTCCATGCTGCTGTGGCTGCTGCTGCTGCTTCATCATCATCTTCTTTGGTGGAAAATTGTTTCCTGGGTTAATTTTATACAAAGTACCAATAAAATTGGCTAAACAGAGGGTCAGTGAAAATGAGGAAGCCCCTCCATGAGAAGGGTTGACACAGTAACTGTGTCACAGCAAAGCAACCACAGGGCCAGATATTTTCTTGCGTTATAATAGAGTCCTTATGAATCAGAACCACCTCAACGTCACCTGACAATAGTTGCTAAACTAAAAGTGGGGAGGTGCTAGCCCAGGGTCATGGACCTGGTTATTTTAGCATTCTAAATAGCAGCATGCAGTAGCCACATTGCTATATAGGAGACAGAAAATTTTCACAAGGAGTTTAAAAACTAAAGTGTGACTTTTATACCTTGGTTTTATAAATTGAACAAGATGGTCTTCCTTTAATTTAAAGGAGCCCCTAAATGGTACAAAGGTTAGCACCCGTGGCTGCTAAAATGAAAAGGTCAGAAGTTCATATCTACTCAGGATCACCCCAGAAGAAATGTCTGGCAATTAAAAAAATATCAGCCAATCAAAACCCTACGGAGCATAGTTCTACTCAAACACATGGATGGGTTGCCACAAAGCACAGTTGATTGGATAGGTTATTCTTTTATTTTAATTTTAAGTAGGCGTGCAAATTAGGACCTACTCATTCTGGGCACTAGGTAAATAAAGGTAAATAGATCTGTTTCTTGCCAAAGTCTAATGAAGGAAGGCCTGGTGTTTAAGAGGATGAAAGATCAAGTGTGCCTGGGGAGTTGAGAGGCGCCTTACAGAAGCAGTAATGCTTGTGTTTTAACTTGAAGGAAGGAGCAATGCCTACCGGATGATAAAGAAGGGACACACTGGGGGGAGGGGGTGTTGAGAAGTTCTCGGTGGGTGGAGGACAGAGTTCCTGGTGTGGGGATGGAAGCAGAGGGGTCATGGATGGAATATAGGGATGGTGGTGATCCAGGGCAGAGCTTATCTGGAAAGGTGTTTGTAATACTCATTCTTCTCCTCCGAAGCCAGTGGGAACTGTGTTTCTAAGACAGAGGTATTTCCTCATGATTTGATGCTGATTCTGGGAAGAGACTAGCACGGTGACTTTAGGAAACAGAGATGAGCTAACAGAAATGAATCAGTGAGATTTTCCTAATTGATAGAGGATATTGTATTCCAGATTCAAAGTTTTTCAAAACAGAGACTTGTCTCTCACCTAAAAATGGTTAAAATGTTTCTCTGAGCTCTACCTTCTTCTGAAGTTGCCCAATCCTTGTAGTTCATGATGGTCCTTAAGTTCTGATCTGGCACCCCTTGTTCTGGAGAAGGTGGTCAGAACACTGTCTGACAACCGCCCGGTGTTCTTAAGGTGGTACTTAAGGAATTACGAAAGCAAATGGAAGAAATGATGAAGCAAAAGAGGTGAATAGAAATTTTCCAAGGGAAACTTGAGAAGGCTGAGCAAAGGATTATAATGAGATATACAAAGGCCTGCAGCTAGAAAGCCAAAAGAAGAAGAAAAAATAACACAGGGACACCATGCTTAAAGTTGAAAGAACTGAAGAAAAACTTCACACCTCGAGTGGCAATTGTATGAGTAAGATATTGGCTGATTCAGGAAACACCACAAGCCGATGGAAGGAATACACAGTCACTATATGAGGTAGTTAGTTTATTGTGCCAACCTGGCTGATAAACACATCTGGGGTTAATTGGAGGGTGGAGGGATAAATGGCTCGGTGAGCCTCACACCTTTCTAGTTCTCGGGTCTCTTGCTTTCTGACGGTTGGACGAGGGTGCAGCTGCCTTAGCCAGTTCTCTGCTTTAGCTGGCAAGGGTCACTTCCTTGAAGACATCCCTGAGGAGAAGCCACATGGACCTACCCCGATGCAGCCCTGGGTGCTGGAGCACCCATGTGGAGACCCCTGTCAGTGCTGAGATGCTTACATATTCTCTGAATCGGCTTTCCTCCTGCGGTCACTGTCATTGCATGTTTTGTGAGATGGAGGAGGACTTTGTGGACTGGTGTTGGACATAGGGGTTAATGTTGGACTTGTGGGCTTGGGCAGCACTGGGTTGGGATGTTTTCTTGATGCACACTTAATCTTTATATAAAACTCTCGCTTACACATGAGTTTCTGTGGATTTGTTTCTCTGAAGTACCCAGACTAACACACTATACCAAAATGAACTAGTCAACATTGATCAAGAACTGACAGTATTGAAGCAAGAAGTCCAAATTGTACTGAACGCGTTAGCCAAAATCAAAGCTTCAGGACTTGATGGAATACCAGTTGAAATGACTTAATTAGCAATTTGGAAGAAAGCTATTTGGCTAACCACCTGGAAGATATCCACATTTGTGCCCATTCCAAAGAAAAGAGACAGAACAGAATGTGGGCATTTTCAAAATTATGCTGAAGATAATTCACCAAGGACTTTAGAAGTACCTACTTAGGAAGCTGCCAGAAACTCGAGTTTCATGCAGAGGAGGACATGCAGAGCATAAGGGGTAGCACTACTGACGGCAGGTCGATAATGCAGCAAATGCACAAGTGTGTGGACTTAGGGTTTATTGACTACGCAAAGCCTGAATGAGGAATAAGGAAGGCTGGGGAAGAAGCAACACAGTTGAAGTATGGTGTTCATGAAGAATATCAAGAATACCGTAGACTGCCCGAAAAACAAGCAAATCTATCTTGGAGGAAGTACAACCAGAATGCTCCTTAGAATTGAGGATGGTGAGACTTCCCCTCACATGCTGTCCGAAGAGGCCAGCCCCTAGAAAAGCACAGCGTGCTTGGTAGAGCAGGGGGTCAGGGAAAGAGGGAGCCCATCAGAGAGACGCAGTGAACGCTGTAGTGGGTGCCACACTGGCCTCAAGTTTAACCATGGCCGTGAGGGTGACTCAGGCCTGGGCAGGGTGTCGATCTTTTTCTGCAGGAGATTGCTAGGAGTAGGAGACAATTGGGGACATCTAGCAACCACATCAGGAATTTCTCTGTGTACCAAGGAAATGCAATTTCTCTGTGTACCCTGTAATGCAATGGAAAGCCTGGGCTCTGAGACTGAAGCCCTCAGTCTTACTGTGACAGATAGTAATGTTCCACCTGGGTGTCTTCACGAATAAAATAAGACATTCATCTGTACATTCCCTCAATATACAGCTCATTGAGTCAATCAGAGTTTGATTAGAGCAGCGGAACTAGTAGCATATTCATATAGATTCATGTGTATGTATATATTTAAGGGGAGTTCATAAAAATGGAAATTTCCCATCATTTTTTTCATTCTATTTTTTTCATGAGATTTTTTAAATGCCCCTGCTCCCCCATGTGTGTTCATATATGTTAATGAAAGAAACCCTGGTCATGCAATGGTTAAGTTCTCACCTGCTCATATAACAGTTGTCAATTCAAATACACTTAGCACTTTTGCGAGAGCAATACCAAGTGATCTGCCCTCATCAAGACCACATCCTAGAATATCCTATTCTGTCACACGAGGTCACTGTGAGTTGGAGTTGACATGACAGCACTCAACAGCATCTAAAACATATATTCAGGGACTTGCCCGATGGGTTTCCGCGGTATTGCTCTCGGGTGACAGGTTGCATCATCTCTATGAAGCTGTTGTTTCTGTGTCAAGTGCGGGAGTCTTATGGTAGGGCAGGCATTGGAAGGATGCAGGATACGGAGGGAACTAACAAGGACCTGAACCCAGTTGTGGGGAACAGAAGGATTTCTCTTAAGTTATCTTCCCAAACTATGTACCGAACTTAGCTGCTTAAGAGTGACTGTACAATAGGTGATCAGTGAAAGTAGGTCAGAGGTTATTTTCCTTAACATTAGCCATCTATAGTGGCTAGACTATTAGTCTGACTCACCCTAAATAAGACCCACTCCCTTTTGATAAGGATAATGGTGGTCTGTTCACTTCCAGGAGATACCAGAGAGGGCAAACCTGCCCAAGATTGACCAAGGTTAGATAGTCATGATCAGCTGTCTAGATCAAGCAGACACCATTGTTATTCCCACAACAAATGTGGGCACACCCCTAGGTGATTCCCCTCCTATTGATTATGTTAATACCCCTCTCGGTGACTCAGGTTATTGTCCGCTATCAGGGAACTTGCATGCCTCCCAGAATAGTAATTGTCTATTTTATTATATGAGACATTAGAGTGATCAAACTTGTTCTAGAATGAATTGTATTGCCCCTTTCTGTGATGTATGACTCTATGATGCATGGTTAGCAATAAATAATGAGGCTCCCTAGTTCTCAGGAGGGTGGCTGGAGAAGGTGACTAAGGAGGATGAAGCAGCGGCTTCTTCTCTGATGACTAAGCCCCCTCCACGAGGACCACCAAGCTGGGCTGAGGTGAGCTATGCTACCATGAATTGTGTCTGACTCCATTACTTGACTCCATCCTTTAACTCTCATGCTCTCTATGACTTTACTATAATCTCTACTTATTATCGCTGTACAATTGCGCCTACCGAACCTGTGATGTTTTGTGGGGTTCCCTCTTCCCCTTAACCCCACACCCAGTGAGCCTTCGCTGAGGCCAAGAGCACGCAAGGGAACCCGGGCCTCATGAGGGTAGCCATCAGGGCAGCTCGTGTCCTACCTCACACAACCAAGGAGGCAGAGAAATCATTGGGAAGGTAAGAGAGCCTGGAAAGGAGGCCTAGGGAACCGCAGGGACCCTGGGTTCTCTTGCTCTTCCATGCCAGCAAGGAATGCCTGCACATCAGTAACATATGCATGTGGGGTGTGGGGGCACCATGCTCCTTCCCTACACCAACTTTATGATGTAACGAGCATGATTCGTGGTTCACTTCCAGCTCATAAATGTCACATAAACTGTCTCATGGCATAGGCTCCCTTGGAACTGTGCCAGAAAGGAGATTTTGGGAAATTCAAATAAGCTAACTGGACATACTCCAAATCTATGCCCTTGGGCACCTGTCCTTCAGAGCATAAAGCAGTGTTTGGGAGACAGGTCTTGGCTTCACCAAGCTCCCTTTATGATGGTAGAGTATCTTCATGTGCTGTGGTGGGTGTTCTTCCCTTTTTAAGCATCAAATGAGATTAAAGCACATCAACACTTTGGAACTCATCAAAATACTAACATCTATTTAAGGTTCTCATTAAGTGAGTTGGCATTATATGATCTCTATGATTAAGAGAAAAACGTTGGAAAATTCACTCTTTCTAGGTATTTTAACAAATTTCAATTCCCTAAGTTTCCCTGTGTCTTTGTCAGTAGACGTGTGGTGCTGAATGGATAGCAACCAAGCCCCACAGTAAGTCAGAGCCTGCTCCTGCAGTTATACTGGGGTCTCTTCAGAGTCACAATGACTTGGGGACAGTGGGTGGGCAGCACAGTGGTTCAGAGGTCAGTTGTAAACAAAAAGGCTGGTAGTTCTAAGCCCGCAGCAGCTCCACGGGGAAGTGATTTAACAGTATCGTACATCTTTGGAAATGAGGAGGCAATTCTGCTGTGTCCTATAGGGTTGCCAAGGGCCAGATCAGACCATGTGGAAACTTTGTTGTTGTTGTTTGCTTGACTATGTGCAGGTATCCAAGCGATGAATCACCTTTCAGCATGCAATGTTTATCCCTCATTAGTGTTTTTCCTCCCTTGAATGCTGAGAAAAATAACCAAGATATAATCAGTAACAGTGGAAAAGTTCCTTGACTGTTAATGAATATAAAAACCTTGAAGATAGAAAGTAGGGCTTCCATTTGCAATGCCTAAACTGTATTATAGGAACTATTTGCTTATCAGCACCTTCTTCTGCGGGTCCCACTGCTTGTAATTCTTTACTGTGTTCTACCGCCTTTCCCCTATGTCTTCTGGCTCAGTGGCTCTCCTTTTGCTGCTCTTCAGATTTAGTATACTTCAAAGTACAAGTTTTCTCTAATGGTTGCAACATTGCATTCAAGCATGCATAACAACCATTGTGAGAAGGGTGCAGGAGTGCACATTTTCTTTCTTTCTGTTAAACATAAGGTCACCATGAGTGAGACCTGATTCATTGGCAGCAAGAAAAGTGTTCCCTGTGTGTCGAAGATAACGTCAGGATGGTAGATGGACACACCAGCTGCCTGGATGGTTTACTTCTTCATTTCAAGCACTCTTTCCACAAAGTAAAAAAAAAGACTATATTTTTTGCTGAAGTTTCTCGGCATGTTATGAGATGGTATGGAGAACTGTCTGAAACATTTTACTTACCATCAACGAAAAGAAATCTGCCGTTTCACAGCAGAAATCCTGTTTTCAATGCATTGATTGATTTTCAACAGAGAGCTCTCAGCCTAGCGTGCATCATTCAAACTGGTTTTTAGACAGTAGGTTTCAAACTTTTAAAAAGTTTGTATTTTTTAAAAATTCTTAGTTCCTCACGATCACTTGACCTTCTCCAGATAAGGAAATAGGGTTGAACAGAGGTTATGTACTATCCCCAGGTCACACCATTAGAGAAAGGCACTGCTGGATTTGTGCAAGGTAGACTTTCTCTATAGTATGTGCTAATTGATAACCGAGAGAGGCAGATTCCCACACATTTATGCCATGCATGATTATTAGGATTATCCTCCCACCAGTAAGAAAGGCTTTCTATCTAAACTCAAAAATTAAATCTAGTGAAAAATTCTGACATTAAAGTTCAAAACCTAGAACTACGAGTAGAACACATATACTCCATAGCCTACACCCTCCTTTGTTATGTTTGGTGATTGAATTGATTGAAATTTTCTAATTTGTATACTATTTTATTGAAGCATTTTATTTTTAAAAGTCCTAAATTTCACTTTTTCTACCAGGGCATTTAAAGTTAAACACAAGAAAATCCAAATGAGAAGATGATATATGAATCCTATAAATGGGTTGAACCTTCTATGTACCTGCAAAAGGACTTGCTGGTATATATATATATCAAAAGCTACGCAACTTAAAAAAAAAGGACTTTAGCAGCACAAACCAGTAAGGATTTCACTTCATTGAGAAAATATGATATCCAGTCTCAGGGAAATAATGCTTCCCTGGGAGCAATGGTGGTCCAGGTATAGATGTCCCTCCTTTTAAGAAAGAGACCCAGGCTGGGTTTCCAGCCAGCGCACCTCAGATACAGCCCCCCTCTGCTTGTGGAGGCTTATGTGTTGCTCTGGTGCTGAAAAGGATTCCGTGGTCCTTCCAGACTAAGATGGTAAGGGGGGAAACAAAACCAACAACGCTGATGTTCTACTTCTGATAATCAACCAAAGAAAACATTCTGGACCCTGAGGGTCCAATCTGCAACAACATCGTGGAGATGGCCCCAACCTGAGCATTGTTCCGTTCTATTGCACCTGGCTTTGCGATGAATCATGAGCTCCCTTAATGGCAGCTGGCAGCAGCAGCACTGTCATTCATGAGAAGTTTGCCATCATTCATGAAGGCATTAATAGCATAAGGAAATCACATTGCATATTGAATTAGGAAGCCATTTGATTGAAGGGGAAGAGCAGGTAAAATAGAACAAACAGCTCGTGCCAGCGTTCGCTGTTTAGAGAAACGAATCTCCTCAATTTCTCCAAGACAAAACAGTGTTCTTTCTTTGTGCCCATGGATGCTGGTTAGTTAGATATTGTCACTCTTGATATAAAAAAATACATTTCCAATGTGAGAATTGTCATGGAGAAAATAAAACCAATCTGAGGGTTCACTCTTGGATGGAGATGCTCTAAGGGAGAAGCATCATAGGAAGTTGTCTTGTACTGACTGTTTTGCCATCTACTGCAGAGAAAATGCTGTACTTTGTTGGTTTGTTTACATCTTCAGAATCATCATCAGGTAAAATTCAGTGAGCAGCAAAAGAAAACATCTATTTTAGAGTAAAGTAGTTTCATCTCTCTGTGAATGGAAGAGAGCAAAGCTGCTTATGAAAGAAAGCTACCAATGTTCCTGCTTGCATGCATCCAGCAAAAGGATGCCAAAGTAATTGTTTATTAATCTTTTTCAATAGTCACCGAAAGAATGCCCCTTACTGAAAGAAGTAGGATGTTTACTTTGTCAAACTGGAAAAAATGTTATTGAAAAAATGTTGGCACTTATCCCACCTGAAAAACTCTCCGTGCATTCATCTGAAAGATGACAGACATTCGGAAGACTCTAGTAAACTTGCTTTGTTGTGTTTGGCATTTCCCTTTACGTAATCTCGGCTTTAAAACCCCAAACCAGATTATGCTCTGGCATTTTTTTCCTTGTTTTGTTCATTTTTCCTCTTTTTTTTTTTTTTTTTGAGATTATTCTTGATGAAAACCACCAACCTTTATAGTGGCATTTTGGAGCTTAGAAAATTAGTTTACGTCAGTTCTTACATTTGATTTTCAAAACAACTCCGTGAGTGGAGAGATTAGAATCCTTAATATGCAAGGGGAATACTGCAGACAGACTGCTGGAGTACAGTTGACCTGAGAGTACAAACTCAGGGATTGGATACCAGCACCCATGCCCCAATTATATGAAGGGAGGGGGGGAGGCTTCCAGAATTGAGGGAAAATGGAATGAAAAAAATAATAGAAAATAATCACGAACTTTCGGGAGCCCTTTCATATCTCATCACTAAAATGCCTTCTTTCCTCCTCATCCCTGCAGATGAGAAGTCAGAAGGGGTAACACGTGCCTTCTCAGTATGGAACTTCTAGCATTTTCTAATCAGACAGACTTGAACTTGAATTTAGGCTCTACGGAGTGCTATGATTCAGACCAGGGGTCCTCAAAGTGGGGTCCAGGGCTATCTGTATCAACATTACTTGGGCACTTTTACAAATTGCACATTCTCTGGGGGTTCTTCTTCCTACCTATTGAACCAGGAGCTGTTGGCATGGGGTCCAGGATCTTTCTGGTCTACCAAGCCTTTCTGGTGATTCTAACACTAAATGTGGAAAACCCGTGGTCTAGTGCAAGATACTGAACCACTCTGTAATTTCAGCTCTCTCTTCTAAGTGGGGGTCAATGGTAACTGTGATTTAGAGTTTTTGTGTGAGGCGGAACAATGACCAGGAAACAACTAATATATGGTAGGAACTTGAGAAGGGGTGATCTTCCCATTAGAAGTAATACTGTTTGGGGGCACCAGGAGTCAGTTCCAAGTCTCCCTGATCCAGTGAGAGGTTATAGAACTACCCCACGGGGCTTTCTTGGCTGTCATCTTTAAGGAAGAGATCAGATGTCCTTTCTTTTGTCAAGCACGGGTGGGTTCGAAGAGTCTTTGGTTAGCAGCCAAGTACTTAACCATTGTGCCATGAAGGCTCCTGTCATTTTATTGCACATGCTAACCCCAACCAATTCAACTGAGCTGAACCTCTCCAGGAAGATCTTCTTCCATCGAGAAATCAGCTGCATCTTCGAAACCTGGAAGCGTTAGTCGTACCTCTTCCTCATTTTGAGTGATGGTGCTGGAGAATGTTGAAAGTCCCATGGACTGCTAAAAGGACAAACCGATCTGTCTTAGAAGAAAGGCCAGAGTGCTCCTTCGAGGCAAGAATGGCAAGGCTTCTTCTTACATAATTTGGACACAGTATCAGGAGACACCAGTCCCTGGAGAAGGACAGCCTGCCGGGTAAAGAGGGGCAGCAACAAAGAGGACGGTCCTCAGGGAGATGCTTTGACACCATGGCTGCAATTCCTCAGGAAGTGTTGTAAGGAATGTGCAGACGCCGAGGTTCTGCTCTGTTGTGCATAGACTGGACTGGACTCCGCGGCACCTAACAACAACGTCGACAACAACACTCCACACATATCAACTACCATATATATGTGAGTAGAAGCCTTGTTTCTCAGCACATTTTTAATGCAGTTTTTGTGGTAAAATTAGGTGCCTTGGCCTGATATTTGGGTCGCCTTATACTTGGGTCTATACGGTGCTTTGTTATGCTAAGTAGACACTTTTGTTGTATGGCTTGACTTCAATTGCAGGTATTTAAATATGGTTCTGTAATGACAAATTCCTTGTTTTAAAACATGTCTACATTCAATGTAAAGACTTGATGGAAAGAGTTTTCCAGTCTTTCAAGATATTGGAATGCTATTTTTTCCTCTCTCATCTTGAAGCTTTGGTCTCATAAATGAGAGAATGGATACAAATAGGCACATCATACCAGATTCCCCTTCAGTTCTCCCTCTGTGTCCTCTTCTTGGACCTACCACAGATTTTAGTGTTGCAAACAATTGCTAAATAGCTACCATATGCCAGGCACAGTGCCACATGCTGATGTCACCCCATTCTCCTCTATTTGGCTATTTGGGGGCGGAGGTGTTCTATAAAAGGAATTTAGGGAATTGAAGGAGCCTGGTGACATAGGGGGGTTATGAGTTGAACAATTAACCAAAAGGTCAGCAGTTTGAACCCACCAGCCACTCTGTAAGAGAACAACAAGACTTTCTGCTTTGGTAAAGATTTCATAAACCTCATGAACAGCTCTACTTTGTTCTACAGGGTCGCTGTGAGCCAGAATAAATTCAATGGCAGGTTGGTTGGTTGGTAAGACATATTATTTATCACATGGTCACTTCACTGTTTTAGTTTTTAGATGGAATTAAGAGGTCTCTATGCTTCTCAGCACATAAGTTTCAACCACCAGGAAGAGGAGGTGTTTGCCAGATTTCATTGATATCTCGATTTGCCCGATTCCTTAACTTTGAAGAGACACACTCATCCACAATTATTTTTTTAATTCCTTTCTTTTTTAGTTTCCAAAGTTGAGACTCCCCACATGGGCTAAAAAGAGAAGAAGAAAGAAAATAGCCTTCTCTTACTAAAATAGGATTTCCGCAGTTGTAGCCTTTAACTACAGGGCATGTTATTATATAAAGTTAACTGGCTAGGAAGAAGGCAAAATATTTAGCTATAAACTAGACTTACAACTGCATGTAACCTTTTCTCAAACCACATCTCTGTTTATTAAATATATATATATGTAGATAAAACTACAAAAAGCCAGTTACTCCAGTATTTACAGAGAACACAGAGTTCTAATTAACTATGTTCCAAATCTCTTTCTACAGCACAATCAAGATAAAGGCGGAATATGATACTGCTAACACTTTGTTGCCCTAGCAACAAAGGCTTGCACCACCCCCAGTCTGGCCCAAACTAGCTTAACGGGACAAATGAGGGGGTTTTCTAGGGTCTGCTCTCAACTGTCTCATGCAGACACCAGAAAGCTGCTCAACCATTTGATCAAACATTTATTTTGGGGGGGGCTTCACCTCAGATTTGATCACTCACTTCCTTTCCTGCCAAAGTATTTGTGCGAGCAACACAGGGCAACCGAATCTAGGCAAAACCTGCTCTTTCTGCTTTTGCTCAAGGAGCCAGTGATGGAGTGACTGATCACAGTGGTTTTATAATTGAATCGGTAATTGCTTCATGTTCTTTTTCTCTCCTCTCTCTTAAAAAATTCTATGGCTTGAGTGCTCTAAGATAAAGAGAATAATCCACTTAAAAATCCTACTTGCCATCTCACAAATCTTTAGTGAGTAGAAAACACCAGAGCTTTGTTATATTTGGCTGGATAAAGTTGCACACATGATTTAGGTAATGGAGGCCAATGAAAAGGGTTGGACTTTTCTCTCCCAGACACTTTTATTTTCTGACTGGAGTTAACGGACCTAATTTCGGCACCTATCTTTGCTTATGGAATCACTTGCCAATTCATTGGCTTTGTTTAGTATGCTCATATGCTAAGACATTCAAAGGTCTCTGATATTTTGCATTATCAAATTGTGAAGTTGCACACGTTGCACTTCATCATTCTATGATTCAGCTGTTCGGATGACTAGGAACGTATAAAACATGTATCATTGAATTTCTGACACAGCATATCTGGGAAATGGGAATACCATCCATTTTATTTACTTCAACCACCAAAAATATAATTACAACATTGCTTGGGAATATATTTTTAGGAAACATGTGGCTATTAAAAAAAGATTCAAACTTCTTACCTAGGCAGATAAAGCTTTGCAAGGTTGAATCCTACTTCATATTTTCACCTTCTCTAACAAAACTCCAGCTTTCCCCTTTTACAAGAGGCCTTGTTGCTTTTTTCCATCTGCAAAAAAATAGTCCTCTCTCCCTGCATTCTTATCCATCTGAGCATGTCCTTCAAAGTTATTGTCCTCTGCCTATGACATGACGCCTCCCCAGACCAATTCAACCAAGGAGTACTATGTCTCCTTTACATTCATTCACAATGCCTCTGTTCTCTCCTACCCACTTGACACTTATCTATGCCACCTCACACTCATTTGGCAACATCCTACTCTTACTGAAGTGAATAGATTCAGTTCCCTGTTTGTTATACCTGGTCTACTTGTAGGTTACTAACTTCCTTGAGAGTCAGATCAGATCTTAGATGTTGTAAATTTGCACACAGTAAGCAAGGAGGTGCTCTAATAAAGAGCACGCATTTACTAACATAGTCTTCATACGCAATTTTCTACCTGGGTAAGAAACATCTGGGATTTTGAAAGTATATGAATGGCCATCTAAGAGGCAATTATTGGTTTATCTCCATCTGAAACAAAGAAGAGTGAAGACTATTAAAAACACTTGTAAATGACAAGTCCAATGAACCAATGGACCAGAAAAATCCTCGCCTCCATGAACCAGAGACCAAAAGAACTGGGTGGTATCCAGCGACCACTGCTGACTACCCTTAAAGGAATCATTGTAGGAGGTCCTGGGTAGAGTGGAAGGAAAAGGTAGAACCAAACTCAATATCATGAACAAGCTGAGGTTTACTGGTCTGATACAGACTTGTGACATCCCCAAGGTTATGGCCTTCCATTACCCATCAAGCCTGACACTGAACTCACTCTAGTGGTTCAACGTTCAGAAAACAATAGGCCTACAAGGTGCACAGTAACACCAGGAAGCATATGTACTACTAATAACATGCAACCACGTGAGATCAAAAGGATACTTGCTCTGGGATAAAGCTCAGAGGCAGAGTTAGGAAATAAGACCCAAGAACACCCATAAACACAGGGGAAAGTGAGAAGATGGCTATACACTGTGGGAATTACAGTCAAGGTTGCAAATCAAAATGTGTATAAATTGTTGAATAGAAAGTCCATTTGTTCTGTAAACTACCACCCAAATTAAAGCAACAAGTCTTAACAAAAAAATTTTTTTTAATTAAAAATTTTTTTTTATTTTTTAACATTTTATTAGGGGCTCATACAACTGTTATCCCAATCCATACACACATCAATTGTGTAAAGCGCATTTGTACATCGTTTCTCAAAACATTTTCTCTCCATTTAAACCCCTGACATTAGGTCCTCATTTTTCCCCTCCCTCCCTGTTCCCCCCTCCCGCATGAGCCCTTGATAGTTTATAAATGGGTATTTTGTCATATCTTGCCCTGTCTGACGTCTCCCTTCATCCACTTTTCGGGTGTCTGTCCCCCAGGGAGGAGGTCACACACAGTTCCATGTAATCGGTTCCCTCTTTCCTACCCATTCTCCCTTTACCCTCCCTGTTTCGCCACTCACACCACTGGTCCTGTAGGGCTCATCCGTCCTGGATTCCCTGTATTTTCAGTTCCTATCTGTACCAGTGTACCTCCTCTGGTCTAGCCAGTCTTGCAAGATCGAATTCGAGTCATGGTAGTGGGAGTGGGGAGGAAACATTTAGGAACTAGAGGAAAGTTGTATTTCTCGTCATTGTTACATCGCACCCTGACTGGCTCATCTCCTCCCCGAGACCCCTCTGCATCTTAACAAAATATTACAGTCAGCAGTCACTAGGAAAAAATCAAGTCCTGGGAGGAGCTTGAAGACCTTGTGCGGAGTGAAATAAGTAATCACAAAAGGATACATATTATATGTCCTCACTTACATAGAAAGGCAAGAGACTGATGGATAAAGACCAAAGCATATTACTGGTCACTAGGGGTGGGAGAGGAACCCTGGTGACATAGTGATTATGCAGTGGGCTGCCAGCCTCAAGGTCAGCAGTTCAAAACCAGCAGCCAGTTCTGAGGGAGAAAGATGTGGCTTTTTGCAACTGCAAACAGTTACAGTCTTGCAAACTCATGGGGGTGGGGGGATCCCACCCTGTCTTTCCGGGACACTATGAGTTGGCATTGACTCAGTGATTTTGCTTTTGAGAGGAGGGTGGTGGGAGAGGAGTCCTGGTGGCCCAGAGGTTAAGTACTCAGTCGCTAAGGGTTATTGGTTTGGACCCACTCCCTGCTCCATATGAGAAAGACTTGGTAATATATTTTTATAAATAAGTACAGGTTTGAAAATTTTATGAAGCACATCTATACTATTCTATAGGGCATCTATGAGTCAGACTTGTTAGCATTGGATTTAGGTTTTTCAGGTCCAGGTTGGAGGGAGAAAGTGGTGGCTACTGCTTACAGAATACTGAATTTCTGTTTGTGGTTATAGAAAAATAGAATTAAGAGTAGGGTTCCACAGCTGGCCATTGTAATTGTTTTTAAGGAGTTATACCCTTAGAAGTTGAAATGGAAAAGTTATGTGATAACTATCTCTAAACCAATGGCCGTCACCCCATAAACACAGTACACTGAAATACTGCTTGGAGGATGCAGTTTGGTCTTTTGGTTGAGAGTTCAAGGCCATTGTTTCATGAGACATGCAGTTAATTGGCCTATTTCAGTGGTTCTAAGCCTTCCTAATGCCACGACCCTTTAATACAGTTCCTCATGTTGTGGTGACCCCCAACCATAAACTCATTTTTGTTGCTACTATATAACTGTAATTTTGCTACTCTTATGAATCATAATGTAAACATCTGATATGCAGGATGTATTTTCATTGTTACAAATTGAACATAATTAAAGCATAATGATCAATCACAAAACAATATGTAATTATATACTGTGAAATATTTCTAATCACAAATAAATGAAATGTTGTCTTGAAGCATGGTGTAGCATGGGTAACAGTGTTAATATAACAACAGTAAACTACATTGCTACATTTTCTGACAGTGTGCGCAAAAAGTCAATGTCAGTGCAAAGGTTGAGATAGCTTCTTTCTCACCAGATCAGAAATTCTCAGAGCAGTCTTTGCAAGAGCACAACGAAGATCATCTTCTACAACAAGTCTACTTCTGTATTTAGACTCGATAACCAACAAGCTGGAAAACCCTGTTTCACAAAGCTATGTTGTTGGAAATGGAAGAAGAAGGCACAACACAGTCTCAGACAGAACAGGATATGACTACAAACACTTGATCCAATTTTGTAACTGGCATTGTAGAGAAATCAGTTCTCGTTGCACGACTGTTAATAAGTTCAATGACCTCCTCTTGTGCTGTCTCAGGAACATCACCTTTGTCTGTGAATGGGCTTCTGGCAGGTGCAAGTGGGGTGTCAGGTAGATTTGGAAAGCAAGATGAAATTTTGTCTGCAAGCATGTGCAAGTGTTTTTTTCACAGAAATTATCATCCTAATCCTTTTGTCTGCTTCAATGTCATGTTCCTCAAAGAAAGCAGATAAGGTAGGAAACATGTAAATTTTATTTTCACCCAATTTTTTTTCCCAAAGCTGAAGTTTCATTTGGAATGATTGTGTCTTTTCAGAGAAATTGAGGCATGTTGCATTTGGTCCATGCAGTGATTAATTTAACTCATTCAAGATGACAAAGATGTCAACCAAGAAAGCTATTTTCTGCAGTTCACTTTTATCGCTGAAAAGTGCTTCGAATTGCGGTCTTGCTTTCTGATTAAAAAACGTTTTGAGTTCATCACGAACTCAAAAACACGTTTTAAAACTTTTCCTCTTGACAACCATCTCACTTCAGTGTGAAATAGCAGAGCATTATTCGGCGCATCCAATTTGTTGCACAGTTGCAAAAACAGTCAAGTGTTTAAAGTGCTCGCCTTTACCAAACTGACAGAACTTAGGCCGCTTTTCATTACTTCTTATAACTCTTGTGGCAGTGTCTTCATTGCTAATATTTGCCAATGAATCATACAGTGAGTTCTGATGACTTTGGGTGACTCATTCAGTACCAAACATTGAAATCCAGATCAACATCCTAGCATAGCTGAAGCACCATCTGTGCAAACACCACAAATCTTTTCCCAAGAGATCTCATGCTCTTTCAGAAATGAACCTACTGTGTCAAATACATCACATGCAGTAGTTGTCATTTCAAGAGGTTTGCATAAAGGAAAGTCAGCTTTAAAGTTGCCATCATTAATATACCTCACGTAAGCCAGTAACTGTGAACACTTTGAAATGTCTGTAGATTCATCAAGCTGGATGCTAAATACTGGAAATGAAGCAGATTTAATTTCCTGGATTACCTAATCAAGAATATTAGCAGCTCTGTCATCTCTTTTTCTATGGAGAGTGTCATTAGATAAGGAAATTGCACTCAATTTCATAACAAAAGCGTCTCTGATCATAACTTGAACAATATCTTTGGCTGCTGGCAACAGTAAATCCTCAGCAATGGTGTGAGGTTTCACAGCTCTGACGATTCTGAGTGCCACCAAATATGAAGCTTCAACGGCTGCTACGTTTTGTTTGTGGTACTCGCCACCAGCGTCATGGCTAGTTTTCTTGAGTCCATCAGCTTTGCTTCTAAAATGGTTGGTATCCTTGCCGTCAAAGCTCGAATGCTTGTTATCAAATGGTCTTTTAGTATGTACAGCTTCACAACAAATAACACATTGCAGTTTCTCAATTCCTGCTATAATTATTGAGGTAAACCATACTGTAAATAATCCTCACGTTATTTTCTTTGCTTAACGTTTTTCTCCACATGATCCATTGTCATGGGATGGTTTGCTAATGAAAATAACATATAACAATAGATTTAATAATACAAAAGGTGATACATGGCATAGTTCAGTCAATACAGTTCATTAAAGTTTCCTATGGTTTACCATTCTCTGTGTTGTTGTTTTTTTTACATACCTGTTAATATCACAAGGGGCAGTATTCACATCAACCAGAGCTGAATGTAAAAAGACTGATCAGCATCCAGATTAAGTTCCTATGGTATATATTGCAGTAGTTGATAATTTTATAGTACATGATTTTACATTTACCTAGTAATTATAATTCATGAAGTGTTCTTTTACCTCCAATACTGCTGCTTTCAACACATTAGTTGCTTTTAACAGAGTAGCTGTTTTCAACACAGCAGCTGCTCTCTACACGTGTGTGACTTGTCCACATAAGTACATTATGGCGCCAACCCTGTCACATATACCTGTATTTGTATGGGGTGTTTGTGATGGGGTTGGCGTGATGATGTCATCATGCCGGGTACTTATATATGGGCATATCTGCATGTGGGTGGACCAGCCTGGAGATGGATAGAGGAGTGGTATCTCAGTCCTAAGACCATAGGGAATATGTGTTTTCTGATGGTCTTAGGTGACCCCTGTGAAAGGGTCATTTGACCCCCAAAGGGGTCTGCTGGCTTATTTGCAGCTAGTGCTTCTGTTCTGCCCTCTAGCTGATTGCATAGTGTCTGGAGTCTTAGAAGTTTGAAAGCTGCCATCCAAACACCTCAATTGGCCTCTGTGCACCTAGAGCAGCAGAGGAAGAATGAGAGTCATGAGTGGGGAAAAAGGTATGGAACATGTGAAAATTACCTCTATGAATTGCTTCCTCTTTTGCCAGGAGTTAAAAAAATTTGCCTGGTACCTAGCTATTATTACTGAATATTTTGATCAAAGATTCCATAGAAGAATTCTGACCCAAAGAGAGGAAATACAGAATAGAATATTGAATTTTCATGGACTCCATATTTTCCAGAACCATGAAGGGGGATTAACCCATGAGACTGTTACTTCCAGATAATCTTGCAAACTTACACCAAAATTATCCCCAGATGTCTTCTTAAAATCAAACAATAGCTTAGTTTAACTTAAAAAAAAAAGGTGGCTTTAGTGTTATGCTCTTTTAAGGACTAGCTACATGGGATCTAATGGACAAAAGGAACAAAAGGTTTGATAAAGAAGCTTATGAGGTGGTGAGTTTATGTTGAGGAAGGAAGAATGACTCAGAAAGGGAGACTGGCCATCCTTGCCCAACGTGAAGGAAACAATCAGTGTAACTGAATTGCGCACAAGGAAACAACATGGTGTCTGCTGTGCATGTACTCAACAACAACCTTTTAAAGCTTTTAGAGCATACAGCCAAAAAGAAGAACAAGAGCACATATTTGTGGGTTAGAGGGGGACAAATAAGAATAAAAAATGAGGATAAGTACCATAAATAATAATAACTTAAAATATCTATTTAAAAGCATATTGGGTTGAAGTATAACAGGTCTCTCTTCTTTTTCTTCTACTTTTTTAGATTTGTGTTTATGTTGTTAATAGTCTCCATTTTCATACAGAAGCAAGTTCACTTAAATGCATTTCATATATGTTGTTGCTACCTTTAGTCTGGGTATTCACAATTACAGAAGAGACTATATGGGCCAGATATACCCCCTTTGTAATCTATAGCTACTGTACCTTGTTAAAGAGAAACCCTTTAAGATTTTCAACACAACTTGATAATATATCTGTGCAGGGGCAGTGAGGTATTGAATGTGGCTCTTCTATCCAAAGTCTCGACCTCCAACTAGATGGCCTTCCCTGCGTGGGTCTGGTAAGAAGATGGGGATGATACTGTTGGGATTCACCTGTGAGTAATTGTGAATGGGATTCTGTGGAGTGCCATCTGCTGAGTATAAAATGAGCCCCCTGGGAAGCAGGAGGAGGGAACGCATTACCAGCAAGACACAGGAATGGAGTACACCTTTTGGACCTGAGATCCCTGGGCACTGAACCAGAAGACAGCTCTATCACCAGAGGAGCATTGGCAGAAGCAGGAACCAGAGCGTGGAATGGAGTGATGGACTTCCCATCCCAAGAAAGAGAAGGATGCTTTAGTGTAGGAGGCTGGCTTGTGGAGTGGGATGCCTCAAGGCACTTGTTTGGGGAAGTTGGACTTGCTGACTCAAGGAAGTAGAGCGGAGTGTGTGAGGGCTGGGGCTCTCTGAGCCTCCGGAGTGCCTCTGGGCACTTAGTTCACAGAGCTGGATTCACTGACTCCAGGAACAGGAGCTGAGTGCCCTCCAGTTAAGGGTGACCTCAGAGGGGTATGCCCCCCTGGGCAACTTTTAGCAGACCTGAAACTGTAACGTGTCCCAGTAAACAACTACCCTGAGCTTTTCTCACTGGAATTACAATGTGTTAACATTCTTAATAAACCCTTTAGTCATGAATTTTGTCTGAGTTTTCTGTGTAGCCATTGAGATGTATATTAGAACTAGAGGTAAAATATAGAGCATTAATTAAGTCAGTGTAGCCTGGCTTAGGCAGTTAGATACCTTATTATACAGTTGGAAAGAATTAAACTACCTACTAATCTACCAATTTACAAAGACAAAAAAATGTTGTAAAACATTTCTCAGAGAGAGGGGAAAAAAACTTGGCAGGATATTTCAAATGATATCAAATAAACTTTCAAGTGTGGGTATGGGATGATGAAGATGATGATGATGATGACAAATAAATGAGATTCCACTCTTTTCTCTGAAAAGAGCAGTAAGACACCAAACACCACGTAGCAAATGGTAACTGGTTGTTTTCATTCCTATACAAAATACTCAATTATGCTTTTAGTTTATATTGGCCGCCCTTAAGTAGTAAAATAATCCAGGGTGGAAGTATTTATTTTTTAATTTATAGCTTTGAATTTCATCCCTTTTAAGGGGCCTGAGCTGCCTAGCTTTCTGTGATTTGCCCTACCAACTGAAATCTCAAGGAGTCTTAGTGGCAAAGTGGTTAAAGCAATCAGCTGCTTACCATAAAGTCAATGGTTTGACTCATCAGCCACTATGTCATAAATCCATAAAGATTTGCAGCCTTGGGAGCCTTCAGGAGCAGTTTTACTCCGGTTTACAGGCTTACTGTGAGTTGGAATCAACAAGACAGCAGTGCATTTTGACATCATGAAGCCTAGTGAGTTGCTAGTAAGCAGGCCACCTTGTTGTTGATAGGTGCTGTCACGTTGCCTCTGACTCTTAACAATCCTATGCACCACCCAACAAAACACTGCCCCCCACAATCGTTGATGGTCTTTGTGTTAGACAGGGTTCTCTAGAGAGATAAAACCTAATTGCTGATAATTTAATATATTTAAATTATCTTCTGTTTTGCCCTTAGACTTCTCTTAGCATGATACCCTTTTCTTAGACTGGCCTATCTTGATAACATGTTCAAAGCATGTGATATAAATTCTTAACATCCCAGCTTCGAAGGAGCATTCTGGCTGTACTTCTTCTAAGGCACATTTGCTTGTTCTTTTGGCAGTCCGTGATACTTTCGATGTTCTTCACCAGCCTCTTTATTCAAGTGCACCCATCCTTCTTCAGTCTTTCTTATTCATTGTCCCACTCTCACACGCCTGTGAGAAGATTGAAACTATCACAGCTGGAGTGAGGCACACCTTAGTCCCCACATGAATCTCCTTGCTCTTCAATACTTTAAGAGAGCTTGTGCAGCAGATGTACCCATGACCACAAGTCATTTTATTTCCCGACGGCGGCTTCCATGAGTATTGATTGTGGATTTAAGCAAGATGAAACCCTTGAAAACTTCAAAGCTTTCTCAGTTTATCCTGAAGTTACCTATTGGCCCAGTTGTGAGAGCTTTTTGTTTTCTTTACATTGAGCTGTAATCCAGACTGAAAGCCTGGACCTTCAACTGCAAATGCTTCCAATCCTCCAAACTGATAATAAAAGAATATATAAAATTCTCATTTATGTTTCACAAAGAGGAAGGGAAATAACAAATCAAAGAAGAAAATAAAAGGACCAATTACTTGTGGATTGAGGAAATGTGAAAGCTATGATGTGTCCCCAGAAATAGTTGTCCTATAAACACTGAGAAAACAGAGAGCCAGGTATTCATGCAAGAGCTCATGATTCATATTTTCTACCACAATTTCTCTGGGGCCTCAGCCAACTAGTGTATTCATCTACATAGTTCAGACTTCCTAGCCTAAGAGAAATAACAACATAACATTTACATTTACTTAAGTTCTAAATAAAAACGAAGATAAAAGTAAGCGTCAAGGAGTTAGCGTACGGACATAGGCCAAGACTGTCTTTTGGTCCACATTTTCCAGTGGATCTAGCAATATTTTCAAGTAGAGAGGGCAGAGAGACAGAGTTAATTGACTTTTCAATGAGTCAAACTGTTTACAATACTGAAAAAATTTTATTGATAGGTAGTGTTGAATTTGTATAGTTGAGAAGCTGCTCAAGTTGGAAGAATCCGAAATCTGTTAGTATTATGTAGTAAAAATGTGATATGTGATGCACACTCTCTGTGTACTATCTCTCTGTATACATTGTATAAATATAGGGTCCGTCTCACACTCTCACTCTCTCTCTCCTTACCCTGAGTTAGTGTACAGTGGCATCTCCTGGGAAAGTTCTCTCTGGTCAAAGTGAATATTCTCTTAAAAACATTTTCACTCAAAATTCATTTTTTTGTGATGGCCCATTTAAAAGAACAGCATGTGGCTGTGAAAACGTGTTTCCTGCTTGGAGCGGGGAATTGCCACAGAAAGTGTTGTGAGGTTGAACACGGCTTACCAGGATGGCACTCTCGGCAAAACTCAAGTATACAAGTGGTTTTCTCATTTCAAAAAGTGCAAAAGGTCACGTGATGACAAACCTCATTCTGGATGTCCATCACCTTCGCAAACATACACAAATGTCGACTGGTAGTGCATTTGGAGTTCGTTCCACCAGGTCTGACTGTTAATCAAGTTTTCTATTTAGAGGTTCTGAAAAGATTCTGTAACACTGTGGGACAAAAATGGCCTGATTTGAGGCAGACAGGGAACTGGTTTTACCGCCACGATAATGCACCTACTCACACAGCCATCTCAGTGCAACAGTTTTTGGCAAAAAAAAAATCATGCCTCTCTTGCCACATGCACTTTACTCACCTGACCTCTCTCCGTGGGACTTCCTTTAATTTATCCCAATGAAGAGGGACCTGAAAGAACAGCGATTGGACAACATAGAAGAGGTGAAGAAAAAAACACAAGAGAGGTGCTGTCAGCTGTCCAAACAGATGAGTTTGAAAAATGTTTCCAAGGATGGAATCTTAGATTTGACAGCACTATTAATTGTAAAGGAGAGTACTTTGAAGGTGATAAGGTTGTTTTATAAAAATATTTAAATACATAGCTTTGAAAAAGGATCCATACGGCCAACTAACTCAGAAGCAACAAAGCCCACATGGAAGAAGCACACCAGCCTGTGTGACCATGAGCTGTGGAAGGGATCAGGTATCAAGCATCAAAGAACAAAAAAT